>NC_136417.1:26080000-26680000 GCF_052625555.1 Lactuca saligna
TAGTTTATCCAAAATAATCCTTCACACAGGAATGTTTACTTTCCAAGAAGAAAAATATATTCCATCTTGTTTGTATATCAACACTACAGAAAATATTCTTATCAATTCACCTTTTAGTTTCATAAACTGTAAAATCTCCAGAAACACCTATACTCAAACTCCACATATTAACTTGATTAGACAAAGAAACTTCCCCAAGAACAATAAAGCATCCTAGCTACTTGCGATTTCTCATCACTACCTCGAATGTTCTAACACCATTGGCATTACCAACCTCCTTCCATTTTCCGTTCAGAGATAAAGCAATCCTGATTTGTTTCCATTTAAAAAGGCAAGGAAAACGCATGGATAATAGGTGATCACCAATCTAAAACTCATTCCAAAATTTTATAAACATTTTCTAAGCCTTATTTTAACCACCAAAGGCGAAATAACATCTTTCTCCTCAAATCGAGATATAGAAGATACATGTCCCCATTTTCACAATATTTTTTTCATTTTTAAATAATATAAAATGTCATTTTCATAAAACCAAACACCAATAAAACCGTTTGTTCAAAACACATAATCCCAATAATCAGAGTATGATAAGTGCACGTGGAATCACAAAATATGAAACTTGTTGATGAATTTACAATCTAATATTTGATTTCCTACGATCATTTAAAGTACTTGAAACATTTAATCTATAACTGTAAGCCAGAAATTAATGAGTTCCCCAAAATACCGTAAACAACACAATACATGCAAACATACAAAAATTAGCCTTTATCCCGAAGTTGGTCCTCCCATTTGGAGGTAAAAAGCTACCATTTTGACCATTTCTTTTGTTAGATCTCATTCTAGGGAGTTTTAGGGTTTTCTCCTATCCATTTTTTGGTTATTGAGTCACTTGAGTATGACATGAGATTGAAACATCAGATCTGGATTGTAGGAGGTCCTTTGAGCCCAAAGATCCAAGCTTTATTAAGCTAGAGGCAAGCTTTTATGCATTTAACCCTATATAGAGCTTATGTTGGCATTTCGAGCCCTAGATGTCATGCATGGACGTTAAGCTTGCAGCTTTACGTGGTATTTCAGCCTTGGGAGGCTAGATCTAGAGTTTGAGACCTTATTTCTGCTTAGAATCGTCTGAATGAGAAGTTATCTAGGGGGCATCGACAAGTGCATCAGCCAACTCGATGAGCCAGCTAGGGTTTTCCCCCGATAGACTGAACGTGCTACAACTCGACGAGTTGATGAGACAACTCGACGAGTTGAGTTGGAGTTTCCCGATATTCCAAAGAAAACGAAGGGACTTAACGAGTTTCATGGGTGTACTCGACGTGTTTAGTTAACATGGACTGTTGACTGGAGCATTGAATTTCGTTGACTTTTAGGGTTTAGTAAACTGTGGACCTTTGAGACCATGGAGGGGTAAAATGGTCTTTTCACCCTATTTTGAGATTTAATGGAGGAGTTAGGTTATCATCTTAAGTGGTTATTACAATTTCTTTATTAGAGATAATAATATTATGTAGGCAGAGTCTAGACTGTTCATGGGGTGCTAGATCTACTTGCTTACTTTTGAGGTGAGTCTTCTCACTATACTTACCTGAGTGGTAATACTGAGTGACCGAAGGGTCTTATTTGAGTTATCAACCAGAGGGTCCTATATGCTTATATTGAGTTATGTGATATTATGCATTTTGTCTTTCTGATACATGCTATATTATTCTGTGTTTTATGGAGATAGGACCGGAGGGTCCAACCCGAGTAGTGAGACCGGAGGGTCCTCAATAAAATACAAGACTGGAAGGTCCAACCCAAGTTGTGATACCGGAGGGTCCACGCTGAGACACATGATAGGAGGGTCCACACCGAGTTGTGAGACCGGAGTGTCCTCATCGAGACGCATGAGACCGGAGGGTCCATGCCAAGTTATAGCCATGAAAGGCTTATTATTTGAGTATGTGGTATTTTGGGGAACTCACTAAGCTTTGTTCTTACCATGTTGTGTGTTATGTGTTTCAGGTACTTCTCAGGATCGCGGGAAGGCGACGGATTGATTGTACACACATGTTTGAGACTATGTTGAGGATTCTGGGATTTTATCAATTGTTTTGTTGAATTTTGTTTTGACATTGATACATTAAGGTTTTTGAGAAAATGTGATACTGATTTTTATCTGATTTAAAAATGAAAATCTTGGTTAAAATCTTAGAGTGTTACACATACAAACAGACAACTCAACACTAATGTCAAATGACTAACAAGTCTACTTGCTTAAAAACATACTACAACATAACCTTATCCTAACATATAAGGATACATACTGCATTATATAGTATAGTGAGAAATTTCACCTAAATAAATAAGCTGGAAGATCGACACTCAACTTCTAGCCAAGATAGCTACACGAATCTCCTAACCTGAAAAAGCTCAAACCTTGGTCTACTACTCAAAACTCTCAATTTAACTGAAAGTCAAACTGGTCGAAAAGTCAATGGTTAATAAAAGTCAACAGTCAACAAAAGCCAACGATCAACACTAATCACGCCTTGACCAACTAGAGGTAATATCGTGATCATTGTACGATAAGATAGTTAGGAAAAACCCATATTTCATGTTGAGACATCTAGTCTGCCGCACCGTGAAACCCGGCTTAACAACCTTCCTCATTCATTCCTTAATCCATAAAGATAGGAGTTTCAAAACTTATATTTGAAACTCCCAAACGTCTCAATGGATAAAGTTTCAAACTGTATCCATTCTATTGACTTAGTCTTCCAAACACTCTAAGCCTAAGTCTAAAAATCCATCAAAGATCCAAAACTAGGTTCATGGCTTAACTAAGAACACATGCAACTCATTTCTTCCAAGAATAAGGTCCAAAAGCATCAAAATGTAACCAAAAGGTTCTGGAGTTCTCCAAAATCCATGAACATAAGGAAAAAGGGGACAAGGATCACTCAAGAGTCATCAAACATCTAGATATATATGTTGAATTAATGTCTAAGTCGATAACTAAAATTGGTAAGACTTGACCCGACCCGGCATGGTCCATTTGGGTTGCGTGGCATCTGAACACTTAGATATACCATTTATGAGAAGAAGATATTTGTGACATATTAATATATTATAAGTTCGAATATATTAATATGAGATCATGTTATTTAGTTAGTATTGATCAAGAATTAATTTGGACTTAATTTAGTGATTAAAAGAGACTAATTAAATATATAGGGATTGATTGTGTAAATCATTCATTCTTATATAAGTGAGCTTATGATCCATGATTCCTTATGTTGGGTTTTAACCCCCATAGATACGCCATGGAGGTTAAAACCCATGGAGTATAAGGAATGGGTAAAGTCATGGGTTACATGGTGTAACCCTAATGTGCACACCATATAAAGACCCCATTGGTTGGATAAATTGGCACTAGTGCATAACATGGAGGACAAGACGATTTCCAAGTCTCATGTCTTCTTCTCATGGTTATTCCAAGTGTTTATGATGTTGTGTGAACCATTTAAGGTGTCACACTAGGGGCACTAGGCTCTCGAGCTTCATGGAGTCAAGCTACATCAACAAGGTATGTATTATATCTATTTTATTACCCAAGTATCAAAGATTGTATGCTAGTTAAGGTAATACCTTGGAATATTCATATTTGCATTTATAATAGAGAAAACATAGATCCAATGTATTTAGGGTTGCATGTACACCATAGAAGTGTTAGAATGCTCAAACCCCAACACTATCAATATCAAAACATAAAGGTGATAACTTTATACTTATAAAAGGCCCAGAAAGTGGTTAGTTTGTTGCAACAACAAGGATTCACACACCAAAATATTATTTCAAGCTCCTTCTAGTTAAATATTTATAAAAGAGTACCAAAACATATACAATATAAAAATACATGCTAGGGATAGGTGGGAGAATGTTCTCTGTGGTGGAGGCTAACAAATGACGAAACCATAGGGAATTATGCATCAAATATGCCCAAATTCCGAGGTCTCTAGGGTTTGACCCATGTTAGATGCATTTTATATGCATCTAGTTCACCTTGGAGAGCTTCTGGGGGTATAAATCCTTGATCTTGTTATCATATTCATTAGATCTAGCTAGGGTTTTCTATTTGGTCCCTTAAGTTGGTTTTGGACCTTCTCTTGAGAGTTAAGCAACTCCAGAGGCTAAAACGGTTAGATCTGAGCTTTGTAAGCATGCTAAATGCATAAAGGTACTAACTTGGGGAGTATCTAAACTCCATGCATGAGTTTAAATCCTTATATGAAGTCTCAATGTGAAGAATGACATTTTTAAGTCCCATATAGCATGCAAGGGCATAAAGTTGCCAAATTTATGCCCTAGGACGTCTTAATGAGCTCAGATCCAACATTAGAAATTAGAACATCGAGTATTAAGCACTTAATGGAAGAAAGTGATTAATCTATTTGTACGTCGATCGTAAATTAGAGTACGTCATGCGTACAACTTAGGGACTCAGTACACTGTGCGTACCAGAGCGGTACACAAGGCGTACGCATCTCAAATGGGCTTGGACTTGTTTTGGGCTTGTAATCTTTGGGGCCTTAATTAGTCGTTGGGATTGGTCATGTTTTGGAATTAGTGGGTTAGCTTATCTGTTTTGGGCTATCGATGTTTGGGTTAGCCGCTCTACAGGCTCGCCGAGTCTAAGGCAATCTTCATCAGACTCGCCGAGTTGTTTATCCAACTCACCGAGTCCATGACCATCTTCAAATGACTCGCCGAGTCGACCATGCGACTCTCCGAGTACCTTAAATCCCTCATTCATAAAGAATCTTTTTAAGTCATGCAAAGGCTCCAAACTCAAATCTAAGCATCTAGGGCATGATTATCACGTAAAGCTACAAACTTTACGTACATGCAAGATGGTATGTCCCAAAACAAGCTAAAAAAGAGTGGCTTAAGGCAAAGGGATAGGTCATAGCTTGGCGAATACTGGACTTTATGATAAAGAGAGGCTAAAGGAGCCTAGATCTGAGGTTGCAACCTCAGATCTTGATCCAACACAGAGAATCACCACAAAACCCTAAAAAGGGCTCTAAACCCAACCATGAGGGGTTCTAATTAAAGGAGAATCATGGTAACAACTTGTTACCTTCAAAATGATGCCAACCCAAATAAGAATTTGGATCTACAACAGCCACTAGGTCCAATTTCTTGCACTCCAAGCTCTTAACTCCAAAGGATCTTCTTTCAAGGTCAAGAACACACACAAAAGATGGCAAACACGAATTAGGGTTTTCTGGATTCAAGAGAGGCAGTGAGTGAGGCTAAGGAGAATATGTGATCCTTAGATAGCGTGCCAAAACCCCGAGATTTAGGGTTTCATCTGCCAATTCCTACTCGTCGAGTCCCTACTTGGACTCGTCGAGTAGATCACTTAAACACGCGGATCAACCCGCTGCTACTCGACGAGTAGGGCTACCAACTCGTCGAGTAGACCTTGAAATCAAGAAAGTTCTTATGTAAGTCAATAACTTGAAGATCGGGGCGTTACACAAACAACATGGTTTCTTTCCCAGTCAGAAAACTTTCCCAGCCAACACTTTACCAGACAAGACTTTTCCAAACAGAAACTATCAAACGGGACCTAAATGTATTCCAGGTGGGTCCTAGGATGTAACGACCCAAAAATCAAGGGTAAAATTTTCATTTTTAATGTAACCAAAACATTGATACCATTTAATTCCAATATTTCAAATCATAGTCAAGTAAATCATTTATCAGAGTTTATCCCAAAATCATTCCTTGCGGAAATCGTATGCGATCAATCTGAGCCCTTCCTTTCCAAAACGATGATACCTGAAACCATAAACAAAACCTGTAAGCATGAAGCTTAGTGAGTTACCCAGAGCATACCATACACACAATACACATATCACATATCCTGTTAGCTATTAAAGCTACATATAACACATACGTCATGCATACAAAAACCTGTAAGGATGCCGGGGCTCCTTCCAAGGTCTTTACGTAGGAATGTCATGGGCTACCCCACATGGTCTTACTTCTAATGTCACCGGCTACCCCACATGATCTTTACCTAGGAATGCCATGGGCTACCCCACATGGTATTACATCCAATTCCACGGGCTCCCCCGGGGTCTTCCCTGCCAATATCATGTATCACAAAAGTATCTACACATAACACGTACATAAACCTGTAAGGATATCGTGGGCTCCCACAGGGTCTTATATCATTGTGTCATGGGATACCCCACATGGTCTTCCATGCAAGTATCACAAAGACAACTAGCATACCACATATCATATAATCACTTAGCATACCACTTAGCATAAAGCTAACTATCATACCACATATTCCTACTACTGCAAGTGTACCACATAACATAAAATAGGCCGCCCTTGGTGCCTTAGACCCATTGGTATGGTGAGAAGACTCACCTCACACTGTTGAAGTCCCGCAGATAACTCTAGCTGCTGGACTAGCAAGGTAAGACCAGTAAGTCCCGATACACTACTCCAACTCAACCTCCTATAAGCATCATGTGATTAACCTATCACAATCCCGGAACATTATAAACGTCCTCCGGGTCAACCCTGGTCAATCAAGCAAGGTCAATAGTCCATGCTGATCTCAACTTGTCGAGTGCTTCCAGCAACTCGTCGAGATCCTTTATGTCCCATGGCCGAAAACTCTAACCGAAAACCATTGACCAGAAACCCTTAACCGAAAACCCTCATGATCCCGCAAACAGGAAAACCCTTTCCGACTCGTCGAGTTGGCTAAGTAACTTGTCAATCCCCTTCTATCCTTCTTATGTTCACTCCTTTATAGTGGAAACCAAAGCTCCAAATCACAGATCCAACCACCTATGGTGTAGTTACCACGTAAAGTTGCAAACTTCACGTGTTATGCAAAGCATCCAAGGCTAGAAACACCTAATAAAAGCTTGACAAGGGACTTAGAGCATGAAGGGGGCCAAGACTTGATAAAGTTGGCAACTTTAAGTCCCCAAAGACCCTGAGATATCCAGATCTAAAGCCATATGCTCATAACAAGCTCAAACCCAAGAATGATCCCAAACCATGCTAATAATGGCCATAAACTTCCATAGAAGGAAATCTAAGTAATGAAAAGCCAAGGTTTCGACTTTATACCTCAAAGTAGCTGCAACACTGGAGGAAATCCCAGATCTACTGCCTTTCATTCAATATAACCTCTTCAAGCTTCAAGTTCCTTCCAAAAGAGCACCAAGAATCACTCTCTAAGCTCACACACACATTCAATGAAAGGAAGTCCTTTAAATAGGGTATCAATCCCTAAAATTTAGGGTTTCTTCTACAACGCCTACTCGCCGAGTCGAGGCCTTCCGATTCGTCAAGTAGGGTTGAAATCCCACAATCCTTTAAATGACTCTACTCGTCGAATTGGGTCCCAACTCGCCGAGTCCCGACACCAAAACCCTAGAAACTTGCATCCGTTAAACAATTCTTGGAACATGTGTTACATAGGACCTACCTAAGTTCTAATACCTTATATAAATTATATAGAAACTTATATTAGGACTTACCTCATCGTATTGAAAAATATAAATGACCTATCTAATTTCATATGAGGAACCACGTAAGTTTTTGTTCTAGATTCGCCACTGATCATAAGTGATGGTTGGCAGAGACATACGGTGGTGATGGTAAAACCTATGTATATTAATCATTAACTAATAAATAATAAATAATAAAAAATAAAATAAAAGACAATATAATCCTTTTATGTCTATCAGGTGCAATAAGGACAACAAACTCGTATAATAAGAATGGAGTGCAAGAAAAAAAAAAGTTTAAAAGATCAAACCTAAAATTTTGACTAATCCATAGGGAGAATTTAAGTAATTTTCTTCATTTTATTATTTTTGTTTAGAATAAATTTAAATTTTTATGATAAATATTAGTCAATTGATATGAAGTAGCTAACATATGATAAACTCAAAAAATGTATAATATAGCAATTCTCAATAAACAAATTGACTAATGACTACGACGATATAAAGTAGCTAACAGATGATAAACTAAAAAATATATAAAATAGCAATTGTCAATAAACAATAAACAATAAACAAATGATAAACTGAAATTTAAATTAATGTTCATGAAAAATAAAGTAAAATCGACTGTTCTGCAATTATACCATTGTTATTTAAGAGTTATCAACTTATCAAGTATGAAATTGGTTTTTAAATTGGAAATTATATTTGGATTCTGACTATTCTCCAAATCGAAGGGAATGTTTAGAAGGAAAGTTGCATAATTTATGTTTAAAACACGTGGCATACATCACGTGCAATAAGTTGAATATATCCAACGTTGGACAGAGTACATGTTTTTATGCATAGTTTACAAATCAATGGTAAACGATTGAGCTAAAAAACAGAGGTTCCTCATACAAAAACAAATGTACGTACCATATATAGCCGCATAAAAAGCTCCAACTTCCTTCCCGAGTTTCACTCTCATTCTTTCTTCTTCACACTTTCTCTCTCCAGCCTTCGTTCTTATAGTCCCTCCCTTCCCTCCTTGCACTTCACATTTATATTCACATTCCATTGCTCATGCGCTTACACATCTAACAAACATCGATCACTGGCACACACAGCTTACGGCAATCAACAATGGCAGGGGGTCAGACAATGAGCTGGGAGGATCTCAAGAAGGAGAACGTCGATCTTGTATGATCTCCCTCTTCTCTAATCTTTACATTACGAACGATACCCGAACCCTAGATGTTCAATTGATCGCGATTCGATTCTATTACGATTTACGAATTTCAATCTACGATTCAGGATAATCGTAGTTTTGTGATTTTATCTGGTTACGTTTTGCATGACGATTGATTGATCTGATGGTTTACATTTTTACAATGTCGTTGATTTCTGCAGGAGACTGTTCCCATCGAAGAGGTTTTCGAAACACTGAAATGCAGCAGAGAGGGATTATCGAGTGAAGAAGGGAATAAGAGGCTTCAAATCTTTGGCCCGAACAAGCTTGAAGAGAAGAAGGTAAATAAATCGCTACAATTTAATTTTAATCTCCAATACTATTTTATCATACTCATTGAACTGATCGTTTTTTTTTATCACGATATTAATTGAAACAGGAAAGCAAATTCCTCAAGTTCTTAGGGTTCATGTGGAATCCTTTGTCATGGGTCATGGAGGCTGCAGCTATCATGGCAATTGTCTTGGCCAACGGAGGGGGAAAGCCCCCAGATTGGCAAGATTTCGTTGGAATCACAACATTGCTTCTCATCAACTCCACAATCAGTTTCATCGAGGAAAACAATGCAGGCAACGCTGCAGCAGCTCTAATGGCAGGTCTTGCTCCCAAGGCGAAGGTGATAAGGAATGGAAAATGGGATGAAGAAGAAGCCGCCATTCTTGTACCTGGTGACATCATTAGCGTTAAGCTTGGTGACATCATCCCAGCCGATGCTCGTCTCCTTGAAGGAGATCCTTTAAAAATCGATCAATCTGCGTTGACTGGTGAATCATTACCAGTCACCAAGCATCCAGGTGACAGCGTCTACTCCGGTTCAACCTGCAAACAGGGTGAGATTGAAGCTGTTGTTATTGCCACCGGAGTTCACACCTTCTTCGGAAAGGCCGCTCACTTAGTCGATAGCACAAATCAAGTCGGCCATTTCCAAAAGGTAAAACTTATTATCCCTAATTTTGACTCATTCACCAATTCACCATAACCTTTTTTTTTAACAATTTCTTGGTATTGATTATTAGGTTTTGACCGCCATTGGTAACTTCTGCATCTGCACAATTGCAATTGGTCTCGTAATCGAAATAGTGGTGATGTACCCAATCCAGAAACGAACTTACAGAAATGGAATCGACAACTTGTTGGTCCTTCTCATCGGAGGAATCCCAATTGCGATGCCAACAGTTTTGTCAGTCACCATGGCCATCGGATCCCACAAGTTGTCGGAGCAAGGCGCTATCACCAAGAGAATGACTGCCATTGAAGAGCTGGCAGGGATGGATGTTCTCTGCAGTGACAAAACCGGAACTCTCACTTTGAATAAACTCACAGTCGACAAAACCCTAATTGAGGTCTTCGCAAAGGATTGTGACAAGGATACAGTGATTCTAATGGGTGCAAGAGCTTCAAGAGTCGAGAATCAAGATGCAATCGATGCTTGTATCGTGAACATGCTTGGAGATGCTAAGGAAGCACGTGCAGGGATCACTGAGATTCATTTCCTTCCATTCAATCCAGTTGATAAACGAACAGCAATCACATACATCGATCAAAACGGAAACTGGCACAGAGCCAGCAAAGGTGCACCTGAGCAGATTGTCGAGCTCTGCAACCTAAAAGACGATGAAAGCAAAAAAGTCTTCAACATCATCGATAAATTCGCCGAACGTGGTCTACGTTCTCTTGCCGTTTCCCAACAGGTGAGTTTCTTTCTATTTTTCTTTGAAATACTCATAAATTAACGATCTGGATTTTGTTTTTTACAGACCGTACCGGAGAAAACGAAAGAGAGCCCCGGCGGACCATGGGTGTTTGTCGGTCTATTGCCGCTATTTGACCCACCGAGGCACGACAGTGCTGAAACCATCCGCCGTGCCCTCCACCTTGGTGTCAATGTGAAGATGATCACCGGCGATCAGTTAGCCATCGGAAAGGAAACCGGGCGGAGACTTGGAATGGGAACCAACATGTACCCCTCTTCCTCCCTCCTCGGCCAACACAAAGATGCTTCCATGGCTACTATCGCAGTCGAAGAGCTAATCGAGAAGGCCGACGGTTTTGCTGGAGTCTTCCCTGAACATAAGTACGAGATTGTGAAGAAGCTACAAGAGAGGGAACACATCGTCGGGATGACCGGAGACGGTGTGAACGATGCACCTGCCCTAAAACGTGCCGACATCGGTATCGCAGTGGCTGACGCAACCGACGCCGCTCGTGGTGCATCCGACATCGTTTTGACCGAGCCAGGGTTGAGTGTGATTGTGAGCGCGGTGTTGACCAGTCGAGCCATCTTCCAGAGAATGAAAAACTACACAATCTACGCAGTCTCCATCACCATCCGTATCGTTCTAGGTTTCATGCTCATCGCTCTTATCTGGCGTTTTGATTTCTCACCTTTCATGGTTCTCATCATCGCCATCCTCAACGACGGAACCATCATGACCATTTCCAAGGACAAAGTCAAACCCTCCCCGTTGCCGGATTCATGGAAATTGAAAGAAATCTTCGCCACCGGAGTTGTTCTCGGAACCTACATGGCTGTCATGACTGTAATTTTCTTCTGGCTAGCAAAGGAATCCGACTTCTTCACTGTAAGTTACATCAACCAAACCCTAACTAACTATTTACATCGTCATTGTTCAATTCTAATTAACTAACGTGGGCGTTTCAGGAGAAATTTGGTGTTCATCCGATCAAAGATAACGAATTCGAGCTTATGTCAGCGCTTTACCTCCAAGTTAGTATCATCAGCCAAGCACTCATCTTCGTCACCAGATCAAGGAGCTGGTCTTTCGTTGAACGTCCCGGGTTTTTACTACTCATTGCCTTTTTCATAGCTCAAATGGTGAGAGTTAATTTGAGATTTTAAATAATTTAAAAAACTCGATCTAATCAACTTCATTTAAAATTAATATAGATTGCTACACTCATCGCGGTTTACGCTAAGTGGGATTTCGCAAGAGTGAGTGGAGTCGGATGGGGATGGGGTGGTGTGATTTGGTTATACAGCATCGTCACTTACTTTCCTTTGGATATTTTGAAATTTATCATTCGATTTGCCTTGAGCGGCAAGGCATGGAACAACATGATCCAAAACAAGACTGCTTTCACCTCCAAGAAGGATTACGGACGCGGCGAAAGGGAAGCACAATGGGCCACAGATCAACGCACAATGCACGGTCTCCAAGCACCCGACGCCACCGAGGTTCTAAAAGGCAAGAGCGACTATAGAGAGTTGTCGGAGCTTGCAGAACAAGCAAAGAGGCGAGCTGAGGTGGCCAGGTAAATATAAGATAAAAGACTAACTTTTTTTTTTTTTTACTACTGTCTTAAAATGTATATGATGCATGTGTATCGATAATGACAGGTTGAGGGAGCTTCATACACTAAAGGGACATGTTGAATCGGTTGTGAAGCTGAAGGGACTTGATATCGAGACAATTCAACAACACTACACGGTTTAAGGGGATGGGAATACAGTTTTGGACAAGATAAATAAGAATTAGGAAAACATGATTTTGCAGGAGGTCTGTTTATCGTGGCGGATCGCTATTGAGATGTGCGAATAAGCCAGTAGACGAGAACGGGCTATACCCGATTCGTAGTTGGCAGAACAATGATGTATTCAATTTCATGTTCTTTTTTTGATTATTACATTGTATTTGAATATTCGATCTCAATTAATTATTTTCATTGAATTTCCGTATTATTGATTATGTTATGATCCAAGTTGGAATCAAAACTCAACTATTAAAAAGTATGAAAGGCTTGAAAAAAAGGATAACAACCAACTCAAAATCTAATCCTTATTTGAGCATTTGCAATACAAAAAAGACTTTCTATAAAATTTTGGCGAACTTCTTATTGAGTTTCATTTTCTTTTTTTTCTTTTTTTTTTCCTTTCCATTTTCAGTTAACGTTTCCCTTAACAATATTTCATTTTTAACCTGTTAACAATATTTCCTTTTTAATCTGTCATCTATGAACATTATTACCGATTTATTGAGAAAATGTTTACAAACTCAATGCATCAAATCAATGAATGTTTCTAGAGCATTTGTTAGTTCAAATGACATAACAAGAGTTATGGAGTGTTATACGGTTATATAAGTTAGGGTTTTAATTTTTAGCTCCTTGTATCCATATAAATGCATAAATGTTGCAACTTTACGGCTTTAGACGTTTATTAGGTTAAGATCTAAAGTTTGGACGAAAGGTCTTTAAGAATTAAGACTTTTATAAAGAATTTGATCTTCTGAAGGGTATATTGGGCGTAACCCTGAGTATGTTAAGCGTACTGGGTTGCTGACCCGTAATCCGTCCAATCCAAAGTAGTACATTGAGCGTAATTAGCAGTACGCATGTCATACTCCTAGAAAACACTCTTAGGTCATCTTTGGGCCTTGGGACATTAAGGGTTTTGGGCCTTGTCTAGTTAGGTCATGTATGAGAAGGGCAAAATGGTCTTTTTTCCATTGGTAAGTTAAAGGATGAATTGGACCTTTGATTATGGCGTTAAAATCCTAATTATTAATTAGAGTTGATTTTGGGTTATGATCAGTGTGAGGAGTCGTAGTAGCAGCAGCCCGAGTGTATGTTTTGAATATCTTCAATTGAGGTGAGTTTTCTCACCACACTAGTGGTCAAAGGCACCAATGTCGACTCGTTGATTTGTACGTGTAAGATGTATGTGATTATAAGACTATTACTGATATGATTGTATGAATTATGCATGTAGCCAATCTGAGCTCGGAGTTATTACGGACTTATGGTTGATATGGACCCGGGGGTTGATCAGACCCTGTGACAACCTGCAAATATTTGCTTTGAAAGCTTAGTCACTCAACTCAGCTGAGTGTCAAAGTTGTAATGAGTTCTAGCCATGTTAAAGGTCATTCTAAGGAGTTTTAGCCTAGTAAACTTAACGAATAAGTATTAGAATGTACCTGCTAAAGCCACTGTTCAACAAATCAAGCCTTAACCTCATCATAAGGAGTTCACGGCCACAATGTCCATGAGTTTACACCCTGGCCGTAAACTCATGTGGCAAGTCCATATATATGGCTCTTGATCATTTCTAGCCATTTCTTACATTCCAAACCCAAGAACTCGAGTTTTCTCTCAAGTATCATCCAACTTTTCATTCTAGATCTTCCAAAACGTAAGTGATATTCTTTTGATTTACTGATACATCTCTTAATCTAGTATCATCTCATGATTTCATCCATGGAAAATACCTTTTCTTAGATCATCAAGAAACACCAAGAACACACACTAGTGTTCTTGGACCTTAATCATCATTTCAAGCCTCTATATCGTAAGTACTCTCTCCTTAACTTACAACTTACTAAACTTTCTACAGCACACTTACATCACTAAAATCTTATGAACTCATCAGCTTAACTGCTGGTAAACTCTTTCAAATAACTTGTATTCTCAGGAAACTAGTAGACATGTACTCGCGGTGGGAATTCAGAAGATGGAACATAATAGCTTCAAGTCTTGTTTTGTTATTTGCTTATGTATTCTATGTTTTGTGAACATACACATTGTAAACACTTTCTTTCTAATGAAATGGTTGTTTATTTACTTTGATTACTATGATGCATGTCTTGTGATACTAAACATGACGTCCTCCACCCACAAACGTTTCCATCGTTTCGGTTTTGGGGTGTGACAGATTGGTATCAGAGCATTGTTTATAGATAACTAAGTATATCAACCGATAAAAGATATTCAACTATAAATACAATGGGTCTTAAGTGCTCTGGATAATAATATATTTTAAGAATATAACGATAAGTTACAAAAACATACATACTTGCTTATACATGTATACATACTAGAAGTGTTGCAACTATATTAAAGGTTGAATACTGAGGTCAAACCTGGGCAGTTATGTAATCGTATATGTGATCAATATAGTCTGATCAACTATATTCATTTGAGATGCGACCGACATGTGCTTGCGAGTGATGTAGTGTTGCAACTGTGTTATAATTTACCTAACTCTATACAAAGGATCTCTAGATCAGAACATGAAAGTTAGAATACTATAGGAGTATTCTATGTGACATCCCCGAATTTCTCGGCCAGAAAAGGCTGATTAAATTTATGCTTTTTAGAATAAAATCAGAGAAATCCTTTTAAAAGATGTTGCGGAATTAGTCCCCAAAACAAAACATGATAAAAGTTTAGCAAAACTGTTCTTTAAGAAATGTATAGTTTCATTTCATATCAAAACCTCGGGATGTCATGTTCCGATACAGATCAAAAGCATAAACAAGACGTTATAAGTCTTTCAACATTTATTTACAACTACTGGCCTATAATCCAAAAATCTCTCGTCGTCCTCCGACTATGCTCGGGTTCACTACCTGTAATATAAAAAGTTGAGTGGGCCAGGCTTGGGAGCTTGTTGAGCATATAGGGTTTTCAACCCACAATAATAATAAACTTATTAAGTTCATCAATCAACAACAACCCTGATTACCTGTTCCCGTTATCCTCACTTTACGTCCCTAAACTCTTATCACAAGGGACCTAGCCTAAAGAATATCATCAGGATGGACACTACTGCTAAGGGGTTTCCTCATCCATACATGTCCTAAAGGCAACCATGAGGGGGGTTGAGTACATCGAATGAACACTCTTAGTTCATTACACCTACAGGTTGCGGGCCTGCCAGTGTTCCACTGGACTGTATAGAAAGTCCGTGGTCATCACCCAAACTCCGCTAGATGACTAGATCTCAAATCACATCGAGGCCTCTCATCACTTTTATTTTATCACACATCACTATCTGCCCATGTTTTACCCAACATATTTGTAGATAAAAATACATATACAGTTTAAAACTTGTATAAAACATCAATTCAACAATTGTCTCAAATAAAAAAATCAATATATATATATATACACACAAACACACACATAGCACGTATTTATATAAAATACTTCATATCTATGTGTAAGATGAAAGTTACTATACACTCACTTGATTTGATGACAATCGGGCAACAATTCGTTGCTTAAAACGATCGTTTCTAATAAAACCGGGAGTTTTATTAAGAAACCGGGTTCAGCAAAGGTCGGGCTTCGAAACCGAAAAGATAAATTTTACGGGCTTCTTGGGCACTTCGTGGAGTATTTTGGGGCTTATAATTGATACCGGGGCTTTGGGGGATGTTAAAATGAAAGAAATATGGGTTTAGGGGCTAAAAGTGACAAGTTTCCAAAATATACCCGGGAGGTCTCGCACCCTCCTATTTATAGGGGGGGGACTTCTGATCCAAGGACTGAGAATAAGCCACGCGTCGCAGATCCGAAGCTCACAGGGGATGGCTTGCACATGGATCGCACTTGCGAAGGCTTGCTGGCAGCTCCTTACTGGACCGAAGTCTAGGTCCGAGGTTTGGACCCGAAGCAGGAGGGAAGGGAGACAGCTAGTGCGGAGGTTGGACACGCGACATGCATTGCGAGGCTCGGACTAGGCTGCACACGCGTCGCTCCTCGGATGTGCCACTGCTTCGGATGACTCAGCAGATTTAGGATACGTGGCGCGTTTTGAGCGAGCGTGACGTGACCGAAGTCCATGTATGCGAGATTTCTCGTTTTTTGTGCAAAAACTTCTAAAATCCATAACTTTCGCATACGAGCTCTGTTTTTTATGCTCTTTATATGCACGCGTAGGTAAAATTACGCTCTACAACTTTCGTTTAGAGTTCGTTGGCTAATTTTGACTTTAATTTTTATATTATTACTTTTAATAGACCGGGACAGTAAATACGTTAAAAATTCATAACTTCTTCATCCGACGTACATTTTCGTCAGACTTTTTACCGTTGTGCTACTAATGACGAGACCTTCGATTCTCGTTTAAGTCGTGTCGGCTAAAAATCACTCGATCTAAAATTCGAGTTTTTAGCTGTCTACTGTTAAGCTGAAACTTCGAAAAATCATAACTACTTCATACGAAGTCAGATTTGGGCGTTCTTTTTTACGACATTCAGCACCGTGTCGGTTTTGTCCCGAAACTTCGACAGGTCATAACTTCTTCGTTATAACTCGGATTTTTGTATTCTTTATATCCCCGTAATTCTTGTTTCAACCACGACAACATTATGTAAAGATATTGGCTTTATCTAATATTTATTTTTGACGCTCATTTTTATTCTTAATTAATTAAACCCTAATAATTAAGCATAAAACATATAAAACACATAGAATTCACATAATTCCTTTTTCATTTCTTCAAAATGAGTTACAAAGGTTAACGTAGACTATCACCTTAATATTAATGCCTAGGCTAGAAACACGAGTGTTACATTCTATGATCCTATAACGCGATAACAAGTTTGAAACATACTAAGTACATTGCATTAAAATACTATAGGAGCATTTTTGGCACTATATAAATAGCTTATTTAATAACTGAAAAGACCCTTACAGATAGGTCTATAATCTTGCAATGTATACTCCCAAGGTTTTATACAATTGAGAGTTTATAGGCTTAGAATTTGTGATCTACGCTTCACTACCTGTTCCTTGTTTGGTTGTGGTTTTGGAGTAGAATCACTTATTCGAAGGCCGACTTAGGGGCTGTTTGATAGTTTTTGACTGAATAAGAGCTGATTAAGTCAGATTCTGACTAGGTCTGAAGTCTGACTGAATTTCCGTCTGACTGAAAACCATGTTGTTTGATAATACATCTGACTAACTGTGCTGACTGTTGAAAATGACTATTTTACCCTTAGTTATATTTTTTTAGTGGTATGAACTAGACAAACAAGATAACAAAACCATGTTACAAAAAGTGATATACCCCCAAGTGCTCTCCCACACCAAAATTTAACTTAATAAAAAAGTTTACAAACATTTGATTTTTTAATAACAAATCATTTAGCGAGCAAACAAAAATCATTCAAGATTAGAATTAGGCTCATCTCAATTAATTTATATACCAATCCAATATCATCAATATTCAATACTACTATCCCCCTCCACCCACAGAAAGGAAGACGTAATTCATTTGTAAAACCTGTGAATGGATTATGTTTCTTCTTCTTACTGTGAAGCAACCATTAAAGCTCCCCCTCTTCTATTTGCTTTAAAGTCCAATGACTGACATAATATTTCCTATAATTATTGTTGAAATTAAGAACAAATAGTGAAATTGTACAGAATTGAGAAACGGGTGATGGGTTGTTTACCTGTTTGAGATGATTATTGAGGATAAACGTGAATTAATTGTGAGAATCGGAGGATGTAGGAGATTTCATGAATCAATTTCATGGCCGGATACCAATCGATTTCATGAATCGATCCAAAGCATTGTTGCAAAACAATTTTTGAGACGAATCTGTAAAGCAGATTTCATGAATTTGATTAAAATATCGATTAAAGGATGAGGACCAGTGGAAGGAGAAGATATGCGATTGATCCTTGAAGGTTCGGTGTAGGAAGAAGGAGGCGCGGCAAAGGGTATAAATGCGAAACACACAAAACGGACTCGGTCATCACTTTTTTAATCCTGGACTGAGTAAGTGCTTTTAGACTGGGTCAGACATACAAAACACTCATATCAAACATCCTGACCGGACAGAGTCAGCCATTAACGTCTGACCGGACCCGGTCAAACCCTTATCAAACAGCCCCCTTAATCTTAAATTATATACAACTTGTATACATTGTACAATTATAGGAATCTGTAAGGATCACCCCATAAAGTTACCCTAAACCTCATAGATTCTTTATTCACATCCATTCTCGCACGACAAACCCATATAGATGTAACCACTTCCTCATAGTAGCCAACAGAAGGATCAAGGAGGAACAAAAGCAAGTTCATGAGAAGTTTTCAAAGAAGGATCAACCGAAGTAACCAAAATGTCTTATGCGTCACACTAATAAATAATAATCTTGGTTAACTTAATGAGTTAGTGGAAACACTGCTCACCCTATGTGTTAGGATTATTTTATTTACATGCAACTGGTAACAGTTATTCAGGTCACAGATATTCATTCGAGGATAGCCACTTCTGATTCATAAAGTTTATTCTATAAAGACTCTTTTATGAATTGTTCTAGAATCCTATTATAGTCAGAACTAGATACACTCAGAACTAGGATAACCTTGTCTTTCAGCTTTCGGCTTTTATCCACTATTATAGACTTATTCCATCTCATCTTTGTATTTTTTAGCAAAGATGCCTCCTCACAGATCGAATAGACGCACTACACCGATAACTCCAACTCAAACACCACTACCTCCGCCATAATTCGATAATGCTGCTCTCCAAGCAGCGATATCCTCCGCAGTGGCAACTACTCTAGCTCACTTTGGCGAAAGTGGTACCTTCGGATCGGGTAGCGGTACCCACTTAGCCAACCCCGGAGCTACTCAAGAACACCCATGGGATTGTTCGTATAAGGACTTCTTGAACTGCAAACCCAATTCCTTTAATGGAAATGGGGGAGTCATCGCTCTTATGCGATGGTTCAAGAAAACAGATTCGGTCTTCGCAATCTGTTCATGCCCAGAAGGGAGCAAAGTGAAGTTTGCTGCTTGCACCTTCTCCGACAGAGCCCTAACATGGTGGAATAGCCATGTTAAGTCACTGACCCTATCAGTAGCTAACTTAATGGGTTGGGAAAACCTAAAAGAGATGATGCTGGAAGAATACTACCCGAGGGGCGAAGTTCAAAAGCTGGAACAAGAACTATGGGAGCTCATGATGGTCGGCTCAGATATAGTGACCTACACTAACAGGTTTAGCGACCTGGTAGCACTGTGCCCCGGGATGGTTACCCCGGAGAGCAAGAAGATAGAAAGATACATCTGGGGTCTAACTGCACTGACCCAAGGAGATGTGTTGTCTTCTAACCCAACCTCATTTGATTGTGCAAAGCACTTGGCACAGCGACTCATCGACCATGGAGCCCGCCATGGTGTAGAAGTCCTCGTTCCCGAGCCATCAAAGGGAAAGGAATATAATCAGAAGTCGGGGAACAAGAAGAAAAAGAAGCGAACAACACAGGAACCCCCACAAGAGCAACAAACAAGTACTATGTACGCCGCTACAATGCCTGCTGCTCCAGCACCTGCCAGTCGATATGTTGGAACCCTTCCGAAATGTGGAAAGTGAAACTACCACCACACCGGAGTATGTCAAGAAATGCAGTGTCTGAACTGCCACAGAAAGGGACATAGTCCGTTTCTACAGGGCACCGGCTCAACTGATCTCCCAAGTCCCCAGAGTTGAAGAAAACCAAGCCTGCTATGGATGTGGTGAAACTGGACACTACCAGAGTGACTGCCCGATAACAAAGAGCTCAGGCAACGGACATATTCTGATGATCACTGCAGGAGAATCAACCCCGGATTCGCCTTCGAGCAGCAGTACATTTTCGAAATAGTAATTATTTTTAAAAATTAATTTATATTTATATATAAGATTAAAACTTGGAGAAAACACTTAAAAGTAATTATAATAACTCACTTATTGAAACAAATCAAAGGATTTAAGAGAACTAAAAGATTCGTTTTGAGAAGCTATGATGGCTTAGCATATACATCAGGGTTGTGCATAGCTAAGGTGTTCTAGACTGAGAGTGAGTGATTCTTCCCTAATTCTTGTTCCATGTTTGGTACACTTTCTTCTTCGAAACCAATCTACAACTTCTCCGTCATCCTTCATGTTCATAAATGTAACTCTTGAGACTCTCAACAATTATCACTGAGTTTTATGGTTACAAAACATCTGTGTTAGTGATCTTAAAAATCATTGTAACCATGATTTAACTGAAACCCAAAATCTGAAACCCATTTCTGAATTGATGGTGAACAATTAAATGTTCAAGAACTTTCACCAATGAAATGATGATTACAACCTTTTCGGTTTATACCACAAAACGTATGAAATCTCTTTTTTTTTTTTTTGAGTGATCTTAATGAAATGCTCTTGACCTAAGACATTTCTTTCGAACAAGATTCAGTTTTTATTTTTTCTGAGATTTTCATCATATCTAGTCACTAAAATTATATCCAAACCTTATTTGTTATTATGACTACACTAGTCAAACAAGTACTTCTTCTAGATCTCCGGACTTATGTTGAGTTTCAGAATTTGGTTGAAGCTTAAGCCACCCTTGAAGCTTAATTAAAAGAATCCTTCCACTATTTCTTAATAAATAAGTGATCATAATTCAACGGGAAACCATACAAGCACTTTCGAGTCTCTCTTGACTCAAAAGGAAGAGATCGTCGCCCGACTTTCATCTGCTTTCATGTCAGTTATATTTTGACATCAAAAAATCCCAAAATTTTGATTTGTTTTATTTCTTTTTCTTTGGCACACTTTTTCACAAAAATCTTTATGATTTTTCCCATTATGGTTCTAATTCCGATTGATTATCTTTAATTTAGAGAACAAGTCGTCTTTGTTTGCTTGACGATTACGAATGAATTGACACTAAAAAGGCGGTTTATTGGAGATAAGGATTCAAAATTAGGCGCGTTGTTTTAAAATTTCTGACATCACGCACGTTAGCTTCATGCCGTCTGACACATGATGACCTGTTACGCTTTCCCAGACTACTTTTCTGGGATATGGGAACATCAAGCGTCGATTTTATCTCACCACTCATGACATATATAAGGGTTTTTGATGGTTGGTTTTCTCTTACCGCTCACACAATTATCAAAACCCTCCAAGGCAAAAAACCTTTTCCCTATTTGCTGTTCATCATCTTCCTTGGTGCTTCAACAACCGGATCATCTGAAATCACTTCCTTCGCCGATCTATCAACATCCGTGATAATGATGAGCGTCAAGCCTTGTTAGAATCTCACTCTCGATCTCGACACATCTCGATACAATGAAACCATAAGACCCATGATTGAGTGTCTAAGGTACTCGCCACTGGCTCAAGCCGTAACCATGGCGGACAATGTTCCTTTGGTCCATCTCTCTAAGGCATATTCGTCTGCTACCTACAGTCGACAGGATGGAGTCATTCACTTTGAGGTAGCTTCTCACAAGACCTTGATTTCTAAATCACATTTCTGTAGAATTTTAGGGCTTGGTACAACTGAAGGACTCATGGACCCAAAATCAATTTCCACTTCTGCACTTATCAAGATGTTTTTCCAGATGGGTTACAATGGGGATTTGTCCTTATTCTCAAAGTTCAGGAAGACGTTCATACCTCTCATGTCGAATGCTTTAATTACTCTTCTGCTCAAGGGTTTCTCTGAAAGAGTTGCAGGTTTTGACAGCGCAAGTAGGCTATTCTACATAATTATCTATGGCCTCTGCCATGGAGTAAATCTTGACTTTGGTTCTATTCTATGGAACCAACTAATTTAGAGCACGGTTTCATCCACACGCCACATAGAGATCTCATGTGCTTGTTTTTGGTATGTTATTGTCAAACATGTTCTTGATCGCTACCAGATCCCATTGTTGGAAGATTCGGTGATTGCTAATATTCTGATTCTGCAAACTTCTTCATTTATGATGTCCGATCCAACAAAATTCAACTTTGTTGGTTCTAATCCTGACGTGATTTTGGAACGAGTTCCTCAAGATAATGCGATTGTGACTAAATATTGCAAACAATCCTCATCTGGTGTTCGCCCCTTAATAGAGGAATTCCGATAGATACTTGAAGAAGTTAACAAAACAAAGAGGGGAGGAAAGCAAAAAAGCGAAAGCTGCCACTTCTAAAGTTATTAAAATTCCGAAGAAGATCAAGAAGCCAGCTCGTAAACCAAGGTCACTTTCTCCAGCAGGTCAGGATGCTTCGGAATCTAGGACTCACACTGATATTCAAGAGGATCCAGTTCAGAGTGAAGTAGAAGACATTGATTCCTCTTCGGAACCTCCTACAACCGCTCCCATTCCGAAGGTATCCATTCCACCCACTTCTTCTACTCCTTTTTCTGATTTCTTTCAGCCCAACTCTCCACCATCCTCTCTGATAACTACGATTCTGATCACCATCACTCCTATACCACCACAGTTTTTTGTTGGAGTTTCTCTTACATATATCTTTGTTCCTTTCTCCACTCCATTCTTTATAGATTCCACTGTTACTACAACATCTGTTGTTAGTACATCTGAAGTCATTGTCAATGTATCTGATACGGGGGCAGGTATCACTTTTGGTGTTACTATGGGTCAAGGCACATCAACAGCTTCACCATTCCGAGCAGATGATCTCGACATAATTTTTGGTGATGATCAAGATGTCTTTCCGGATTTTGCTTTCAGTCACTTCACTGTCCATCAAACAAGTGATGATGGCGACGCCCCGATGACCAAAGGTCAATTTGAAAAACTGAATGAAAAGTTAGATTCTATTCTTGAGTCTTCAAAATCATCATCCAACTATGAGTATATGCTCAAGTCTCATCAAGCCACTGTTGAAACAATAACGAAGGAGAATGCCAAAGTTCTTGCTGAATCAACAAAGTTTATTCAAGCATCAGAGAAAACCATTACAAAGATGACCGAAAAAGTCGAAAAACTACATGATGATGTAACAAAGTTCATGGCTAACTTTTGAAGGTCTTCAGATGAAAATATCGAATCGGTCAATAAAGTTATTGCAGGTCTTGGCTTTACTCTGCAAGTGAGAAGGAATCTCTTTCTCATGTCTGATTTGAACTCAAGGTTGCTAATGATGAACTCATTGCTTCTGTTGTGTCCAAGATTGAGCATATTTAGAAAGACCTTGCAGTTGAGAACATCCTTGTGGATAAATTGGCTCAGAAGACTGAGAAATTAAAGACTCTATCGGTCAAACTGCAGTACACCAACAAGCATCTTGCTAACTTGGAGTGTGAGAAGGTTGTGATTAAAAGCTGCATTTCAGAAATTAACCAATATTTGCGAAGCCAGGTTAAGACTCGTGATTCACTACTCATAGTTTCGGTATGACAGCATCTTGCAGACAAACTCAAACTAGTGTTTTCGATGCTTAATCGAATTGAGGGTGTTTCTGAATCTAATGTTCTTCCGAAACAAGGGGAGATGTGAAAGAACAACCCAAGAAAAAGATTGTTGAACCTACTAACAAAACCAAACCGAAACCGAAAGATCAAAAGGATAATGAAGCTTCTACATCTAAACGAAAAGAAGAAGTGATTGATGATGAAGAAGAAGAGGAAGAGTTTTCTGAGGGTGAAAAGGTTATCAAGAAGAAGCGTGATTCTAAACTTGATGATCTTTTGAGAATTCGTAAACAATTGAAAGATCAAGAAATGGAAGCTAAAGTTGCAAAAGTCACCTTGGAAACTCAAAAGTCACTCTTTCTTCAGTGGACTCTAAAGAGGATTCAGAAGGAGGCGGTTGATGAACCGAGCACCAATTGGTTGGAGCCTTAGGTATCGTTTGAGCTAGACAACACTGTAGAGTCTCAACTCAACTTTCCAATCACTCCTAGGGTATTTCTATTCAGATGCTTTGAGAAGATTAAGAGAGCTCCACTTTTTTATTGTAATGCTAATCATACACACTTCTCTTTCTATCTCAAGTATGGAAAGCCTCAATTCCAAATTTGGAGTTTACAGAAGATCGTTAAAGTGAAGGTTTATGCTCCTATTCCAACTGAAAGCTTCATCAATATCAAATTCAAAGGATTCAGATGAGGCAATCAAACTAAAGTTGAATTTACACTTGTTGATTTACCATGTGTGAATCCTTATGATTGGATTTCCTTCTTCATGAATTTGTCCAAAGACGAACAAAAGTACAAGTCGATCGTAGCTCATCTGAAGAGAATGCTTATATGCTACATTCAAGAGTTTGCAAAGATGGATGTGAAAATATCAGATGTGCTAAAAAGGAAGCCAATTCTGAAACCTGTGTAGGAATTGAAGGATCTAAATAAAATGAAGCTAGGAAAAATCCGAAAGGACAACTGGAATGTGGTATACCAAAGAAAGATTGATCAAAAAGTTCAGAGGTGTATGTTCTTCTTGCTAGACAAAAACATACACTCAACTTCTACCATGAACTACATCATGGATCTGACTGAAGCCTGCAAAGAAAATGATGTTGCTAATCAGAAATGCTTCTTGGATATGATCAAGTGGTACATTGTTATCCGAAACACCCTTTTGAATTTAATACCGGAATTATTCAAGGTGCAGAAAAGACAACAACAATAGAAGAACTCCTTCCTTATTTGACACAAAGGGGGAGATTGTTGGGCTTATTTGTATTATGTTAAATGTATTTTGTATAAATGTATAGGTTTTTATATCTTAAGATGGTCATGTCCATTCTCGTGTTTATGCTTATTTTCTAGCCTATAAATATTGCATGCATGTATCTATTAGGGTTAACGCTTTGTCACCCTACCTAGATCTTACAGAAAAGTTCTCATCGAACACTTCTAGGGTTATTATAATTAAATCATTCGACACTCTTTTCGATCATTGTTCTTGTCATTTATTTCACATTATTTACTATAGAATCTACCGATCTTAGTTTTATTGTTTTACAAATAGACCATGTACGGTCTTAGACCAACGCATGAGTTGAAATATTCTCAGGGGTGAAATTAACCCAACACGACCTTGAGCTAGCAGATAGTTATGGTATGCAGTATTTTGGGAAACTCACTAAGCTTCGTGCTTACTGTTTTCAGTTTATGTTTCTCGTACTTCCAAATCGAAGGGGAAGAGCTCAGGATGATCACATCGCACGCACCATAATTTCCATTTGATTTGAATCTGATGTATTGAAATGATAGATTGACACACCATGATTTTCCTTTGTGATTTTATGAACATGTTTTGGTTGATAGTTTTATTATTATGAAAAAGAAATTTTTGGTTTTAAATTTTGGGACGTTACAATTTACAATCAGATTCATGTAAATTTCATGACCTCTTTACAGTCTTGAACTTTCGTTCTTTCTTACGATTTAAAGTTATGCAGTACTTCAATTACTCCGCTAAATTATTGTTCAATCTCAAAGTTTCTTCCTATTATTAATCAATTATTTTAAATAAATTATTAATTAACAGATATTTGTTTAGTTTTATAAATTATAATCGTTGACTTAAATAAATACATGACCTTATAATCTGTATTAATTTTATTTTAAATTTTTATTCTAATTTTATTAATTTAATATAATTAGAGTGGAAAATTTAAATTTTCAAATATGAATTGAAGAATCAATAGGTTGATAAGTTGTTTGGCATTAATTAGAAGATCTAATAGAGTAACACATGACAAAAGTGAAGAGTTTTATATGTTACAAAAATCCTATTTTGGCAGAAAAACATAAACCCTAAGTTCACATACACCCTAAAGGATAATCAGCTAAAAATCGACCGATATGTACGCTCTCGGTTTACCGACTACTTCAACTTTCGTCAAGGATAATCAGCCTAATTGTTATTCTACTTAGATGCGTATTTTATTTTTATTTTATTATATTATAATAATCACATTATATATATATATATATATATATATATATATATATATATATATATATATATATATATATATATATGGAACACATAATATTTATATAATTTTCTATTATTACATCAAATAGGTTACAATTTTTGAACCTAACCATTACATCATTTTATTCATGTCTTGCGAGAAATGCAGGGGTTACATGTAATGTCCCAAAAATACTAATACAAATTTTCTTTTTCAAACCACCAAATCCTTACAATCATTTGTTTAAAACCAATCATAGTAAAATGTATCTCTCAAACATCAGAGTAAAATAGTAATAATCAATGCAGATAAAGCCTTAGAGGATGTGGTGGGATAAAGTTGGGATAATCAATGAAGATATGAGTGTTGGATAAGGTGTCTAAGTCCATAACTATTTCTGGTATGTACTTGACCCGACCCGACATGGTCCATTTGGGTTGCATGGCACCATGCAATTGGATAGACTAAATGAGAGTAATAACACTTGGAGATTATTAATATATTATAAGTTCTAATATATTAATAATATTTTTTGATTAGTTTGATCAAGAATTAATTTAGAATTAATTAAGTGATCAAAAGATAACTAATTAAATATATGGGTTGATTATGTAAATCATCCATATCTTGTATAGTGGGCTAAAAGGCTCCATGGACTATCAAGTTGGGTTCCACCCATAGGATGCTCCATGGATGCTCCATGGGAGTTACAAACCTATGGGTCATGGAAATGAAGAGTCATGACACATTAGGGTTTAACCCTAGATGTGTCAACACTATATAAGTAACATGTTCTCCACCCAAAATCGGCTACACTAAGAAACAAGAGGGCTTGGCCGATTTTGAGAAGTGAGTATTCTCTCATAAGTTCTTCCAAGAGCATTTGGTGTTGTGTGAAGCATTTGAGGCATCACACTTGGGGTGCTAGGCTCACAAGGTTTCAAGGAACACAAACAACAACAAGGTAAGTTATTCTATCTATACTTTATGTTAAAATTGTTCCCCATGTATGCTAGATAGGAATATAACCTTGGAATTCAACTTTGCATGACAATTAGACAAACATAGATCCAAGGTTATTAGGGTTGCATGTACACTTAGGAAGTGTTAGAATGCTCAAAACCCATCAGTGGTATCAGAGCCTAGGCTTGTTTGCTCTTATTTGTGCTTAAAAGTTGAAAACAGAATCGGAAATTTTGCTGTCTGTGAATGGACTCGTCGAGTCTATAGGGGGACTCGTCGAGTCCATGAGTATCTTCAACCAACTCGGCGAGTCAGTTTATGCACTCGGCGAGTAGGGTCGAATGAGTGCAGAATTTCGATTCAGTTGCTGGAAAATGAATTAGAAACATTACCCTAAACTGTTTTGGTAATTGAAAACTTGTTTTTGGTGGTGTAATGTCTTTGCTAATTCATTTACAACAACTAGTTATCAAAATTACAAAGTTTTATGTAATTTTTTGATTATGTTCATATTCATGTTCTTGTTCTTATGATGTTTTAGATGATCATAGGAATTATTTGTAACCTATGTGGTAGATTAATTCTTGATCATAATGTGTTTTAATGGAGTCCATAACTTATCCTTAAGTTATGGAAAACCAAGAGTCACACTTGAGTTAAAAACCATTAAGAAAACACAAGAGTTAGAAAAATGAAGAGTCTTCATTTTATTACTCTATTAAACTCATAAGTTACAAGAAATGAAAAGTTTTGAAAGTTACAAAACTTGCCCTCAAGTTTTGGAACAAGTAAAGTTAAGTTAAAACTTTAAGTTCCAACCCCTAGAATTTTAAAAGTTAAAATTCAACCCTTATACTTATATTATGATAATTTAATAATTATATATATATATATATATATATATATATATATATGTATAAGAATAAAGTCGTCTTACCGCTAGTACGCCTCATTCACGAATCCGGTCTATAAGGTGGGTATAAGGTTGTTGCCTATAAAATGGTGACTTAATGGGTGTACATTCTCACCCACCGCTTGCTTGACTGGTGGAGGGTCGTTAGCCGAACGGGTAAGACAAGGACTTATAAATTCTCATTCAAAGTATGATGAATATAATAAAGTAACTAAATGTTTATTAAATTCCCAATCTTAGTTACTTTAGGAAAAATGTGAATAAGGTGCTAATCCATGAAATTACACTTTACACTTTGTCTAAGTCGTTGGTGAAGCGTGTGTGGTTAACCGGCACACTAACTTGGACTTAACAAGGTAGGTAAAGGGTGACTTAAGGTTTATTATAGTATCGATGGAGCGCGTGTGGTTTACCGGCACATCGATTGAGTGATAAACTTTAAGGGTACCAAGTGATTTGCATGGTTACTTCACACCTCGTTTTGTGATCCTCGGCATCCCAGTCACAAAACCTGGAGGGCACTCCCGAGATTGAAACATGCCTTTGAAAAGTTCATTGGATCTCAAAGAATCTAGGAATTTCTAAAACCAATAAAAACTAAATATCTAATATTTCGGTTTTCGTGGTGGAAATTGGTGAATCGTCATTCACCTACCTTTCAAATATGGTATAGCTTAGATTACGGCATACCTCTTCTAAGTTATATTATATTGTGATTGGATCCTAGCCTTAATATTACATTTGGGTGTTTTATTAAGGACTCTCTTAAATCTAAACTAAACTTGTTCTTCTCTTTCAGATGTCTTCAAATAATGCTTCTGGCTCGAATCCTAATGGCTCCTTTACTCTTATGAGTTTGTGTGGGAAAGTCACCTTTGATGGATCCAACTTCAATAAATGGATCAGAAACATCAGGATGATTACCCGTTACGAGGACAAAGAATATGTCCTTGACAAGGAGCTTAAGGAAATTGATGAGTTCACTGCAACTCCACAGGAGATCGCTGACTTTCATACTCATGAAAGAGATGCAACCAAGGTGGCTTGCATCATGTTGGCCACCATGACAGCTGAACTCCAAAAGTCTTATGAAGATTTCTACCCTTATGAAATGCACCAAGATTTGATGGAAAGATACCATCAAAGTGCACGACAAGAGAGGTACGAAGTCATCTGCTCCATGATAACAACCATGATGAAGGACGGAGAGTCCGTCACGTGCCACATGCAGAAAAGGCAAAGGTATGTGGATCGTTTGCTGAAGCTCAATGTGAACTTCCCTGAGGAGCTTGCAATAGATATCATTTTGCACTCCTTACCATCGTGCTATGATCAATTCCGCATGACATATCACATGAACAAGGAAGAGGTCACCCTCAGCAAACTTCAGGGACTTCTCAAGACCGCAGAAACAGGTCTTAAAGGGAAGTCGGTTGCTATCACTCCTACTCCAGACTCAACTCCGGTCTTGGCAATTGGGCAAAGTCGAGGGAGGAAGAGAAAGAGATCATCGAAGGGTACCAAGGCTCGGACCCTTGATGGCTCTTCTTCAAGTGGAACCAAGAAAGGTTTCATTACTCCTTCTTCTGACCCAAAAGAGGCTGAATACTTCTATTGCCATGAAAAAGCTCATTGGAAGCGGAACTGCCCAAAGTACCAGCAGGATGTGAAGGATGGGAAAGTCAAACCCAACCATGCAGGTATTTACACTATCATTTCTAATAACTCACCCCATTCGAAATCTTGGGTCCTTGATACCGGTTGCGGTATTCATATTTGTTGTGACTTGCAGGGACTAGGAAGAAGTGAGAATGTGGAGCAAGGAAGAATAAACTTAATCATGGGGAATAGGAAAGTTACACCTGTCACCAAGATTGGAGTTTATACTTTATCGCTAAGTAGTGGGTTAAATTTAGATTTGAATAAATGTTGTTATTCGCCAGAAATGGCAAGAAATATTATTTCCTTTCATGCATTGTACAAACAAGGTTTCACCTTTTCATTTGATAATGAAGTTGGTTCGATTAATGCTTTCTTTAATAATGTTCTTTATTTTAAAGCATTACCTTGTGATGGTGTGTATGAAGCTGTATCTGTTGTAGATAACTCAGGAAATAATGTTTTGTGTATTGATTCTACTAATAATAATAACTTGGATAAAGCATCATTATGGCATTGTCGTCTTGGACATATAAGCAAGAAACGCATAGGCCAACTCCAAAAAGATGGAGTCTTGGAGTCGTTTGACCTAAAGTCAAATGATAGTTGCGAATCATGCTTACTTGGAAAAATGACAAAGTCACCCTTCACAGGCTCGTGTGAAAGGGGTGAAGGTTTGTTGGACCTTATACACACGGATGTGTGTGGACCATTCAAACATGCCACAAGAGATGCTAATCGTTATTATTTGACTTTTACTGATGATTACAGTAGATATGGATATGTCTACTTAATCAAGCATAAGTCAGAGACTTTCGAGAAGTTTAAGGAATTTAAACAGGAAGTCGAGAATCAATTGGGCATGAACATTAAGATGCTTCGATCTGATCGGGGTGGTGAGTATCTTAGTTCAGAGTTCCTCGACTATCTAAGGGAATGTGGGATTGTCTCACAATTGACACCTCCCAGGACACCGCAGTTGAATGGTGTGGCTGAGAGGCGTAATCGAACCTTGTTGGACATGGTTCGTTCCATGATGAGTCGAGCTTCGCTACCAATCTCATTCTGGGGGTATGCCTTAGAGACTGCCGCCCATATCCTTAATCTAGTCCCTACAAAGAAAGTTGCCAAAACTCCTCACGAGATGTGGACTGGTAAAGTACCTAAACTAGACCACATAAAGATTTGGGGCTGCGAGGCTTTCGTGAGACGTGAGACTCATGATAAGCTTGAACCCCGAAGCGAGAGGTGTATTTTCATCGGCTACCCACAACAATCCTTTGGTTACCTCTTCTACAGACCTAGTGACAATGTGGTCTTTGTAGCAAGAAGAGGAGTCTTTCGAGAAAGAGAGTTTATAAGCCAAGGAGACAGTGGGAGGCAAGTTGATCTTGAAGAAATTCAAGAGTCAAGTGGTGAAGGAACTTCAAACTCTAGCCCTCAACTTGAGGAGGAAACTCCTGTTGAGCCAATTGACGAATCTGTACCTCTGAGGCGTTCCACGAGAGTTAGGAGTGCACCTGAGCATTACTATGGATTCCATATTACTGCAGAAGGTGAGACACTTATTAGTGATGAGACACTAGTAAGTCAAGATGACCCTAACAGCTATGAGGAAGCCATGGCAGGCCCCGAGTCTGCTAAATGGAAAGAGGCTATGGATAGCGAGATACAATCCATGTATGACAATCAAGTTTGGAACTTGGTTGAGAATGTACCAGGTTGAAAGACTGTAGGGTGCAAATGGGTCTTCAAGAAAAAGACCGACATGGATGGTAAAGTACACACTTATAAGGCTAGACTGGTTGCAAAGGGCTTCTCTCAAATTCCTGGAGTGGATTATGATGAGACCTTTTCTCCGGTAGCCAAGATTAAGTCTATTCGGGTTCTGTTAGCCATAGCTGCATTTCATGACTATGAAATCTGGCAAATGGATGTCAAAACCGCTTTCCTTAATGGGAAGCTGGCTGAAGATGTTTACATGAGTCAGCCAGAGGGTTTTGTCAGCAACGAGTACCCTAATAGAGTGTGTAAGCTTGAGAAGTCCATTTATGGATTAAAGCAAGCACCTCGCAGATGGAATCTTTGCTTTGATGAAAAGGTCAAGGAATTTGGCTTTTCTAGGAGTGAAGATGAATCTTGTGTATATGTCAAGGCTAGTGGGAGTATAGTTAGCTTTTTGGTATTGTATGTGGATGACATACTACTCATAGGAAATGACATTCCAACCCTGCAGGAAGTAAAGTCCTGGCTTGGAAAGTGTTTCGCTATGAAGGACCTTGGTGAAGCTGCCTATATTTTGGGGATAAGGATCTTGAGAGATCGGAGTAAAAGACTAATTGGACTTAGTCAAAGTACCTACTTGGAGAAGGTTCTGAAGAGATTCAAAATGCAAGACTCCAAGAAAGGAGAGTTGCCCATCCAGAATAACGCCAAACTGAGTAAGACACAAAGCCCTAGCACTGAGGCTGAGATAGCAGAAATGAGTCGAGTACCTTATGCTTCGGCTGTAGGTTCGATCATGTATGCTATGACGTGTACTCGACCTGATGTAGCCTTTGCCTTGAGCATGGTTAGCAGGTTTCAGGGGAACCCTGGCAAGGCACACTGGACTGCGGTAAAGAATATTCTCAAGTACCTACGAAGGACTAAGGACTGGGTCCTTACCCTCGGTGGGAGTGATGACTTGAGAGTTGTAGGGTATAGTGATGCTAGCTTCCAGACTGATAGGGATAACTTCCGCTCACAGTCGGGCTGGGTCTTTACCCTAAATGGAGGAGCAATTTCTTGGAAGAGTTCCAAGCAAGAGACAGTGGCAGATTCTACTTGTGAATCAAAGTATATTGCAGCTAGCGAAGTGGCAAAGGAGGCGTTATGGCTGAGGAACTTCATTGGAGGCCTTGGAGTTGTACCAGCTATTAAAGAGCCAATGGAAATTTTCTGTGATAGTGAAAGTGATGTTGCCTTAGCCAAGGAACCAAGGGATCACGGGAGATCCAGACACATCGACAGAAAATACCATTTCATCAGACATCGGATCGAAGAAGGACTCCTCGTGGCAAAGAGGGTATCATCAGATGAGAATCCGGCAGATCCCCTCACGAAGGGACTGACTCGGATTAAGCATCTCCAGCATGCTCGGAGCATAGGGCTGAAGGATGATATTAGATTTAGTAGTTAGATAATCTCGAAATTTGTAAAGTGTAATTGACATTTGATGATGAATAAAAGTGTTTTATTTATGAGTAAAGTGTTGCTATCTCTTGTCGATCGTTTACTATATTTCTTTTGCATGTTTTGACTTCCAGAATAATTTTGTTTGGTATAACATATTATTCAAACCTCCACAGTCGGTCATATGTCGGAAGTAGGTATGAATCAAGACTGTCATGTTTGGTTGTAGAGGTCTGGGACAAGGCTACAACAATCATGAGTGCTCATAAGTTCTGAGCATTGGACTCAACCCACGCTCACTGGAATCACTTCATGGAATTCTATCTCGAGTGGTCGTGAGACGGTAATATCATATAAATCTTTAAACCTAGAGATATGATTTGTTACTTACAAGTTGGTTATGCATTGATTGTACGAAAAACGCATTGGTAACTCGATGTTATAAAATCGCGCTCTTATGTGTAATTCAATGAGTAGTAGAACAAACATATGAGTCGAAGTTTATCTGTTCCTTCTTGGATTAGAAGCTGATATCTGGGCCCCTCGATGATTTTGTTTTGACCTATGTACCGGGCCCGGTCAGAACTAAATTGATGTGTTCAATAAAGTTCTTTGTCAAACAAATCGGAAATCGGGAAACAAATTGTTGGACAATAAGTAAGACATTGTTCCATGTATTTGTCCGACTGATATCTAGTACAGAGGATTATATGATCACTTATCTTAAATGGCGTACCATCATCTTCTCAGTTTCGAGAAACCTTGAAAAGAGCTACGATTGCCGATCGGTTCCTGAAGTCATACTTGCAGTAATAGTTATTAGACTTATCCAAGTGGGAGACTGTTGGATAAGGTGTCTAAGTCCATAACTATTTCTAGTATGTACTTGACCCGACCCGGCATGGTCCATTTGGGTTGCATGGCACCATGCAATTGGATAGACTAAATGAGAGTAATAACACTTGGAGATTATTAATATATTATAAGTTCTAATATATTAATAATATTTTTTGATTAGTTTGATCAAGAATTAATTTAGAATTAATTAAGTGATCAAAAGATAACTAATTAAATATATGGGTTGATTATGTAAATCATCCATATCTTGTATAGTGGGCTAAAAGGCTCCATGGACTATCAAGTTGGGTTCCACCCATAGGATGCTCCATGGATGCTCCATGGGAGTTACAAACCCATGGGTCATGGAAATGAAGAGTCATGACACATTAGGGTTTAACCCTAGATGTGTCAACACTATATAAGTAACATGTTCTCCACCCAAAATCGGCTACACTAAGAAACAAGAGGGCTTGACCGATTTTGAGAAGTGAGTATTCTCTCATAAGTTCTTCCAAGAGCATTTGGTGTTGTGTGAAGCATTTGAGGCATCACACTTGGGGTGCTAGGCTCACAAGGTTTCAAGGAACACAAACAACAACAAGGTAAGTTATTCTATCTATACTTTATGTTAAAATTGTTCCCCATGTATGCTAGATAGGAATATAACCTTGGAATTCAACTTTGCATGACAATTAGACAAACATAGATCCAAGGTTATTAGGGTTGCATGTACACTTAGGAAGTGTTAGAATGCTCAAAACCCATCAATGAGTTCCAAGCTGGACTCAAGTGTGCTACCACCAAGGTGAGCTCCTTGTTCCTTCAACCTTCACAAACTGACTTCACACACTCAAAACACACACATACACATACACACAAAAGGCTAGGGTTTGTGTGAGGGTTCATTCTCAGAGAGTGGAGGCTACCAACTAAGGAAACCCTAGAAGTTAGTACCCTCAAATAGGGCACCAATCCTGAAAATTAGTGTTTATCACAAAATAGCTGCCAAGCCGTGACATTTCATAGATGCACACTTCCTTAATAATGGATAACATGTTGTGGCCCATAAGTGACACATTGTGGCCGCAGTAAAAATCCATAAAATGTTGTAATTAACTCATTAAAGGAATACCTGAGAGATGGATGTTACACCAATGCAAGATTAATATTTTTTTTTGTTTTTCAAAAAGTTGAAAATCTCTAATATATACTGATGGGTTGTGGGATAGTTATGACTTATGTGTCTAGATTGAGATTTCGGGCCATGGTGATAGTTCATACATTCCCTACTAAGTAGTTTTAGTAAGAATGATTGAAACATAGGTTCACACAAGTAACCACTGGACAACTATAAATATATATTGAAACTCAATATAATATAGAGCTCAAACAATCCTAAAAGAATAATTTTTTGTATCAATATAATGAGATAATGATATGAAGAAAAATATATTTGGGGTTTGTTAGGGATTTGTATTATTTCATTAGATTAAATTTCCTTGGAATATGATATATAATTACAATTTTCCATCGGTTACCTATGTGGACCTATGTTTGAATTATCAATCAACATTAACCATTTCTTCATAATTGTTTGTTGATTAATCAATGTCATATGAAGGGCCATGAGCAACTTTCTTACATTTATGCTTATCATCAACCTCATATACAAGTCCATTGTAAGCAACTTGTGTTGCATACCGTGTGTCTAAAGGACTAAATATCATAGGTAATAAATTACATATCTTGTTGTTTTAGGCACCGTACAACCCATTTACGTTGAAAGGATTTTTCGTTGTAAGTGGATTTGTAGTGGGTGATGTAGATTAGTATGTAAGTAATCAGTTAACACCATTTTCTAAATCATGATTGGCAACAAACAATTGCATTATATTTAGAGACATTTTAATAACCATATTAACAAAATATTTTATATAATTGTCATTAATTAATAATTTGCATAACAACCTTTGATCCGTGACATAGAAAAGCAAAACAATGAAAGTCACCATGTTAACCAACTCCAAAAATTGATATCTTAGGTTAAATTCACACAATATCGTGTGTAATCTAGTGCCATATATTAGATAACGTTGTTCATTTGCTCGTATTGTCCTCCATAACAAAAAGCTACACGGATTAATCGTTATATAAACTCATTTTCAATAATAAAATGATTGATTGAGATAGAAAATAAGAAGAATAAAACTCTAAACCCATGAAAAGATCAAATAAATCTTTGAATTTACTTGTTGAAATCTCGATCTGGAATATACATACAGGGAGTCAATGTGGGATGTACCTAACCTTTACCTGTGACATCTCATATGCCGAAACTCTTTATACAATGTTCTAAAAATCCGTTTTTTTAATTGAACTGTTATGGTGCCCGGTTCCTAGTTCAACCGTCGTTTCAAACAATTTTTTCCTACTTTCCTACACACATAGATATCCACAAGTTTAAACATTAAAAATACATATCAATACAAGTTGAAGATCAATTCAAATACATTAAAAACGTATATTATATAAATGTAAGTTTACATCAATCCATGTACATCAAAAATAACATAAAGTATAATATGGAAACAAAATATAGTTTTAGATAAATATAAACGCATTAAAAAAGTTTAAAATATTTACCATGTGTTTTTAGTCAAAGAAATCTAAATAAATGTAGAAAAAAAAAAAAAAAAACAAAGTTAGTTTTGAAATTGATTCATTTCCTTTTTTTTTTTTTTAATTTAACTGGTTCAACCGGTTTAGTTTAACCGATTCAATTGAATTTTTATAAAAACAAGCTGGTTCATTTCAGTTCAGATATAAACATAAAAGTGGTGTTAGTTGAACCGTTACCTTCTCTGGTTCCCGGTCAAACCAGTTCGACCCTGTGTTTAAAACCCTCTTTTTATATCACATCCCACCAATTCACTTGCCAGTCCGATACAAAATTGAATAGTCCAGAATGGGGCCCTTGGCCATTTTTTCAAACCTAGAAACTTTTGGTCCCTTTCATAAAAGTTATTACGTTGGGAGAGATTTAATAAAGATGTTTTTTTGTCAAAAATAAATTAGTGGGTTATTGACATTGCAATACAAATAAATTGAAGTTGCTTTTATAGCTTGACCTTGACTCGTGATATGATTCAAGCTCGTTTTAATGTATTCAACCCGAACTAACGTTTCAAGATCAGATAACTCCCAAAAATGCCGACTTGTTTGCAGTCCTACAAACAACTATCAATGCACAAAGTACAACATCATAAACAACAAAAGAGTGTTAAAGATGACCACATTTTCCATATCAATTCATGTGAAGTTCCTAATTAAATTCATGTGACCAACAACCAACTACAAGTCACAAAATAAGGGTGTTTTGCTATACCGATACATTAAATGTTGATCTCATGTACACTTTACTAAAAGTACACCCATACATCCATAACAACATTTAGGACCCAACAAGGATTAGCTTAACAACTCACCTAACTAAACTTGCATCCTAACATCAACAATCTATACACACACACACACAAATCAAATTAATCAAGATTCGGTAACTCTTAATGACCCTCCAAGCTCAACAGGTACAAGTGGTATGAACGAATGCAAGACATCTGTTATCAATGGCCTGTAACTTGGTTCCGGTTGTACACATAACACAGCCACCGCAGCAACCTTTACAATAAACAAACACGAAAAAAAAAAAAAAAAGGAATCTTAATTTAAACTGATAAATGAGGGTATTTACGTCTTTTGCAATCTTTGTCCCACCTTTTTTGGCGGGACAAAAGATTACAACTTTTGTCTTGTCGACATCAGTCTCGGTCCTAGTGTACATTGTAGGGCAAATACAGTACAGTCTGTTGTGTGAAGGGTGAATAGGGTTGAAAAGAAAGATTATACTAACTTGATATAAGTGTTTCAAGTCCATTGTATCTCTAATCATGGGATCAACGATGTTAGGAAGCTTTGTTCTGTCGGTTAGCTGAGGCATTGCCTGATGAACAAATTAAAATTTAAAATTTTACAAGATTAGGGTTTGGAAATTTGTTAAAGATATAAATATGATTGATTGATTATATTGTATACCCATGTGACGATAGATTGGCATTGAGATGGAGACATTTTCTCCACGGGTTTTCTCCCTATTAAAAGCTCGAGAAGGACAACTCCAAAAGCGTATACATCACTTTTATCGGTAAGTTTGCCTGTAAAATTTCAGTAAATAAATTATAATCTCTACATTTAAAAAAAAAAATTATGTTCATCAATTGAAAAATGAAGTGCTTATTGCATACCATCTAAGAGGTATTCGGGAGCAACGTAACCTAATGTTCCCGAAAGTTTTATGTTGTTCTTCCCCTGAACCCCACCAGTAATCGCGAGCCCAAAATCAGAAAGCTGAATCCAGTAAATGAAGAAAAGAGTCTCAGATTTCTATTGTATCATGGTTCTAAAGATTCAAATTAGGGTTTCTTACTTTCGCATTGTAGTTTGAACCTAGAAGAATGTTGGACGATTTCAAATCTCTATGAATCACAGGCGGAGTACATCGCTCGTGAAGATACTCCAGTCCTCTATTCGATCAAAATCAATCATCAAGATTCAATGATTTGACATGATCCAAGAAGAAAACGGGTAAATCAGTGATCAAACACAACCCGTATCAACCCAATTCGGGTTAATTGGTCAAAATTGAAACCTTTAATAAAGATAAGCCAAAGTCAATGGAAATACCTCGCAATATCAAGTGCAATTTTCATTCGGTGCTGCCAGCTTAAACCACTTCCATGAGAGGGCCCTAAGTAATTTATTAAAAAAAAAAAACAAGTAATAATCAATAAGTGATGAAAAATATAATAAGACACAAAATGATAAAAAAAAAAAATTACCATGCAATTGGGATTCTAATGAACCATTATGCATCATCTCGTAGACCAAAAACCTTGTCTCATCATGTATGCAATAACCCAAAAGATTAACAATGTTTTGATGCTGAATTCGGCTTAAACAATTGATCTCATTCTGCAAACAAAACAAAGAACTGGTAAATTGCTACAATTTATACAAGTAATCTTGTTTAAAAAAGTTACCTCAAATGCTCTTTGTGAATCTGGTCCTCCGCCATGGATTCTTTTAACAGCTGCAAGAAAATGGTCATTGAAACAAGCTTTGTACACACTTCCAAATGCACCATGGCCTATGATGTTGTCTTCATGAAAATTATTTGTTGCAGACACTAACCATTCGTATTCTATAACAGTCGCAGATCCCTTTTTACCAGCCATTCTCAAAGGGTTGAATTTATCCAAAATTGGACCCAATGATAGCCCTTTTGAAGCATCTACAAATTTGATCAAGATTTTAAAAGTGTTGATAATGTTGGGGGTATTTGATGTGCCTTTTGAAAGTAATCATCTCAATAATAAGTTTCAAAGTATTTGGTTGACTTTTAATTATTGGGGCAAATACTCAATTCTGGATATATTGTATGAAATGATAACCCCGATATTATAAAAACGAAAAGCGTAGTCAAATACCTTTAGTAAAGGAAAAAAGAAAAAAGAAAAAAGAAAAAAGAAAAAAAGAGATACCTTGGCTTTGTTGGGCTTTCTGGGTATTGGAGGTTTTTGAGTTTTTTAACCTGTAGATCCAGAAACATGATATGAACAGCAAAATTGCAGCAAGAAGAGTTGAAGCAACAATGAGTGCTACAAGAATCTTCTTGTTCAAATCTTCATGGTGAACCACTCTGATTTCAGATACACCTGTGTTTCGCAAGGACCCCGATCAACAATTTGTAAACCAAAACCGCTATAAGTACCCGTTTTGCTTTGTTAAAGAAAGTAAATAAGACTATATTATCAAAAGTTCTTGAACATTCAGTGAGTCGTTTCATCAAACAGATAAACTGCATTGAACTCGGAACTGAAGTTTAAATTTTGACCCATTTGAAACATGTCCAAAATTGCGAAAATGCATGTTTTCAGCAATTAAAAAGGATGAGGGGTTTGTAAGTTACCTGGAGATCGAGCTTCGTTTTCGGTGGATATTTGAGAAAAAGGAGGTTTTTTCTCGCTCGGAAGAACAGGGTCAGCCATGGAGGATAGAGGTGGGTCGGTGGTGAAAGCATCAACTGGGAGTGTAAAAGAGCATAAAAACAAAAGGGGTATAATGAAAACAAGATTCATATCCATTTTGATGCAGAAAGATTTGCTTAGAAGAGAAGGGGGAGACAAGAGAAGCCAAGTGAAGCTAAGATCGGAAGATATACCCAAATTTCATGTGTTTTGTCTTTCATGGTTTCATGCTTTGAATTTCGAAACTCTCTCTCTCCTTTTTTAGTCCCTCTCTCATTATTTGACATAGAAATGAATGAAAATAGCCGGACATTACTCAGTTTATTTTTTAAGTTTAATATAATTTAATGTTCGATAGTATATTTTAATGGTAAATTTATATTATGATATAAATTATTATATGTCATAATAACTAATGTTCTGATAATATTGAATGATCAATAACAAATTAATAATAATAAATTATAAAATGAAAATCATATTGAAAATGTTTTATGATCATAAAAAAAAATTATTATAATTTGTAAATCACTTTTTGATAAATTAATTATAAATTATTTTTTCAGCTATCATGTTAATAATTAATTTTAGAGTTTCTTATTAATTTGGTTCTCTCTGCATATCTTTTTTATATTTATAACTAGATGAATGATGACTAAAATATTACGAGTTTTTTAATTATTTGGTCGAACAAAATATTATTAATCATTTTTAAAATCATACTAATTGGATTTTATTTATTTAATTATTATTCAGTTATCCTTAACTTTATTGATAATTTAATTAGTTGATTTATTAAGATCAATTAGATAATAGCATAAGCATGTTACAAACAACTTTTACTTTCCTGTTGTCATATACTAGGTTTATATAAATCCAACGATCTTTTTAATTTTACATAATATACATAAAATCATTTGTAAAAATGTTTTATACATATCTTTTGGAGTAAAATATGTTAGACTATGATTGATTTGTCAACAATTTTGACTAAAATAATATAACCGAATAATTAAATTGTTGTAGATATATCTAACCATATATTGTGTATAATTTATTCAAAGAAATAGAAAGGTGGGGACAAAAGCGAGGAAAAAGCAATTACTGTATCCATGGAAAAAAGGGTGGAAATACACTGCCAGCCAACAATCATGTGGCGGTTATCAAAACCTCCCCAAAAGATTTTGCAATTAATTTACCATCAGTACCACTCCATGAGTTTTGTGATATTACGGAAATGCCCTCTCTTGCAATGAATTGACTTTTCGAAACAGACTTTTCGAACTGTTAAATAGTATTTTATTTCCAACCCTATTCTATTTTTTACTTTATTTTTATCCTAAAAAGTATATTTCTAATATATTCTATTATTCCAACTTACATAAATTATCAAACACACCCCTCTACTAATTTAGTTTTAACAAATATATAATATATATTTTTTATTACATTAATATCAAATACAAACGATTATATTTATAATAAACTTATAACTAAATATTATACAAACATTTATAAAAATATTATACATACACATTTTTAAATAAATATTAAATAAATAAATAATAGTATTGTCACTTGTTGGGTTTTATTAGATTATTATTGTAACATATATGTTAACTACAAATTTAATAGAATAAGTTATCATGTTTGTAATATATATTTTAATTATAAGTTTTTGTAAAATACGTTATCGCTTTTTAAATTTTCAATATGTATTTAAATTTTTATATGAATTTGATGAACAAAAAACAAACTTTATATTTATAATTAATTAATATAATTTAATATATAACAAAATATTAAAAGTATTAAATATTATATTTAAATTATAATTAGTAGCTAAAAATAAACTAGAAATGTAAAAAATATACAACAGATGGATTAAAACCGACAACACAAAGTTCACCCCCATTTTGGGAGAAATGAATAGTGTAACACCATATTTGGTGTAATACTATTCATATCCCCCAAAATTGTGACATCCCCAATTTCACGGCCAGAAAAGACCGATTTGTTTATGCTTTGTTTTTAAAATCAGAATAATTGTTTAAAGAAAATGGTTGCGGAATTTGTTCCCAAAACAAGATATGATAAAAACTTATCAAAACATTCCTCAAAGAAAATGTATTTTCATTAAATAATAAAACCTCGGAATGTCATGTTCCGATACAGACACATAAGCATAAACAGAACATACATTCATTTACTCTAGGGATTTATATCTCCTTTAATCTCTCAGTGCAAAGCAGCTTCGTATCGATACCTGTGATACAATTAAACTGAGTGGGTCAGGCTTAGGAGCCTGGTGAGCATATAGGGTTTTCAACCCACGATAATATAATTACTATATTTAATCATCAAACAATCAACCCAATTACCCATCCCCGTTATCTTCTTTATTTCTTAAGGTTTTACCCTAAGAATCACCTATCCTTTATTCATTCATTCCTAAAATTTGACTTTAAGGAATAGACACAAATTCCATTGTTATTTAAGGCACATCTACCAATTTTATCATTTAAGCGCCTCTGCCAGGATTACGATATTCACTATTAGGCGCATCTGCCGACCTTATCCTATAAGCGCATCTGCCAGGATTATCCTATAAGTGCATCTGCTAGTATTATAACATTCTCTATTTGGTGCGTCTACCAATATTATTCTTAAGCGCATTTGCTAGTATTATGACATCTTTATTTGGTGCATCTACCAATATTATTCTTAAGCGCATCTGCTAGTATTATGACATCTCTATTTGGTGCATCTACCAATATTATTCTTAAGCGCATCTGCTAGTATTATGACATCTATATTTGGTGCATCTACCAATATTATTCTTAAGCGCATCTGCTAGTATTATGACATCTCTATGTGGTGCATCTTTCATACCTCCTCATTTTATCACATACCAACTATCTCATCTACCCATGTTCTACCCAACATACATTCATTTGCATGAGAACATAATCGAGATATTCCCAATTGATCGAATCAAACACTTTATCAAAGTCAACTTTAAATAATAACTTCTTCTTTGCCTTTTGCACCTATGCACAAATCTGGTTTACAATGAGAAGTCCGTCAAGAATGTTTCGTCCCTCTACATATGCCGATTGAACATCATTGCCAACACTCCCAGTGACCGATTTGAGTCCTGTAGTAAGAACCTTAGTTGTGATTTTGTATATGCAGCCAATCAAGCTAATCGGAAGCTCAGGAGGATATTATCTTTAATTTCCTTGACAAGGTTTATGAATGAGGGATTTCAACCTCGAGTCAAAGTACTGTGATCCTCAAAATGCTTGTTGCACCTCATAACGTAACCACACACGGCAATCCTCAAAATCCTTAATTGCTAGGGTTATATGTAAAATAAATATGTTGGAAAAGTTATGCCATGTGTAACTTCATTAACAATTTAACGGGTTGTTTAAATCAAATGTATAATAAATGAAAACATGCTACTTTGATTATGAAGCCAAAATAAATAATATTTAACATCAATTTGAAACCAAAATCAAGTAGACTTGAAAATCAATAATAAGCATCTGACAACATACTAAAGCCTCAATTCTTCGTATTTTCATCATTTCGACGTGAATTTGAGCTCAAAGCCCTCCATCTTGGCTAGACAATTCCATTGAGTGTAATATCACTGCACTAGAAATAAGCGATGAATGATTTTTGGGAAAATATCGGTAATAGTAAAAAAACAGGAGGTAATTTCAAAATTTAGACATGAAAATGGACATTTCCGGGTATAGACATGCATTCCGTGGAGCTACCTCCACGGAGCTCTGCGGAATCTATTGTAGCTCCGCGGAATGTCAAAATCGTAATTAAATCAACGTATAAAAAAAAAAAAAAAAAAAAAAACTCAAGATCCATTCCGCGGAGCTACAGTATATTCCGCAGAAGTATCTCCGAGGGATGGTTCTTGAGTTTTTTTTTTTTTTTTTTTTTGCATCGATTCTTCGGAGTTTATATTCATTACACAACTAATTATTTTCAAAAAAAGATTATCATACTATCATAATCTTTTCTTGAAAATAATTAGTTGGTAAATAAATATAAACCCCGAAAAATCAATCCGAAAAAAAAAAAGAAAAAAAAAACCCTCAAGATGCATTCCTCGGAGCTACCTCAGCGGAATCCACTGTAGCTCCGCGGAATGGATCTTGAATTTATTTTTTATACGTTGATTTAATTACGATTTTACCATTCCGCGGAGTTACCTCAGCAGAATGCATGTCTATACCCAGAAATATCAATTTTCATATCTAAATTTTGAAAATACCTCCTATTTTTTGACTATTACTAGTATTTTCCCATGATTTTTCGTATGATATTTAACACATATATATGTTGAATTTCAATTTTATTGTTCGTTTCAAACCGCTATGATTGTATAAAGCATATCAACAAATTTCGTATTAGATTATATGTTTATATTTGATTGTAAAAGTTGAAATAGATTGGTTTTGCTTAATATCATTTACCATAATAAGATCATCATCATTTCTAATAAATGGATTTTTTTTACCACTTGTCACACTTTCATTCAATTTGTTAAATATCATTTTGTGGTTATTTTGAATTATTTTTTTACACATGTCATTTTATGAGTTTTTATTATATTTTATTAAATTCTACATATTCAAATTTAAAACTTTTATTTTTGTCTTAAAATTGTTCGACTATATAAGCTTTTATTTTTGTCTTAAACAAAAATCAAATAATCCAAAAGGTACTACAAATAAATTTTAAGAGCTTTTGGTTTTTGGTTTTAATTAATTTTACATTTTCAAAAATTAACAATTATTTTTGCAAACACTTTTCACAAATAAAAGTTACATCTTAAGCTATCATCTTTAATTTTCATCTCCCTACTCGTTTTGTCAAAAAAAAAGTTCTCCATCAAATATCATAGCATAAAAATTATGAACTACTTATGTCAGATAAAAAATACGACATAAATGTATTTCGGAATTGGCATATTACAAAACTGATGATTATTTGGATACAAAGTGATCATTCCTTGAATAAGACGATCCATTTTGGTATTTTTATGAATATTCGTACCTATTAATTTAAATGAATAAAAATATTTGCAAATAATGTTCGGGTACGAAGGATGCATGCGTGGCTGCAAACACCATGCACCAGCTTTCTTGTTTCTCTACTTTAAGCTGTTAATAAATGCAGGCGCTTTCCAATCTGCCCAGTGAATTGTACCAAAGAAGGGGTATTTTTGGTATTTACAGTTACAAATTTTGTTTTGTTCGAAATCACATGTACCTTGTGTTGTTCCTTTTGTTGCTCCCAAACAAGGTTATATAACTTTATGATTATATTGTGGATTTTTTTAATAAGCATCACAATATTATTTATTATGTAAAAGTTTTTTTTTTAAAGTAGATGCTGCATAAACTAAAGAGGTTTTATAAATGCAACTACGTTTGAAATAACTAGTAAAGAAAAAATTATTTTTTTATTAATTGTGTTAAATTAAATAAGATTTATGGAGGAGGAAACGAGTGATCACTTGTCATCCAACATCTATATTTTTGGAGAAAATATGAGAGTTTAATAAGAGATTTAAATCTCTACTTGGTTAATAGAAGAAGTCTTGAAAAATAGTCGAAATCAAACAAATTTATATCATTATATGACTTATCGAATAAAAATTTTCTTTTAGTTAAAGATTTTGATATTAAACTACTTATTTATTCATTGGTCCTATTTAATTACACTATTAGAAAACTAAGAAAGAGAAAAAGAAAATTACTCACAAGCTAATCAATTGTTGATTTTATTTACATCCAGTTCATTTTTTTTTTTTTTACGTAACATACCATCTAACTTATTATTGCTAACCGAAGGTTTTAGAAAGATTGAAGATTTTGGTTTTGCTGATTAAAAGGTTCTCTAAGATTATTATGGAGACCGATTATTTTATTTGATTTGAAAACAATCTAAGATCTCAAACTAGTATCCTTGTTAGTTACATTAAAATCTATGAGAATCTTAGAAATAGATTTTAATATATATTTTTCCAACAAAAAATGGACACCACATCCTTTCTCTTTGTTTAAAATAATCAAAGATTTTTTAAGAGATTTTAGTGTTGAAATCATCAAGAGCATCATAAAAATCAACAAAAAAAAAATACCAACAACCAAAAAAAATTTAAAACAAACGAAAAGTTTGTCAGATATAAGGATGTGGAAAAACAAATTGATGAGTTTTTTCAAAAATAAAATTGAGGGTTTTTCTATGAAAATTATGTTTTTTTTAATGGCGGGTTCATTAAAAATAACAAGATGCTAGAACAAAAACAAAGTAGAAAGAAAAAACATTACATCAAACAAGCAACAAAAGGGAGAAATACACCGGTCATTCCAACAAACATAATTTAGAGAAGATATATAATTGTTGAATGTCATCTGATGCCTTTTAAGGAGAACATCTTTTTCTATTGAATATCAAATCATTATAAACTTTCCAAATAACCCAAAAACCACATATAAAAGTGTCAAGATAAGCGTCTTTCTCCTTTTACAATGAAACGTGGGCTTCAAAACTCCACGAAAGTCATCCATATTAGTCGCTTTTGAAATCGACAGAACTCAAGAACCAATTCCAATCTGAATCGAGAAAGCTGAATTAAAAAGGATGAGATCCATCTCCTCCTCCATATTAACACAAAAGGGACAAGAATATGAATCAAGAACAACCCTTATCGAAATCAAGTTGGATGTCACAAGAATTCTATTGAGCAACACCCTCCAAACAAAGCAAATTACTTTAATCGGGGCCCACTTAACCCAAATAAACCATAAAGAGAATTGTTGTCCTCCATCTTGTTTACCATCTAAAATCTTAAAGAACCTACTAAAAAAATACCATTCTCTACTTGCAAATTTTAAATCTTCAATCTTGGACCTCAACTCCTTAAACTCTGTGTTTTCATTTAGTTCTACCTCAAATCTCCATACCCCGATATCACTCTTTATCTTTAGTAACTTTTTTAATAAACACAAATAAGAGCAATTGCAATTAACCTCATTAGCCTTGGAAGAGCTTACAATAACTGATAACCCATCTAAAGGCAACCATGAGTTGAAGAGCTTGAAAAGAATGGGTCTGAAGTAACGAAACTCAATGGCTAAAATAATAATGCAGTGGTCGAAGTGTAGTCATAGAAGAATAGTGGCAACAGTAGATACCCTTCATTCCAAGAACACATCATTTGTAACACCTGTGTTATAAGCTGATTTAGCTTTATATTTTTCAGGGGCTAAAGATGGAGTTTTAGTAAAAAAAAATATGTGCCACAGTGTGGAGCAAGGATGACCATGACGTGACATCGAATGAAAGCACACTGGTTTTATTGGACCGTCATGGCATAGCCAAGGGTTTCCACAGTGTGAAAGCTGTTCTGGCCCAAGCCCATGATTCTTTTAGGGTCCCTTCATATTTAAACCCCTCTAAGTCACTTATAGGGTTCATTACCAACTTCCAACACTGTTTTACCTCAGAGAAACCCTAACCCTAGTTCACTTGGTGATTTGTGGCCTTTTAGAGCATTTTTTGGCTTGGAGAAGAGGAGAAGAATGAGAAAAATGTGCTCTAGTTGTGGATCTTGCAAGGAAACAACATCTTCAACATCTATCATTGCTTCTAAAACTTTTTAAGTGTCAAAGGCTCAAACTTTATAGATTGAAGTGGTTAGATCTAAGATATTGTCTCATGTTCTTCATGTCTAAGCAAGTTTGAATGGAAGGAAGACATAAAGTTGGTAACTTTATGACTCTCCTGAGTCCCATGAACAATATATATGGTAGTCGGTAGATCTATACTTTGGTTGGGGTTCTTGACCTAGCATGAGTTTTTGGTTTTTTTTAGACCATTTTTACCTAAAATGGATTCTAGACATGTATTGGGCATGCATGTCTATAAAGCTTCCATCTTTATGCTATCTGGTATTAGTAGCTCTTATGGAGTGGTTAGGTTAAGGAAATTTTCAGATTAAGGGCTTAATGGTTAATTCATTGTTGTAATTAGCTTTATTTGGACCTAGGGTTTGAGATCTTGACCTCTTTGGGTGTCTTAATGGATAATTTTGGAAAGTTTATCCATACAGACCATAGAATGGACCAAATATAAGCTTTGGAGCTCTTGGAATCGAAGAAAACGACTTAATCCATTAATTTTTTGGAGACCCAGCGCCCACGACGTGGCCATAGGTCGCCACAGCGTGGTGACTAGGAAAGGCTCGACTGTTTCACTATATGGGGACCAGGGTGTGGCCAAGAAAGGCCACGACGTGGCGGTTTACTAAATTTAACGTAGATCGTTGACTTTTGACATGGATTGACTTTTGGTCAAGATTGTTAGATTTAGTGTGTAGACTAAGGTTAGACCTTTTATGTTGTGGTAGGCATGTTGTAGCAGCGATTGCAAAGCCTTGAGTTGTGGTTTAGTAGATTCGTGAGTCAGGTGAGTCTTCTCACTATACTTGTGGGTCAAAGGCACCATTATCGACTCACTGGATTGTATTGTGTAGAATGCTAGCTATCTTTGTGACTCTTGCATGTTTACTCGGGTTGAGATACACCCTAAGGTTGGGCCTATTACTATATGCTTGGGTTGAAATATACCCCAGTTTTGGGCCCATTATTGTATGTTTAGGTTGAAATATACCCTAGGGCCAAGCCCATTATTATATGGAGGGTTGAAATATACCTTAGGGCTAGGCCCATTGATGTGTTGGGTTGAAACATACCCCAGGCCTGGTCCCAATGATTTGTATGGTATGTGGTATTTTGGGGGATTCACTAAGCTTTGTGCTTACGGTTTTGTGGTTTAAACATTTTCAGGTACTTCCATTTTCAAAAGGAGGATCTCGACTTGATCACATTGCATCACCTGAAGATTTATTCCATAATGATTGTTTATGAGTTTACTCTGATGTTTTGAGAATACTTTTACTCTGATCGTCTTTTCGTATAATGAATTAATGGTTTTGACTTATTTAAAATGAAATTTTTACTCAATATTTCAGTGAAAGATATTCTATTGACTTGGTTGGTATCCTTAGCTCTACTATAGCATGCAATTCACATATCAAGCATACTAGTAATGATACATTGGTATGTGTATTTTGAGAATCACTTACTTGAGCTCAGCTGATTGCACGCATTACACCCCCTTTTTTATAGAATCTTTTTCGAAAAAATTATTTTCCAATTTCATAAAAATTACCAAATCCTCAGTTTGGGTTCAGAAATACCCGAGCGTGTGCCCAAATCCCTCAAACCAAGACTCTGATATCAACTTGGAACGTCCTAAAATTTATAGAAAATTTCATTTTAAAATAATAAAATATCCAATGTATATTTCATAAAAGACCGTCATTGTTAATAATGTTTCCAAAATAACATCAGATTATCAACACATCATAAATGTAAATCTTCAGTGGGTGCAATGCAATCATGTCGGGCCCTTCCCTATCGAACTGGAAGTACCTGAAAATGTTAAACCATAAAACCGTAAGCACAAAACTTATTGAGTTTTCCCCAAAATACCACATATCATATAAATAGGCCCAACCTAACACATAACTAAGTGGACCCAACACATCATACATAAATAGGCCCAACCAGCATAATCATGGGCCCAAACCAACCTATATGTCAATGGGCCTAACCCATAATGTATAATAATGGGCCCATCCCAACATGCAAATGGGCTCAACTTAACCTACATGATAATAAGCCCAACCCAACATACAAAAGGCCCAGTCCAACATAAATAATAATGGGCACAACCAAGCATATAAATGGGCCCACCCAATATAAACATACAAGACTAACAAAGACAACTATCACAATCCAATGGGCCAACATTAGTGTTTTTCACCCATGAGTACAATAAGAAGAGTCATCTCAATCTGATGTCAGACAAAAAAATCACACACCTGAGCTGCCTAAACTGAAACTCCCCACATTAAATAACACATCATTAACCTTAATTAGAACAGGGATGTCAAAAAATACAAACGAGATAGAAATTGCATCTCCCGACCCACCCCGAAATTTCCCCATTCCCCCGCTACCATCCTTGCCCTCGAAATTTCCAACCTCCCCACCCCCGAATTCATGGATTACCCCCCACCACCGTTTTCCCGCCCCCGATTGATTTTGGGATATTTTTTATTAGGTTCAAAGAAGTTGTTTTTTGGGCTTAAAGAAGCTATTTTCTGGGTTAAAAATAGTTATTTATAACATAAGTTTACATTGTAAAAACAAAAATGTTATCAGTTCTCAAAAACGTTATACTTACAACTTAAAAACATGATTTTATTTTTATTTTTGGAAGTTCAAAATCATTGTTATTATTTATTATATTTATATAATTAATATATATATATATATATATATATATATAATTAATGTGTATATATATATATATATATAATATAATATATATATAATTAATATTATATTTATATAATTAATACACATATATAATATTATATATATATATATATATATATATATATATATATATATATATATATATATATATATATATATATAACGGGGCCCCCATGGGGGTTCGGGACGGGACTATCTACCCCCTTCCCCACCTTCAAAATTAAACGGAGGTTAACCTTACCCTCACCCCCACTCCCACCCCCGATTTTTTTAACAAATATCCTCCATATGGGCTTGGGGCCACATGGATTCGGGGGTCCCACAAGACTTTTTGACATCCCTAAATTAGAATTAGGTAACAACTCCAAACACAAGTCTTGGTTCTGATTAACCTACTTGGATAAAAAGACCATTTTACCATTCCATGGCTAGGACCCACCCTACGGGACCTAACAGTCAAAAAGGCCAAAGTTGGACTTTTGGGGTTACGCCATGCGTGCCCGTCCTCTACGCATTGCGTAGAGTCTTCTAAAGGAAAACGGGGTTAAAACAAGCTACACGTTGTGTACCTAAGGTTATGCCATGTGTAATTTGGATGTTTTCCGACTTTCTTATTAAGACCTTAATGCCTTAAGTTTAAACGTCAAATTCTCATATATGAACCTCATGGATGTCTTAAATGATAAATTCATAAACTTTATGCCTTTGCATGGCTACAAGGAGTACAAAACCAAATCCTAAGTCTTAATCATGATCTAAAAGCTCAATAGATCAAGCATGGCTAAATAGGAGTGACCACGATCCCATTTTTATGGTTCAAAAAGCTCAGAAATGATGAGAGACACTCCTCATGAGATATGGAGTTGCTCATACTCCTCGGATCCAAGATTAAGGAATAAAAAATCATACAAAATGACAACAACATAGATCTAATAAAAAGATCAACAAGGTTTAGACTTTATACCTTCTGGAAGATGTTGAAGAATAGTATAGTCTGAATCTACAAGTTATGGACTCCAAGTACACCTACCAAGTTCTCATTCTTCACAAAAAAACACACCAAAATATCACTTCAAGCTTTCAAGGATCTCACCAAAGTTTAGGGTTTTGAAGTTAGAAAAGGAAAGGGTGCATGCTAAGCATGGGGAGGCTCTCAAGAGATTAGAGCCTTTAAATAGGGCTCATAACGCCAAAATTAGGGTTTAAACTTGTAACATCCCAATTCCTAGGTATGAGATTTTATAATTTAAAAAGGCAAATTTCCCTTTGAACTTGTCGAGTTGATGGCCTCAACTCGACATGTAGAAAGTCCTTGGGTCGCACATATTTTTGGACCAAATCGACGAGTTGGTGGCTGATTAAGAAACCTAATTTTTAGGGTGTTGTACCCTATTTAAAGGCCTTAAACCCTTTGGGTGGCCTCCTTAACAGTCTCCTATGTCTAGTAAAACCTAGTTTGTGCATCCTCTTCCATATTTGTGTGTGTGTGTGTGAGCTTGAAGAATGATTTATTGGTGTTCTTTTGGAGAAGCTTGAAGTTTGAAGTGGTTTGTGTGGAAAGGAGGCTATATATCCAGAACCTACTCTCTTGTGGCATACATTTCGATGTATAAAGTTGACACCTTGCTTATCTATTGCTTAGATCTATTTCTTGGAAGTTTATTGTCATATTTGGCTCAGTTTTGGGATTGTTCATGGGTTGGGTACTTCATGAAGTTATCACTTTAGATCTGGACAACCTATGGCCTCACTGGACTTAAAGTTGCAAGCTTTCTCAAGATCTAGTCCTCCTTCATGTTCTAAGTCCTTCAATAAGCTTTCCATGAGTGTTTGAGCCTTTTGTGTCAGGCATGGATGCAAAGTTAGCAACTTTACGTGGTTTTTCAGCTCTTGGGTACCAGATCTATATTTTAAAGCGTTAGACTTGATGAAAAAGAAATGGATGTGTTAAGTTGGGAAAACTCGATGAGTTGTCCAACAAACTCGACGAGTTGGCTAGGGTTTTCACGATTCTCTGATTACAGAAGGAACTCGATGAGTTGGTAGGTGCACTCGACGAGTTGAGTCAACATGGACTGTTGACTTTGACTTTGACCATGGTTGACCAAGTTTGACTCTTGATGGCATTTTGGGTGTTTCAGAGTTTTGATGGGGTTGGTCACATGGTGGTTGTAAGCATTTGACTCTGGAGCTGAGTGTTCCTAACTATACTTGTTGGGTCGAAGGCACTAAGGTCCGCTCTTTTGGATTGTTATCCTGTTTATTACATGATTAAGTATTATAGTGATCTGTTAGATTTGTATCCTGGTAGATATGATGATGTTATGCTTAATGATCTGTAAGATCTGTCTGTTGTTATTAGTTGGTTCATTGCATGATTATTTGTTATGTATATGTGTCGATATGTTATGTGCGGTTGGGTTGAAGCGGGCATGCTTTGTGCTGAAGGCCAACAGAACTAGGGTGTATCGAATAGACTGAAGGCCAATGGGGTGTACTAGTCATGCTGAAGGCACGAAGAACGTCCCAGATAGGTTGAAGGCCCGATGTAGTGTACCAGTCACACTAAAGGTTCTGTGAACGTACCACATAGACTGTAGGCCAGTGGGGCGTTCCAGTCATACTGAAGGCTCTGAATGTATGTTGTTTGTGATATTATTATGGTTTTTGAATTCTGTTGATATTCTGGGGGAAACTCACTAAGCTTTGAGCTTACAATTTTGGATTAGGTTTCAGGTACTTCTGAGGATCGCGAGAAGGCGAAGGCGTGATCGTCCACCTACTCATATTTTTATTTCACGATTTTGGGATTTCTTTGATGTTGAACTCGTTTTGAAAACAATTTGTAAACAATGATGATTTTTGGATTTATGTAAAAGTTTTAAAATTTTCAAAATTTTATGGATGTTACAGAACTTTGTGCACTTACGCCTTGCGTAAGTTGTTATGTATACCCCGCGTAACTTCAAAATCTCCACAATTTAGACTTAATTAACGTAAGGAAATGTACCTGGGAACGAGGTATTACACTATATACCTGTTAAGTTCTTCTAAATTAGAGATGAGTGCTATAAGTTGATCAGTAACCGACTGTCGAGGGTATTTCTCCACAAATCCTTGCTCTGGCATATACAACAGGGAGACTCTAACCACGTATACATCACCTAATTGATGAAGTAAATCATTGAACACATGCATAAGGTCAGCCGTTTTCATAGAACGTAACAACGACATAATTAGAAACACACGTTGTCTAAACTCTTCAAAACTAGAACTGGCATCGAGGGAGGGGGAGGGGGGGAAAGGGATACTCCCCGAATCGCAAGCCTGTAACTAAGCAGAATGCTTTCTTGTCAAAGCAAACCTGATAGTCGCTAACCGGAAATAGAAGCTCTTGTAGGTCAACTGGATCAAAAGTAGTAAATTCGTTGCACATAAGATAGTGACAAAGTAAAGGGTGACATTTCACACCCATCTACATGTTCACATAATCACCAAAAGATGATGTCTTAAACATGGCCTCACAAACTGGTCAGTTTTGTAACCGAGCCATGATTTCACACCCAAGTTGAGGTTTGCAAGTTGTAGTAACAATCGCTTCGTGTATTCAGCCGTGCTACAATGAAAATAATAATTAATTAAGCATTTTTGCATGTATGTTATGGATGACGTTACTGAATACACAATTCCAGACCAAAATGTTGGAACACAAGTACGGACCAAAATTCTGGAACACGATTCCGGAATCCAAAATTCCGGAATGTTCCTCGTATTCCGTAGGAGCTCTTACTATTCAAGATGTGATTTACATATTCTGGACTTGTTCCAGACTAGTAAAAATGAAGATTTTTGGTAATATTTTTTTATGTAGCATAAAAATATAGTTACATGTAATCCTATAATTGCCTTTGTACCAATAAAAATCATTGGAAAATTAATAATAGCCATATAAAAGCATAAATTATACGGGTTTTGACGTATAATCTAAAATAAAGACGTATAATTATAAACATAATGGAAACTTATATATAAAAAATGCATCTCATCGGCGCTATCAAAAGACATTTTCAGTTTTAGTGGTGTCTAGAATGTTGTTTGTATGGTTGTCCGAAATGACAGAGTTCGAAATGAAGTCACAAACGGGCTAAAATAATATTTATTGTAACCGAATGTAAATTCAGATCTAGAATAACTCATTCCAGATAAAATGATCATTTTCAAAAGAAAAAAGAATTGGTTGTCATTATTAAAATAGAATTAAAAAAATGATTAGATTACTCATTTTCCTAAAAGTTGTGTAAAAGATTACCGCTAAGATGCTAAAAGAGTTAAATCGAAAAATATAATTTTTTTGAAATAATAAAAAATAGGTTCAAAGAAAAACCAAAAAATATAATATAATACAATTAACCTACCAATTAGGCAATTACACATACTATTTGGATTTCCAACATAATCGGTTTATCGTATTTGTTCACATTAAAAAGAACTAAAAAACAAGATTATCTGCCACCAAACTTATGTCTTCAATTCGACGCACTATCGGTGCTTTATGAAAAGGCAATCCTTCTGATAGCTAGCTATTCGTTTTCCACTTATCTGTCATATGTAAGGTTGTTTATTCTTGCTCTAATTATTATTATATCTATGACTTGATAAATATAATGATTAATTATAATTATAAAAAGGTAATATACTGTTAAAGAAATGACCCATGATTAATTGTTGGGCTACAGATTGCTTCTGCATAAACCCAATAAATGTTGGACCTCGAGTTAGTTTTATCGTCTTATAGACTTAATTCGTAATTAACGAACCATTCACGCCTAGCGGTGCACCAACTACTTCGGATTATAACTGGTTTTAAGGCGAAAAAAAAAAACCTCTTGTCAATAAAACCGGTTAGAGTAAAAATGAAAAAGCCATTAGAATAAAAAAAAAACATTATGGAACCCGGTTTGGAAAAACTATACCCGTGATGGGAACCTGGTTGTTGATGAATGTAATTTCATATATATAAGGTATACGGTTTAAACCCTGACACATTGAAATATTGCTAGTATTCTGCAATTGACTCCGTATGTGGATATTGAAACAAGTTGACATGCACTGCACAGATGGTTCGGTTTATCGTTTTTTTTAGATTATCATTTAAATTCTGTATCGAAATGTAAATTTTTTTTGTTGGTTGATCAGAAACGTCCAATAAACAAACTTCTTAGATGTGCCATTACATAGGGGATGTTTTTCATGCATTCGGGATAGTTTAAAGGATCTAATTTTTCTATTTATAATTTTTAAAAAGTGTTTTTTGGGAATTCAATATCTTAGAAGATAAATTTTACTTATTTTTTACACCGGTTACAATCTGATTCCATTTGTTTATAATACAAAATTTATATGGCATATGTTGGCTGTGTATGAAAGGATAAATTTTCATAATTTGCAGAACACTAAAATATCTAATTATTTTTAGCAACATGTTTTATTATATTTGAATAACCGGTCATAGATATTTCATATATCACGTAATTAATTTTAATATATACAACAATACATTCTATAAAAAAAGATGAAGATATTAAAACTTCTAGGATGTAATTGCATAATCTTTAAATGAAATATACTATTTAAAATATCGACCCAACAAAAGAACGTTGTATTTAATAGTTGTCAAAGAATTTTATTGTTTTAAAGAAAATCATTTAGTAGAATTCAAAAAGACTAATATTCATTTATTTTTTGCAAAAATGGACCCGATGAAGGCAAGACGTTGACCTACATTAGATGATGGGCACGTAAAAAGAAGAGTAAATTTAATTCAGTTCACCAACTGTACACTCACCCTCCTTTGCCCAACTGTACACTCCAAAACATTTTATATTTGAGAGTAAATTAAAGTTCCATTTGCCATGCGTTTTACGTTTGTTAGTAGTTTTAGTTTAATTTTTGAATTTTTGAATTTTTGACATGAGTTATGTATGTGGTTTTCAAAAGTAGTATGCGTACAACTTTTTGTGCTGTTATTAGGGGTGAACAATAGTACTGGAACAATACCGAAGTTGAATAATTCAAAATGAATGTATTGAGGATGACAGTGAATTGGTTGTATAGGTTTTTGGTTTCTTTTCCATTTTAATTAAACACGTCGAAAGTCAAAGGGTTGACCATGCAAATTTGCATGGCATTGGGAACAGTGACTAATTATGAACAATTCAGCTCCTCTATAAGTACTCTTCGATTTCTGCTTTGCTTTTCACAGTCAACAATGGTGAAATCCCAGAGCTTCATCACTTGCATACAACTATTACTAGTTTGTTCCATTACCACCGTCGGCAGTCGTCCAGCCACCCTCAGCCGCCGTGGTCTATCAGAAATCTGTGATCCGCTTTTAGAAGACTGTGGTGATCAATGGCCTTTCTCTCCTATCTCTTCCAGCAACAACCCCTTCATATCCAGACCATTCCTCCGCCGCCAAACTCCGCCGGTCCTCCTCCCTACACTGCCACCTGTTGTAGTGGCTTCACCACCACCCACGGTTTCAGATCCGACATTCTCACCACTAGTTGCATCCCCACCACCACCGGGAACCACCATTAATCCACCCACATTCCCTGAGCTGCCACCAGATTATGATGATGATGATGATACAAATACAGCTCCACCAGCTAATGATGGTGCTAACCTCCCGCCGGAGGTCACTCTACCTCCAATTGTTCATAGAAGGAGTCATCCGGACTTGTACCTGTCACCGCCTCTACTTAACTTGCCAGCACCACCACTTGTGCCTATATATCAGCAACAAGAAATTGTAATGCCGCCGCCACCACCACCACCTACCAATAAATGACAATGCAAGAAGAAAATCATGGCGGCCGCTAGTGGTGCAATCTTCTCCGGCTGCTTAGTTGTTTAGTATGGTCATTAATGTATCAAGTTTAGTTTGATTTACAAATATATGTATGCTTTGTGTTCGTTTCCTGTTTCCGAATGTCTAAAAATCCAAGTGGCAAGATTAATTATCAACCAATGGTTTTTGTTACTATATATTGGAAATTTAAAACTTATTAAAACCATTTAGATGGTTTTAAATTTTCCAATATATAATAACAAAAAAACATTGTAAAATTTTATACCTACAGTTTGGTTTGGATATTATTCCGTTAGAAAAAACAAACCAACTGATTTTTTCTCTGTTTTGCAAATGATGAAGTAATAAAAAATAACAATCAAATACATGAACAACGTGTTGAAGCTAAAATCCATGAAAACAAGAAGAGATTTGTGGAATTTCTCAATATGAATTGAATAACAAAAGATCGTGTAAATTTTTATCTCTAACAAAACAACTGATTGAAATACAATAGAAACTAGAAAGGCCTTAAAAATAACTCAATTAAAAAACTTGTATGCTACTATAAAACAACTTCACATTAAATAAATCTTCTGGTTTAATTTTCTTTTTGGTATTGAAACAAAACTTAGCTGCCTCTAAAATTTAAGTTCTGTTAAAAAAATATAAATCAAACCATGTTATAATACTAATGTAATTTTTTTTTTTGGATTTAGGCTTTGTAATCTGCACTATATATATCTGGAGGAAGACAAAGTTCTGGAACACAAAATACCTATAAATTTGGGTTTTTAATTATTTATTTGTGTGTAAATTACTGAAATCGTCCCTATGGTTTGATAAAAATTACATGTTTGGTCTCTAACTTTTTTTTTTGCACTCGGATTGTCCTTGTGGTTTGATTTTGTTGCGTTTTTCATCCCTATGGTTTGATAAAAATTGCATGTTTGGTCCCTAACTTTATGTATGTAAGGGACGAAAAATACAACAAAATTAAACCAAAGGGATGATCCGAGTGCAAAAAAAATGATAGGTATCAAACGTGCAATTTTAACAAAACTATAGGGACGATTTCAGTAATTTACTCTTTATTTTTAGAAAGAAGGAGACCGGTTTATTTAGTGAAAAAAAAAAAAAACAAAAAACCAGCCCTTAACCTAGTAAGCTTTCTTATATATAGTGTTTCCTTTTTACTAAATAAAAGAATCAGTAAAAATGAGGCTTCCCTCAATAAGTTTTAATTTTAATTTTACTGATTTATATTTTCTTTCATTTCCGCAAGTATTCCTGTCATTTTTTCTCAAATATTCTTAAACATCTTTACCAACACTTTATCTAAGATCATAAGACTGATCACTTTGCATGAAATATTTTCTCCAATATAAAGAACGTATATTAGAGGGTTACCTTTTTGTGAAGAACAGTAGCAAGTAAGGTGACCTGTGCCACTGAAAATAGTAATAAAAGAAGGCATAAATTTGGCATACAGTCAGACATAACTTCATGTTTTTATACCTTGAAAAAAGGGGAGATCCACCGACGGATTCAGACGTCTTAAATTTGTCGCCAACATTTTTATGCTCAATCTTCTGTTTCTGTAAAAACAAAAATCTAAATTGATTTAAATCTCAATAATCATAAGAGGAAGAACTGTTTGATGAAATCAACCTTTTTCAACTAATATTTCATTTTGGGGGCAATAGCATAAAGCTAGGAGTTCCTCCAATTTGGCCAGAGCATATGCTAAGTTTCTAAGCTGAATTATTAACTATTGAAGATGAAAAGAAGACGATAGAAGGAGGAAGCATAGCAATATGATGATACTTCCTCTAAATAATGATGTGGTTCAAGAAACATGATGGGTTTAATTGATAGTTCTTCTCCTCCTCGTTGTTTGGTTTATTTTACAGTATTTCCATCCAGAGCACATGTCATCTTCAGAGAAACAGAAAAACTTAATTCAATGGCCAAAGCTATTCGTCGTACCAATTTCAAATCAAACTTGGGAAGAAATGGCTGCTCTGCATAGACCCGAATAATGTCACGATGTAATGTAACGGTTCAATTTGTGTACGTTAAACTAAATATTTCTTTCTTGAAAGAGCTTAGGGTCGTTGGCTTAATTTTTAAGAAGCTCGTGAGTAAACAAGCTGAGTTGAGCTTGGCCTGTTTAATTTTGAAGAAGTTGGAGCTCGAGCTCCTTAACTTTTAAAAAGTTCAGTCGAACTCGCTTAATAAATATGCATGGAAGTCTTTAAGTGTGTGCGAGGTGGGCGACCACACAAGTCTATGTCGGGAAGGGGGGCATGTTTTACATATAGGCATCTTTAGGGTTCAGTTCACTGTCTAGCAAACGATAATCCAGTAATCAAAAACACCAAAATTAATGTTTTTTCTAATTCCAATAGCTGATGTTATAATTTAAAAATTGCAACAAATCATGTTTTGAAAAATTGCATTTGGGTTAATGTAAATTTATGGCAAACAAAAGCTTACGTTTTGTTCTAATTCCAAACTTCCAAATTTGTAAAAACTACAAAGCCCAAACAACGTTTTTTTGTTTTTTGTTTCTTGTTTCTTGGATTTTAGAATCCGCTGGACTCCGCCTCTCATTTTTTTTATTGCACTATCGTTTTGGTTTTTTATTGACAATTGAAATTAAACAAGTGTTTCACTATTCCTAATTTCTAAATCTAACGGTCTCTTATTTTTATATTCTGATTATTGTTGTTAATTAACAAATGTAACACACTAACATATAGATTATGAATGCCTGAATTACCAACATCACATTAGTGCATTACGAAATGTAAGACTTGTTTTGAGTAATTTTTCTAATTACTAGTTCCCCTTAGTTTTGTACTTATAATTTTGTTTTGTAGCATATGCATAGTTGATTAGAACAACGTTTATGACTTTCATATTGTTGTTAATGTTATATCATATATAATTTTCAAAAATTATGTCTCCTAAGCATGTATCGGGTAGTGAAAAACTTATATATATATATATATATATATATATATATATATATATATATATATATATATATATATATAAGTTTTTCACTATCCAGAGAGAGAGAGAGAGAGAGAGAGAGAGAGAGAGAAAGAGATGTGAAGAATTAAAAAGGTATCAGAGTGGGGTTCGTGATAGATTTATCCAAAAAAACCTTAAGTTTCTTCTTAAAATCAAAAATATCTATATCTATATCCATATCATCATATCATACTATACTTATAAATGAGACATTTTTCCTTAAACCCCATGAATTTGAAACCCCCACAAAAATTTACAAACACCCTATGCATTTGACACCTCCTATTTTAATGAATACCACTCAAAAGTCTCGTAATAATGATTAACAATTCAAATATTTTATAACTCATATAGTATATTTAATAAACAATTAATGGATAGTCTAATATAAAAAAGTCAATATCTTTGAATAGACACACAAAAACAAATCATATATAAAATTCACAAAGAAAACAAGTTTAAAGTTTTGTGTTGGTTTGAGGGTTTTGGACCATTTTTCGAGCCACGTTATTATGTTGAAGTTTTTAATTTGTAAGTTTGTTACATAGTAATTCTTTTTTGTATTTTCTTGGTTTTAAGTATTCTTTTAAGAATCTCATCGTATGTTGTGGTTGAAAGTTTAATATAAATTAGATTAGATTCATGTTATCGATCATATGTTATGGAAGGTGATATATATAATATTTAATTAACTATTGTATACATGTTTGTATGTTCGTGTTGCTTCAAAGCAATAATTAACTAAAAATCATAGATATGTCATATTATCCATAGTATCCACGTAAACCTCTTTTGAAATGCAAATTGTCTATCTTATCACTTTATACTTTAGTATATGTTTAACATTTTAATTATAATAATAAATGTTTTTTTAAAAGTTTCTTTCACTTATTAATATTGGTTTTAAAATTAATGAAAAATAATTATAAACTAGTGAAGTGGCCCCCGCGTTGCGGGGGTTAGATGTTTCATTTATACCATCAACACCACCAAAACCCTTTTTATTGTAAGAGCCAAAAGGATTGGAAGAGGATCCGTTATAGGGGTCCGTCTCCTTTGTATGTGTATGTATGCTCCAGTAGTAGACAGAAGAACACGATAAGTCAAACTGAAATTCGATTTCTAGAGGTGGTAGCAAACACATTTTCTAGCAGTTGGGTTCTTGAGGAGCATGGCTTTCATATGTAAACTCCACAACATCTTTAGCTCTTCTTCTCTATTGCCTGCAAATCTGCTTCACTCCACACAATTTGTCACCTTACCTTCACCACCTATTAAAAAAAAGTAAAGTATTACCTCTCGAATATTAAATTTAGCAATGGCTATGAAAATTCTGTCCAATTATAGCATTCTATTTTAATATTTCTTTTCTTATTAAGACGATTGCAATATAAAAAACTGAAAGTAAGATGGTATAATAAACATTTCAATGAAATTATGTTGCTATTTTGTCTCACTAAAAAGAAAAACCATTTCACATCAGCCAATTATTTCGGTTTTACCTATTAAATCCAAAAAATGTTAAAAAATAAGAATACAATGTATGGAAAAAATGGAAATTATGAAAGAAAATAGAAAAAGAAAGAAAAAAGACCGTTGATTGAGATTGCTCTATATGTAAAAAATAAGAACACAATAGGGTCGTTGCTTGATTTACCTCAAATTGAGAGTCCATAGTAAGAACTTTTCATCTTCGAGCTCTGACTACAATTGTTTCTCATAATTTTGCTAAAAGGGTAAACTTGTCTTTTTCATATGATGATCGATTAGTAAGGATTTAAAGTTGAGTACATAAACATAAAAGGATGAACACATTAGGTGTCAAATAGAGAACATGTGTTAAGGAGAAAAGGACATCATCTATAAACCAAACAACATCAAATTAACTTAAAAAATAAACTAATGTAACCAATATGAAAAGCTAAAATAAGTAAAATGAACCATATGATAAAAAAGAGGATTATTCAAAGTTTTGACCTATCTAAATATTCCCCTTTCCAAAAGTATCAGCTTAATCTCCAACAATTGCTTCTTATCTCTAGCATTACAGAAATCTAGTTTAAAGAAAAATTCACACCGCATATTAAAATAAAGATACAGACAATATAGAAATCAATCATAATAATACCTTATTAATAGCAGGATTGTGAATAATTTCGTTTGTGATCCAAGTCTTTTCATCATGATATTCTTTCACCTTACGGTAGATAAAATATGAACGATTCGGTTCATCTTATGCAATGTCATAATACACTGAAACTGAATATTGTTACGAAAAGCTTGTTGACATAAATTAAAACATACATATTGCAACAAAGCACCTTTCTGATCTTTTATAGATCATCAATCTGAAAAGCCAAAACAACAAATACAAAGTATACATGACAAAACATAGGAGAGGATTTGTGTTGTCACAATAACCTGGGTAAAAAGCATTTGAAGGGTGAAAGTGAAAAGAAACAAAGAAGAAAGCAATAAGGATGAAGGAAAATTGTAAAATGTACAGTTATGCAAAATTAGATTATTACAAATTAGGACAGAAAAATCCCAAACCTGGCAATAAAAAGGTCAGGCATTGTCAAATTAAACGATCAGATGCTTCAATTTGTATCCTTCTTTCATATGCCGACCCTCTGTTTCAGCAAACTCACATCAAACTCTAAACCACCCTCGATTGATTCTGTCATCTCTTTCTCAATCTGTCAGCCCATCGTTTTTCTTTTTTCTGTGGAAACAAATCCATACGAACACAGAGAAATCAAAAGAAAGTTCAGCATGCCAAAGAAAGAAATCGACGAAACTACTTTGATTATTTCTTCCAAAACTGCTCTTTCCAATCCCAATTCGAAGATCGAACGACTGAGCAGTCAAAATCAGAACTAACCTAAGGCATAGAAACCAAAAAAACCAAGATTATAGAGAGCATAGGAAGATTATGAGAAAAAAGAACACATCTTAATCGATCTTCGAATGGTCTGCAATTAAAAAGCAAATATTCAGTAAGCCCTAATTAAAAGTCAAAATAGAACGAAATTAAAACAAAGTGACTACCGATGAGGTGTTTGGGTAAAAGATCCTTACCGAACTCAGGAGGGTACCAGATCGGGATCGTAGTTGGTGTCCGGCGGTGTTAAATTGACGTCTATGACATCTCTTTGATGGATCGAGTCAATGACGTCGTTATCATCGCCGGCCCGGGTGTTCATGGTGGAAGGTTCGATTCTGATGCCCTAAGCAGATCAACAAACGACCATACTGTTTAATTCTAATCGCTCTTGAAGACTCTTCCGTCATCGGAACCTATCGTTGCCGTCCATCGTTCTCCCTTAGAAGGCCGACGATCATTCTCGTACTCCTTTCTGTCTCTTCACTTTCCTGCAAAAACAGAGCCATTAGTTCACCGAGTCGAGCCATTTTTTTTTTATTAAGAATCAAACAAAATCACTCTCGGGTTGATCTAAATCGGTTTATATTTCCATGAATGATGAATTCAATCGATATGTATTTGTCGATTTGACAAGGAGAAATTGATTAGCCCTAACAGTAAAACGATATGAAACAGGGATTAGTAGCCTGTAACATTTGAAACCGACGTTCGAAAATCAGGATTTTGGACTTTAATCAATCCAAAATTAAACCTGATGTGATGATGGTGGTGGGTTGCGAAGTGATGGTGGTGGGTTTCGAAAGAGAAGAGAAGCAACACGTGTTGAGTGTGGAGATAAGGTGAAGAAGAATTACAGAAATCGGAATTCGATTGGTTAAAAAACGGTGAAGCAAAGGAGAAGCAACACGTGTAAAATGACTTGGAGATAGATTTAAATACCAATGAAGGTTACAGGGGAAAATTGTATTTTAACAAAAGAAGTGGGCTAGATCTGCCAACTCCTAATGTAGTTTACTGAAGGATAAAAAATTAAAAATGCAGAAGAAGCAAAGTATAGGGACCATGAATGACAGAAATGAGTAATCTAAGTAGAAGGGCTGAAATTGACAAAAAAGATTGGTGTTTACTGTTGAAATTTATCAAGACTTTAATATATATATATATATATATATATATATATATATATATATATATATATATATATATTAATAATAAAATCAAATTATAAAAATCATGGATATGTCATATTATCCATGTAAATCTCTTTTGAAATGCATATTATCCATCTTATCACTTTATTATTAATGTATGTTTCACATTTTAATAATAATATTAAGTGTTTCTTAAAAGTATTTTTTATTTAAAATTAATGAATAATGATTTTAAATGATAATAACATCAAATTATAAATTACATTTAGCTACAAATAAATTGCATTTTAAATTTTCATCATTATTAAAATTAAAAAATGATCGTATAAGTAAAATAATAATTAATTGATCATAATAATTGTTAAAAATAATACTAAATGAATAATTATATTTAATTCTATATATAAGGAAGGTGAGTTGATGTCAATGAATATTATTTTTTAAAATAATTGAGATTATAATATATATATATATATATATATATATATATATATATATATATATATATATATGTGTGTGTGTGTGTGTGTGTAAAAATATTATCTTAATTTTAATGTCAATAACAAAACATTTTAAACATATATTTTTTTTAATATTTTAACAATATATTTTTAACTTACGTTGCGCAATGTACGAGTTCCTTTTACCATATTCATTTGAAACTCCCATGACTTTTCAATTTATTTTTAATAATAATTATAAGTTGATTAGTAAAGTTAATAAATATCAAATCTAAAGTGTAATCATATATAAACTAAATTTCAATATTAAAATAATATATTTACTTCTACTTATAAAGTTATGTTTTTTAACTTTTAACATATTATTACTTACTTTACTGGTTTAATATATTGTTGGATGTAAACCATTATCATTTTAGAGATATAATTTTGGAATAATTTGTATAATATACTTAAACTATTAATTTAAATATAACATTACACGGTCGACTTAAATATAAATTTTAGTTTAACTTAAACAACCCCAAAAAAAAAATATTTTGTAAATAGTTAAAAGTGATAAATTGTAATATCTTTCTAATCATGAATATACGTTGGTTAATAATGTTAAATAAAAATCAAACCTAAAGTGTAATCATAAATAAACTAAATTTCAATTTTAAAATAATATATTTACTTCTACTTATAAAGTTATGTCTTTAACTTTAAACATATTAGACTTAATTTATTAAATTAAAAAATATTGTTGTATGTAAACCATTATAAGTTTAAAGCTAAAACTTTTTGAACAGTTTGAACAAAATACTTAAATTATTAATTTAAATATAACATTACAGTGTCAACTTATATATAAATTTCAGTCCATTTAAAAAACCAAAGAATATTTTGTAAATAGTTAAAAGTGATAAATTATAATGATAAATACAAACTAAATTGCAATCTCAATTTAACTAAACTATCTCCTAAATATATTTTTATAATCGTTAAAAGTTTTTCAAATAATTATTTTAAAACAACATACAATAATAATAGTTAAACGTAACTCTATATAGATGATTATATTGTTACCTTTAAAATAAAAAAAATATTTGATGTTTTAAATTATTATAATAATAGAAGTTAAAACATTAAGCAAATCAATTTTAAAAAATTAATTAACAATAACAAAAACTATAAATAACATTAAGTCATATATTTTATTTAATTATATTCATGTGTAACTCATGGATAGAAATCATTCAAACGATTGAGATTATGTTGTTATAGTAGATGTATTATCATATAATCCAAAATAATCAATATATTATATCAATTTAGTATATGAATTATTATATCAAATTTAATATCAACATCATTGTTATATTTAAAAAAACATATATTTGTAAATGCTTCAACTATATAGGCGTTTCTGCACAATGTGCCACCATTCACCTAGTATACTTATAAATTAAGCATTTTTCCTTTCTCCACATTCATTTGAAACTCCCATAAATTTTTAATTTCTTTCTAATAATGATTATAAATTGGTTAATAAGATTAAATAAATATCTAACCTAAAGTGTAATATTATATAAACTAAATTTTAATATCAAAATAATATTTTTCTTTCTATTTATAAAATTATGACTTTTATTTTGTAACATATTATAGTTAATATATTAGTTTAGATATGTTGTTGTATGTGAGCAATTGTCATTTTAAAGTCACAAATTTTGTATAGTTTTTTGGTTTTATGCAAAATAGTTAAATTATTAATTTCAATATAATGTTAAACGATTACCTTAAATCAAAATTTCAGTAAAACTTGAAAAAATTCGAGATACTATTTTCTAAATAGTTAAAAGTTATAAATTATAGTGTTAAACCTAAATTGCAATCCTAAATTAACAAAAAAAAATCATGAAGATATTTTTTATAGTCGTTAAGAAATTTCAAATAAATAGCTTAAAAATAACTTATAATAAAAACAATTAAAATTAATAATATATAAAAAATTATAATGTTATCTTTAAAAACAACAGTGTTTGTTGTTGTAAATAATTACAATCAAAGAAACTAACTATATTCATCAAATAAATTTTTCAAAATATAAATGTAATACCCTGTTTATTAAATAAATAAATTAATTAATGAATGTATAGTAGCCCTAAAATTAATAATTATATAGAAGGTGTTGGTTTCAGGAAGCCAAATATCATAAGTTAGATTATTTGAGGGGTTAAAGTATAAATTTCTGACTCAATTTGTAAAGGGTTTTGATGTCTGGGGTTAAAAGGGTAAATTACGTACCTAAGTTGAAGAGAATTTGTCAAGGAGGGGTTGCTTGGTAAATATTTCGAACTTGATTTGCAAGGATTTTTAGATGGAGGGGTTTAAATGGTAAATTAAGGATTTAAATTGAAAGAAAAGGGGAGTGAGGGACTAAAGGTATCATTATGGGGAAAAGTTTGAAGGAGCGGGGTATTTAACTGTTGTATAGTCTCGTCCTAACCCTAAACCTAAGAGAAAGGTGCAGCCGCCACCCTTATACCTCCCTCTCACCTTCAACCGCCGCCACCTTCTTCTTCTCCATCATCCAGCCGCTAATCTTGTTACTCCGATCAACCAAGGTCACCGGCGGACCTTGCTGCTGGCGAACATGTCTCATGCCACTCTTTCATTACCGACGACAATGATAGATCGTGTGTGTGTGTTAATTGATATTTTTATTGTAAAACTATAATAAGGTAGGAATAATCAAGAAAGCTAAAAAAACCACCACCATAGGGTGGTAGCTACCGCCACCGGCCGCCGTGCTGGGTGGCAGTGTGCTTTGCATGTGTTTGGATTGCTTTTGGGGATACTTAGACACGATTGGACAAGAACCCTAACCACCACCATGAGGTGGTGGCCGCCGTCGTGAGCCACTATTGGCCACCACTACCCGAGGTGGTAGTGGGTGGTGTCCGACTAATGAAACCTTGATGGGCCCAATAAAGCCCTAATTGATCTAAAAGCCCAACCATTTGATTATTGGGCTAGTATTTGGGCTGGAAACCCTAATGCCTTGAAACCCTAATTTTGGGATTTATCGGGATTGATCGAGAATTATTTATTAAACTTAAAATATTAATTAATAATCGTGTGCAAATTAACCTAAGGCAATATTGGACTTAATGGAGTAAGTCCTTAATGGGTTAAGTAGGAACACTTAACCCTAATCATCATTTTATGTGAAAACTCTATTTTCACTTGCGCCTTAAGTTGGGCCTTTCTATTGGGCCTTGGTGGTTGGGTTATTGATATGTTATCGAAGAACAAGTAAAAGAACTAAAATATATGGATGGGCCTTAAGGTAAGGCCCATGTGAGGGACTTGGGCCAAATTTGGAAAATTAGGCCACAGATGGGCCATAATTAGACCTTTATGATTATGTGATATTGGGTCATGGGAATAACAAGAGTTTGGACTAGAATAACTAGATGGGCCTTAATGAAAGACCATGTAAAGGTCTGAGCCCAATTTGGAAAATTGGGCCATATGTTGGGTTGTAGTCCATTGGTTGACTATTGGGCCTTGGAGTGTGTGTTGGACCTTGGGCTTGGAACCTAATTATTAATCGGGGGTTGTTTGATGTTGACAGCTCAGGAATCTATCAACCAGCAGTTGAAGTTTTATCCACGGGACTTTAGCAGTGTGAGGTGAGCTTTCCTCACTATACTCAAGGGTCTAAGGCACTAAGGCCGACCCTTTTGGATTTCTATCCTGATATGTTGTTATGCTCGAGTATTGTATGATCCGTTAGATCAGTATCCTGGTAGATAGGATGTTATATGTTGCTATGATCCGTTAGATCAATATCCTGGTAGAGAGGATGTTATATGTTGCTATGATCCGTTAGATCAATATCCTGGTAGATCGGATGTTATATGTTGCTATGATCCGTCAGATCAGTATCCTGATAGATAGGATGGTATATGTTGATATGATCCGTTAGATCAGTATCCTGGTAGATAGGATGTTACTATGCTGTTATAATCTGTTAGATCGGTCTGTCTGTCTATAGATTGTTATGTGATTAGCTGATATATGTGCACATATTTGATTAGTGGTTGAGGCTTATCTGCTTTGTACGAGAGTCAACAGACCTAGGCATTCCAACCTGATGGTTGTGGGCCATGAGTATTCCATCCCGAGGATGATTGGACTCGTAGTATGTGGAGATTCCAACCCGATGGTTGTGGGCCGAGGGTATTCCATCCCGAGGATGACTGGACCCGTTATATGTATGTTGGCATTCCAACCCGATCGTTGAGGGTCTAGGGTATTCCAACCTGATGGTTGATTAGACCTATAGTATGTTGTTTGTGATTATATGTGTATTGTTGTATGTACGGGTATTTTGGGGGAACTCGCTAAGCTTTGTGCTTACGGTTTCGGTTTATTGTTTCAGGTGCTTCAGATAACTCGGCAAGGCAAAGGCGTGACCGTACACATACTCGTGTTTTGGACTTATGGTTTCTGGGATACTCTGATATTAAACTATTTTGAAAACATTTTTTTTACAATTAATGGATTTTGGATGATTGAAAAAGTTTTAAATTGGCTTGATTTTTATGTGTGTTACATTAAATTTCTGAAACCAAATTAAATATACGTTATTTTAAAATACTTACAAAAACAATAATTAAAAGTAACATTATATATTAAAAAATTATGTGGTTACCATTAGAAAAAACAATTTTTAATGTTTTAAATAGTTACAGTTATAGAAATTAAAATCTTAAGCAAATAAACTTTTTAAAATCAACTAACAAATATCATTAAATCATATATTATATTTAATTTTATTCATGGGTAACCCGTATGTAGAGACATTAAGACATAGAGATTATAAAATTTTAAAAGATGTCTACACTATCATATAACTCAAAACAAACAATGTTTACACAAACTTATTATAAGATTTATCATATAAGAACTAATAACATTATTGATATATTTAAAAAACATATATATGTAAATATTTCAAATATGTTGTTGTATTCTTCGCAACGCGCATGCATTCGCCTAGTCATACTATATTATAAAGGAAACATTTTTTTTCTTTCACCACATTCATTTAAAACTCCAAACTCTTCATATTTTCATATAATATACTTAATTTATTAACTTAAATATATTATTAGTTGTAAACATTATCATAGTTGGAAGAGTTTGTGAATTATTAATATGATATACTTAATTTGTTAACTTCAATATATTTTTAAAACCTAAATTAAAATATCAAATAATGTTTTTAAAAAAAAAATTCAATATATATATTTTTAACATAGTTAAAAGGAAAACATTAAATATAATAAATATAAAAAACTTAAATCGAATTAACTAAAAGGAGCCTGAAAACTATATTTTATAATAATTAAAATTCAATTCAGTTGTTTTTAAATTAATTTATAATAATAATAGTTAAAAATAATAGAAACTTAGAAATTAAATTATGTTAGATTACAAACAGCTATTGATAATTTAAATAATCATCATGATGAAATTAAAACAACATCAATTTTTTTTAAAAAAATTAATAAATCATAGAAGTACAGTAGTAAAGTAAATTAGTTGACAAATATAATTAATGTTATACACACGTAAAACATGAGTGAAGACCATTAAATGATATTATTTAATAAGCGTTATTTATCTATTATTCAAATTAATTACAATTTTATACAAACTAAATGTAATAATTATTATTTTATAGTTAATATAAATGATATAAATATTTTTAATAACATAAGATTACCAAAAGTTTTAATTTTATTTTGCACAACGTGCGAATATTCGCCTAATCTATATATACTTATAAAGAAAACATTTTTCCTGTCACCACATTCATTAGAAATTACCTTATAGGGTTATCCCTTCTCGTGGGCTTGAGAGTTGGGGGTTTAATGGCGGGACAGACTGCTTTAAAAGCAACTACAGGCAAAATCACCAAACATGAAAAATCGTGCATGAAACATCAACACGTGTTCATATCATTTGCATTTTATACGTTTGGTTTCCTCGCGTAGGGTGCGGTAGAGCTTCTTAATAAAGTACAACAGATCATGCATAGTAATGTTGTATCCCCTAAATTTTTGGATGCAGTCTTTAAAAGAATTAACTTTGCCATACAAAAAGGCTTAGCGTCGTAACTTGTTGCCCGTTTGCCATCTCACTAATTGTACGATGATAATTAAATAGATTTGTAGTTAAAAAAAACTTTAGATAATTTTGGAAAATCTTACACTTCAAAAAATTAATAATCATAAGTTGGTTAATAAGGTTATATATATATATATATATATATATATATATATATATATATATATATATATATATATATATATATATATATATATATATATATATATATATAGCAAATTAACCTAAAATATAATCATATATAAACTAAATTACAATATTAAAATAATATCTTTACTTCGACTTATAAAGTTATGTTTTTCAACTTTTAAAATATTATATATAATTTATTAGATTTAAAATGTTGTTGTATGTAAACCATTATCAGTTTAAAGCTACAACTTTTGAACAGTTTTGACAAAATACTTAAATCGTTAATTTAAATATAACATTAAAGTGTCAACTTAAATATAAATTTCAGTTCCACTTAAAAAACCAAAGAATATTTTGTAAATAGTTCAAAGTGATAAATTGTAGTGATAAATATAAAAACTAAATTGTAATATCAATTTAACTAAAATATTTCCTAAAGATATTTTTATAATCGTTAAAAATTTTTAAATAAGTGGTTTAAAATAACTTATAATAACAACAATTAAAAGAACTCTATATAAATGATTATATTGTTACCTTTAAAATCAAAAGATAATGTTTGACGTTGTAAATAATTATAATTATAGAATTTAAAACAGTAAGCAAATAAATTTAAAAAAAATAATTAACAATAACAATAACTATAAATAACATTAAACCACATATTATATTTTATTTTATTCATGTGTAACTCACGAGTAGAAGTCATTCAAACGATTGAGATTATGCAATTATAATAGATGTATATATTATCATATAATTCAAAATAATCAATATATTATATCAATTTAGTATACGAATTATTATATCAAATTTACCAACAACGTTATTGTTATATTTAAAAAAATATATGTTTGCAAATACTTCAACTATATAGGTGTTTATGTGCAACGCGCGGGCATTCGCCTAATCATCATTATCATTATCTATATCTATATATCTATATATGTATATGTATATCATTTCATTATCATTATATACTTATAAAAGAAACATTTTTACTTTCACCATCTTCTCTTCTGGTACAACGACTGCTACTCTAACGCCAAAAAGATATGGCTAGATAAATAAAGAATATTAAGATAATTAACAGTCACATCGATAATTAGACATTTTCAAAGATGGATTATTTAGGAAAAATATAGTTTTAAATATAAATTGAGAATTAGCCGATGTATTCTAAATGAAAGTTGTAGATTTCACTGATAGCTACACATGGATATAAAAAAACGTCAAAAACAGAATTCATACGAAGAAGATACGAATTATTGAAGATTTGGAAATTCGCACGTGCGCGTAAGAGACGCGACACGCTCACCTTCTAGAAGGTGGGGCATGGGCCACCATATTTTTGATACGTGGCAGAAATCTGGAGGATCAACGTAGCTGGAGTGAATGGTGCGCAAGGTCGAGATTCAGCCCTATAGATAGATGTTGTTGCTCATTCTCTCCCATTCCATTCAAATATTCTCTCTTTCTCTCTCTCTCTCTCTCTCTATTTTTTATTGTTTTGGTCCGAAATTCCATTTGTTCTAGAAGTTTTAGCGAATCTCTGAGGTCCCTGAGATTCAGATATCTAATAGTTAGCAGGTCGGAGTTTTGCAAGTGCAATTTCCAAATTTTTTTCGAGGAAATCTTTGTAAGTTAAATTACACTCAACCTTATCTTAGTGTAACTTATATTTATATTCATAATTTTTTATTTAAAAGTTTTAGCGAATCTCTGAGGTCCCTAAAAAGTTCCTTCTTATCCAAAATCCACCAAGAACACTCCAAAGCATTTAAAAACACCTTCATTTTGCTCACAAGGCTCAAACTAAGGTTAAGGGGTCAAGGGAGGGTGTTGGAGAGGTAGAGGCTGAGAATGAAATGAGTTTGGGGAAGTTAAGGAGCTTAAATAGAGGTCAAATGTAACGACCCAAAATTTAAGACCAAAAATTTCTTTTAGTAAAACATTACTTAAAGCAAAGTCATCATTCCAAAACATAATATGAGTATAAGTTTTCAAAACACATGTTCATTATCAAAGTAAACATTCCCAGGTTGTCGAATCTATGGTGTGTGCCATGCGATCACCCCGAGCTCTTCCCTCCGCTACCGGAAGTACCTGAAACCAAAACTGAAAACCGTAAGCACGAAGCTTAGTGAGTTCCCCACCCTACCACATACCATGCATAACCACATACTACACATACTGGGCCACGCCCGCTATCTCGGGCCTCGCCCGCTACAACGGCCTCGCCTGGCTTCGAGCCCCGCTCGAATACAAATCTGTTTTACTTAGGCCTCGCCTGTCACAGGGCCTCGCCCACCAACAAATAATAACACATAAACATTTCACAACATATAACTAAACACATGCAACTGGTTCTGTACTAAGGCCTCGCCTATCCTGGGCTTCGCCCATGTCCTGCTACTGATGAGTCATGGAACCCCGTCCACGCTCCTAATGGTAGTGAGGTACGGGCCCAACCCACTCTCACTCCTGTTCTAGTTTGGGCCTCGCCCCTGTTCTGCTACTAATGAGGTATGGAACCCCATCCACACTCTGCTAATGGTGAGATACGGGACCTCGCCCACACTCACCTCCCTACCAGGCACATACATGTATCACACATACAACAAGAATAAACTGTCGTATAAACAAATCCTTGGGCACCCGCCCGCTATTACTGGACCTCGTCCTGAATATCATACTAGCATACTGTGCCTAGGGCTAACCCCGGGTCTTCTTTTCATAACTACATGGGCCGGCGTTGTGGCCTTAGACCCATTCACACAAAGGGAAACTCACCTGCAGTGGCTGAACTTGCTGATGATCTTACTAGCTGCTGCCCGGCAACTTACTGGACTCCTGCTCCCCTTGCTCCCCGAACTACCAATATCAAAGCAATATTGAGTCTAACTGACCCCCGAAAGACAACCAAGTCAACCCTGGTCAAAGTCAACCTTCCAGGTCAACCCTACTGACTCGCCGAGTTCAAAATGTTCAGATTCCTTCCATTCACGTCTCGACTCGCCGAGTCAGTCCATGACTCGCCGAGTCTACCGATTTCTGAGTCCTGAACTGTCCAACTCACTGAGTCTCCACCCGACTCACTGATTCGAGTCTCGACTCGAAGGGTTTGGGGTTTCGCAACCTGAATCGCCGAGTCCAAGAACAGACTCGCCGAGTACAAGGCAATCTTCATCTGACTCGACGAGCTGTTCATCCCACTCGTTGAGTTGCTCCACACCTTCATGCTACTCGTCGAGTCCACTCAAAGGACTCGCCGAGTCCATTCAACTCCCTTTACATGCAGAGGACTTTTGAGTCATGCATGGACTCCAAACTGTAGATCTACCCTTCCCAAGCCTATTCCTCATGTAAAGTTCCAAACTTTACGTGTAGAGAAGGAGATCTAGGCAAAATACACCATAAACTAGAGTTTATGACAACGATGCTCCACCAATATACCAAGAGCTAATACTTTACGGGATTTTAGACCAAAATAAGCATGGATCTGAGGTAGCAACCTCAGATCTGAACCCCTAGCTCGAATGGTTACTCTTAAGCCAAGAATGCCCAAAACCCATACATAGATCTAGGTGTAAAGGAGGGAAAATAGCAGCTTGTTACCTCCAAGATGAACACAACTGAAGTAGATCTCGGATCTACACCTCCTACTTTGAAGCAACCTTCGTGATCTTCAAGTTCCTTTCCCAAAGTTCCTTCCTCCAAGCTATTTCTCTCAAATGATGGAAGCTCACACGAAATCAAGGGTTTACAGGTTCTCTAGGGTGATATGGGGGCTGAGGGAGGGACATAACACTCTTTAAATAGGATACAACTCCCAGGATTAGGGTTTTCCTCGTTTATACCAGACTAGCCGAGTCACCTTGGCCGACTCGCCGAGTCGGTCGCTTACTCCTTGACCCGGATCCAGCTCGGACTCGCCGAGTCTCCCTTTAAAATTGGGGTTTTCTTTCTTTTCTTGGCTTTCCAAACTTTGGGTGTTACATCAAACCACGAAATTAGGTTTGGGTATTGATCGCGTACGCCCAATGTACTCTAGGTTAGACCAGCGTACTAGACTAAGTCCAAAACCTACCCAACTTCAAACGGTTATAACTTCTTCGTTCCAAATTTTTTTTCGACGATCTTTATAGCCACAAAAATGTATTGAAGAGCCCCACAATAGTATATAGGTATCTTGGACTAAAAACTTCCCGAATAAAAATCCATATTTCATGCAAGAAGTCCGAAACATCAATTTTCCTGTTGTACCCGTTGACTCCAACACAAATCAAGGGCTTGGATCGCATAACCAATGTTATCAACATCCAACATGGTCTAAACTCTATTCCCTTGAAGCCCAAGGCCTTTACTTGATCCATTTATTGTCCACAATCCTGAAATAAAAAATTTCTCGAAATAGGGTGTTACACTTTGTAATTTAAAAAAAAAAATTAAATTATAAAATACAACATTCATTAATTCCAAAATCCATCAAAATGTGATAAGTATAAAATAGGCATTAAAAGGAAAATCATGTTATAAAATGCAGAAATATTGGTGGATGTGGTGTGATCATACCGAGCCTTTCCCTTTTGAATCGTAAGTCCCTGAAATATTTCACCATCTAAGTCTATTTTAACTCCTTCAATATCTTTCAACCGGTATTGGGTCTATTTCATCCCCTACAACTAGGCATACAATATTACCAACAAGAGTCACAAAGACAACAAGCGCAAACATGCATATCAGCAGCTGTCATGTAAACAACTATCATTCTACAAACATAATCTAGCGGGCTGGTATTGGTGCCTTCGACCCACAAGTAAAGTGAAAAGACTCACCTCTAAGTTGATACTCAACTGTTACCACTCTTTTTCTCTCTGCAAAAATTAAGGGTACTATACTCCCACCTAGGCAATCATACAAGGCACACTCTTAATCCACTTCCCAAAAACTAAGAGTTGGCCAAAAGTCAACTCAGGTCAAAAGTTAAAGGTCAAAGACAGAGTCCACATCATTAACTGTGACATCCCCACAGTCTGTCGTCCGTTTTCATCTGTCTTTTTACCGTTGCACTACTATCGAAAAGATCTTCGATTATTGTTTAGATTGTTTCCGCTAGAAATCACTCGATCTCAAATCCGAACTTCGGGCTGCATACTGCTAAGCTGAAACTTAGAAAAATCATAACTTCCTCATACAAAGTCAGATTTGCATATTCTTTTTATGTACGCTCTCGGTTTAACGAACTCTACGACTTTCATTTAGATCACTAAGTTTGAATATCGCTCTATCGTAAATTCACTATTTACATCACGCAGTGTCGTACCGGTTCTGTCGTGAAACTTCAACAGGTCATAACTTCTTCGTTATAACTTGGATTTCGGCATTTTTTATATATTCAGAATTCTTGTCACGACCACTACGTCTTCATGTATAGATATCAGACTTATCTAATATTTTATTATTACGCTTATTCTTGTTCTTAATTCATTTAAGTCACACAATTAAGCATAAAACACATAACACTAAAAAATAATATATTTTTATTATTTCACAACGGTTTACAAAGGTTAATCTAGACTATTACATCGTCATTAATGTCTAGCCTAGAAACACGGGCATTACAATAATAGTCCTCTATGTTATAGCCTTCCTTGGCCATGTCGTGGGCATAAAATCCCAAGATAGTCGACTTGCCTCTTGTCGCCATGTCGTGGCGACCTAGTGCCACACCATACGGAACAGTCTGAATGGCTAATTTAAGTTAAACTGGTCTTAACTCATTTTTAGGGGATCAAAAGCCTAAATCTACTCCTTTCCAATGTCTCAATGGATAAAGTTTCCAGATTTATTTAATAAGACAATATCTCATAACCTAGGTTCTAAAGGCCATTAAAGATGTTCAACACATCCTTTAAGTACTCAATCACATGATATACAAGTTGAAAGTTTCTAGAAAGCTTTTAGGGGTCCTATTGATCTCTAAAAATGTAAACTTTATAGACATGCTTTCCCCATGCATATCCTTCCTCAAATCTAGGTCAAAAGAAGAAAGGGACCCAAATCTCATGTAAGATTTCCAAATCACAATAAATTCTCAGATCTTTGAGATATAAGGTCAGTGGGACTCCTAAGAGTCATAAATCTGCAAACTTTATCTCATTGCGCCACTCAAAATCTAATGAAAGAGTTGATTAATCAAAATAACTCTAGATCTCACGGAAAAGATAAAAGACTGGATCAAGATCCTTACAAAAGGTCCAACAAGATGCTTTCAGAGGTTGGAGAGTGTTGCTTGCTGGTCTCTTGAAAAAAATATTCCTCTACTTCCTTTAAAATCACCAAAAGCTTGCAAATGAGCTCCAAGAGCTTTAAGAACACAAGGGTTAGGGTTTTTGAGAGTTTGAGAGTGATGGAGGCTGAGGGTGAATAAACCCTAGCCTCCTCATTTCTTTAAATAGAGCGCAATGCCCGGAAGTTAAGGTTTCATTAAAATAAGTTGCCACGTCGCGACAGCTATGACCACACCATGACGGGTCTTTTAAATCCCACGATTTTTGAAAACATTATCACGCCGTGGTGAGGCTCGACCACGTCGTGACCACCCATAATGAAGATTTACAATGTGATGGATTAGTTCGTATCTGAAGTGTATGTTACATTTTGATAAAAAAAACATGACCTAAAAAAACAAAGTGATTTTATGTTATGATTTGGTGCATGTGCATCCAAATAATAAATATATAAGTTTTTCTTTGACCGTTGATCGTTGTGATTTTCGATGAGAAATTGATTTATCGTGAGTAGTATGAGAATGAATTATATTCATTCATTTGTGTTTTCTAGATTTAATTAATCAACAGTTTAAATAATTAAGTAATCATCCATAGGTAATTAGAAAATGGTATATTAGTCATAGTGCTAATAACAATTTATAAAAACTATCCTCTTCAATAACCATATAGTTATGGAAATGATTTAATTATTCAAATTTGATTATTTTTCTAAACAAAATTCAATATTTTTCAACATTTGATTATACACGGATAATAAACAAGTTGATTATAAATCAAATTTGATACATAAGTTAAATATATACACGGATAATTTAACACACAAGTTGAATATATATATATATATATATATATATATATATATATATATATATATATATATATATATATATATATATATATATATATATATATATATATATATATATATATATATCTCGAAAGGATTTTATGGCATAGTAAATATAATCGATTCTATATCTTGTATTTATGAATAAAAGGGATTTTATAATTTTAAGTTTAGGCAGATGTTTATTTATTTATTTATTTTATGTTTAGTTAGATTTTTTTTTTTGTATTTATATAACATTATTTACTAATTTATAATATTATCAGAAATAATTTGAAAAACCATGAGAGTTTCGAATGAATGCAATGAAAAAAAAAATTCTTTTATAGTATAATATAATATGATATGATGATTACCCTATTTCCACATTGCTATTACTACTTGAATCCTCGTAAAATATCGACAATCACTAGTTTTTCTGTAATTTTACCTGTAATTGAAGAACCAGAGGAAAAAGAAAATTGTTTAGAAAAGAATAATCACAGATCTCTTAAACCGATTGTAGATGATGAAGTTTATTGATTAACCATCGACTAGCAATATGCAATTACCGGGTTTTGCTAATTGATTATGCAAAATATGAAGCATCAAGGAATCAGCTTGTGAATAACCATATTGTGAATAAGGAGATCGATTATGACACAGATTGCAAATACATATTTTAGTAATTTAGTTACATTCTAGTTTAAAGAGAGTTTTTTTTTTTTTTTTTTTTTTTTTTTTTTTTTTTTAATAGTTTTATTTTATTTTATTTTAATATTACTTATCATCAAATTAAACATTTGAGTATATATGTGAGTTTATAGGTGTTAGACATAATTATAAAGGTTTATAAAAATATAGTCGGAAATCTTCAAATAATAGTTGAAACATTCTTTTTAGTTGGAACCCGAGAAATAATTTTAAAACTAAAAATTTCAAAAAATTATCGAAAGATGGCCATCTATCAACTTGAATATAAGTAATTTAGGTTGCGTTTAGTTACGGAAAAACAATTTTCATTTTCCGTTTTTTGTTTTCCCTTTTCAATTTTCATTTTCCGTTTTCATTTTTCATTGAAAAATTTAGAGAACGCGTTTAGTTAAACTTATTCATTTTTCATTTTCAGTTTTAGAAAATTAGAAAACGTGTTTAGATGTCTATTTTTCTATCGGTTTTCATTTTTAAAAAACGGTAGTGGTAGTAGGGTGTGGGTGGGGGCGGTGATGGTAGCGGGTCGACGGCGATGGTGGTGATGACAGGCGATGGTGGTGGCGGCGTCAATTTTGTCAGTGGTGGTGATGGTGGTGGTGCTAGTGACGGGTTAGTGGTGGTGGTGGTGATGGTAGGTCGGTGATTGTTGTGGTGGTGTTGGGTGGGTGGGGGTGCGAGTGTGTGTATGTGTGTTTGTGGGGGTAGGTGTAGGTTTGTGTGTGTGTGGATGTGTGTGTCTGTGAGGGTGGGGGTGGGGTGGGGGTAGATGCGGGTGTGTGTGGGTTGGTGTGTGTGTGTGCGGGTGTGTGTGTATATGTGAGTATGTATGTGTGTGTGTGTGTTTGTGGGTTGGTGTGTGTGTGGGTGTGTGTGTGTGTGTGTGTTTGTGGGTGTGTGTGTGTGTGGGTGTGTATGTTTGTGGGTGGGTGGGTATGTATGTGTATGTGTGTGTTTGTGGGTGTGTGTGTGTGTGTGTGTTTGTGGGTGGTTGTGTGTGTGTGGGTGGGTATGTATGTGTATGTGTGTGTGTTTGTGGGTAAGTGCGTGGGTATGTATGTGTAAGTGTGTGTGTTTATGGGTGGGTGTGTGTGTGTGTTTGTTTGTGGGTGGTTGTATGTGTGGGTGGGTATGTATGTGTATGTGTGTGTGTGTGTGAAACGACCCAAAAATTTCGTTTTTCAATATAACCAAAACCATAATCTGAGTGTCATATCATAAAACCATACATGATGTATCCCAAACATAATAAAAATACTGTGCATAAAACTGTATCATACTATGTCAAATCAAAACAAACTAAATCAATTCCCAGGATAAAAGCTAAAGTTGTGGTGTGTGCGATGCTATCACCCCGAGCTCTTCCCTTTGCTTGCGGAAGTACCTGAAACCAAAACTGAAACTGTAAGCACGAAGCTTAGTGAGCTCCCCCAAGCTACCACATACCATACAATATATAAATAAACACATACTGGGCCTTGCCCACTGCATCAGACCGAAGTCTGGAACTAGCTGCATCGGACCGAAGTCCGGAACTGACTCGGACCTTGTCCCCTGCATCGGACCAAGTCCGGAACTAACTGCATCGGACCGAAGTCCGGAACTGGCTGCATCGGACCGAAGTCTGGAACTGACTGCATCGGACCGAAGTCCGGAACTAACTGCATCGGACCAAAGTCCGGAACTAACTGCATCGGACCGAAGTCCGGAACTGACTGGGCAAAGTATAACATAGCAAAACATATTTCAAATAGCATAACACACATGATCATAAACTCATATACTGCATACTACGTCAGGCCGTAGCCCATAACACTTAACACATAAATCCTGTCTGAGCCACGAAGGCATCAAACAAACTAATAACTGCATCGGACAAAAGTCCGGAACTACTGCTACTAAACGGGCCGGCATTGTGGCCTTAGACCCGTTCCTACTGGAAGGAAACTCACCTCATAAAATGGTTGCTGAGTGTATGACTCTGGAATCTAACTGCTGCTGTTCCGGTATCTCCCTGGCTACAAGTCCATAAACACACTCAATCAAATACTAAACATTGCACTTGGGTAAAATGACTCTTTTACCCTTGGTCACAGTCAACTCTCATTTGACCTGACTCGCCGAGTTGGGCCGCCAACTCGCCGAGTCTCTACTCTCACACCTCAACCCTACTCGCTGCTACTCGTCGAGTATGGCATCGACTCGACGAGTACCCTCTCGATCCAAGAACTCAGACAATCTTCATCCGACTCGCCGAGTCATATGAACAACTCGACGAGTTGTTCTTGAACTTAAGAAGATTGCCTTGGACTCGCCGAGTTGTATGAACAACTCGCCGAGTCCCTCCATTACTGAGTCTACCCTCAACTCGCTGAGTCCACCCTACTACTCACTGGTCCCACACGACAGTCACCGCTCAAAAGGAAGGAATCGGGGACTCGCGACTCGACTCGCCGAGTCGCCGCCATGCAACTATTCTACACTCGTTTCTGCTCGAATCCAAAACATACAAATGATAGATCTGAGTCCAATAAGCTGGTTTACCACGTAAATTTCCAACTTTACGTGCACAAACACAAGAACAAGGGAATAAAGGCTAAAAGATGCATAAAAGGGGTAGATCTAGGGTTAATATGCAAAATAGCTCCAAAAAGGCAGTAGATCTGGGCTCTACAACTCCCAAATATACAGATCTAAAGATATCTCGGCATAAGAAGGCTTCCATATCAACACAAAGCTTGAGAAAGGCATCAACTAGATCTAAAAAGGGCTTTTAAGCATAAAAAGGGAAAGAAACTAGAAGAATACCTCAAAGAGCTCTTGCTTTCCCTTGAATCTCGGCTCTACACTCCTTCTCCTTGCTCCTTTCTTCTTCTCCTTCTTCAAACCTTCACAAATGCACACAAAATCACTTACAAACACTCAAGGATGAACTAGGGTTTTTCTCACAGCTTCTGAGGGTGAAGGAGGCGAGAATGAGGGCCATAAGGTGGCTTAGATAGTGGGCAACCCGGGGATTTAGGGTTTCACCCAGACGGACAGACTCGCCAAGTCCGGAATATGGACTCGCCGAGTCTCCAGCTAACACGTGCTCAAAACCCCGACCCTACTCAGCGAGTCAGGCTATGAACTCGCCGAGTCCCTCTTGCAAAACTTCAAAACAAATACCAAGGAATTAACATACCGGAAACGGGTCGTTACAATTCTCCCCCACTTATCTCAGACTTCGTCCTCGAAGTCTGCTACGGCTGGATCTACAAATATCTCCGGGTAGTGCGCTCTCATCTCCTCCTCAGCCTCCCACGTCCATTCAGACCCCTTCCGGTGCTGCCACTGCACCTTCATTAACTGAATTACCTTGTTCCTCAAGGTCTTGGTCTTCCGGTCCAGAATCGCGACCGGCCTCTCAATATAATTCAGGCTGCTATCAACCTGAATATGCTCTAGGGGAATGACTGCTGACTCATCCACCAAACACTTCCTCAACTGAGACACATGGAAGGTGTTGTGGATCTGACTAAGCTCCTCAGGAAGATCTAACCGATAAGCAACCCGACCCACTCGGGCCAAAACCCTGAAAGGACCAATAAATCTGGGGCCCAACTTGCCCCTCTTCCGGAACCTAATGACACCCTTCCAAGGTGAGACCTTCAGAAGGACCATATCTCCCACCTGGAACTCCAAGTCCGAACGCCTCCTGTCGGCGTAGCTCTTCTGCCGACTCTGCGCAGTCTGCAGCCTACTACGGACCTGCTGGATCAACTCAGTCGTCTTGAGCACCACTTCTGTGCTCCTGATGACTCGCTGACCGACCTCGCCCCAACAAATCGGGGTCCTACACTTCCTCCCATACAGCATCTCAAAAGGAGGTCGATCAATGCTCGCATGATAACTGTTGTTATACGAGAATTCCGCTAACGGAAGATACGTATCCCAACTGCCCCCAAAATCTAGAACACATGCCCTAAGCATGTCCTCAAGAGTCTGAATCGTCCTCTCGCTCTGCCCGTCAGTCTGAGGGTGGAAAGCGGTGCTGAAATGGAGACGAGTACCCATCTCGTCGTGGAATCGCTTCCAGAATCTGGATGTGAAATGGACATCTCGGTCTGACACCACCGATACCGGCACTCCATGACGTGCCACAATCTCTCGCACATAGATATCGGCTAACTTTTCCGCCGATATACTCTCCTGAATCGGAATAAAATGGGCACTCTTCGTCAACCGATCCACTACTACCCATATCGAATCCACTCCACGTGCGGTCCTGGGGAGCTTGGTGACAAAATCCATGGTCATGTCCTCCCACTTCCACACGGGAATGTCTAACGGTTTCATCTTGCCGTGAGGTCTCTGGTGCTCCGCCTTGACCTTCCGGCAGGTCAAGCATCTCTCAACATACCAAGCGACGTCCCGCTTCATGCAGGGCCACCAATAATCAGGTCGAAGATCTCGATACATTTTCGTCGCCCCTAGGTGGATAGAAAACCGAGACTTATGAGCCTCGTCCATCAATACCTGCCGTACTCCACCCCAGTACGGTACCCACACCCTCCCATGAAGCGTCATCAAACCCCGACTGTCATAATCAAACGAAGCTACTCGGCCCACTATCCTCTCACACTTCTGCCTCTCCTCCTTGAGACCCTCCATCTGAGCCTCCTTGATCCGCTCCAACAACAGAGTGATCACTGTCATCCTCATACACAGATCTCTGATAGGGGCCGCCGACACTTTGCGGCTTAGGGCGTCGGCCACTACGTTGGCCTTCCCTGGATGATAAAGGATCTCACAATCATAATCCTTTAGCACGTCCAACCACCTCCTCTGCCTCATGTTCAGACTCGGCTGATCCATAAGATACCGCAAACTCTTGTGATCCGTGTATATAGTACAACGGACCCCATAAAGGTAATGTCTCCAAATCTTGAGGGCAAACACAACTGCCCCCAACTCCAAATCGTGGGTAGGATAATTAGCCTCGTGAGGCTTCAACTGTCTCGAGGCATAAGCTACCACATGGCCTCGCTGCATCAATACTACCCCCATACCTGTGATCGAAGCATCACAATAGACTACGAAGTCCTCTACTCCCTCTGGCAAGGTAAGGATCGGAGCCTCGCACAATTTCTGTCTGAGAGTCTCGAACGCCGCCTGCTGCTCAGGCCCCCAACAAAATACCACCGACTTCTTGGTTAGTCGGGTGAGCGGCACTGCTATCTTGGAGAAGTCCTGAATAAATCTCCGATAATACCCTGCCAACCCTAGGAAGCTCTGAATCTCAGATGGAGACTTCGGGACCTCCCACTGCATCACGGCCTCTATCTTGGCCGGATCTACCAAAATACCCTTCTGGTTGACGAGATGACCAAGAAACTGCACCTCGCGCAACCAGAACTCACACTTGGAGAACTTTGCGAAAAGTCTCTCCCTCCTCAAAGCCTCCAACACCTCCCGCAGGTGCTCCTCGTGCTGCCCCTGTGTCTTGGAATATACCAAGATATCATCTATGAATACTATCACTGACCGATCCAGCATCGGCCTGCACACGCGGTTCATGAGATCCATGAACGCGGCTGGGGCATTGGTAAGCCCAAATGGCATCACCACAAACTCATAATGACCATACCGGGTCCTGAAAGCAGTCTTCTGTACATCCTCATCTCTAACCCGCATCTGATGATAACCGGAGCGTAGATCGATCTTGGAGAACCAAGATGCTCCCTGAAGCTGATCAAACAAATCATTTATCCTCGGAAGTGGGTAACGGTTCTTCACCGTTACCTTATTCAACTCCCGATAATCAATGCACATACGATGCGACCCATCCTTCTTCCTCACAAATAGGATCGGCGCTCCCCAAGGCGAACTGCTCGGCCGAATGAAACCCTTGTCTAACAGCTCCTGTAGCTGTGTAGACAACTCTTGCATCTCAGGGGGAGCTAGTCGATACGGTGCTTTGGCTATCGGAGCCGCACCAGGAATTAGGTCGATCCTGAACTCAACCTGCCTCTCAGGAGGTATCCCCGGCAAATCCTCGGGAAACACATCCGGGTAGTCTCGAACAATAGGAACATCATCAACCGTCGTCTTGCCCTTCTCCCGGGCATCCAAGACATAAGCTACAAAACCGGCGCAACCCTGCTGAACATAGCGCCTCGCCCTTGCGGCGGAACAAAAGATCGGTCCTCGCTGTGGCCTCTCGCCCTGAATCACTAACTCTCCCCCACTGACTGGAAGTGTATCTGAATCCCTCAAACCAGGGCTCTGATACCAACTTGAAACGACCCAAAAATTTCGTTTTTCAATATAACCAAAACCATAATCTTAGTGTCATATCATAAAACCATACGTGATGTATCCCAAACATAATAAAAATATTGTGCGGAAAACTGTATCATACTATGTCAAATCAAAACAAACTAAATCAATTCCCAGGATAAAAGCTAAAGCTGTGGTGTGTGCGATGCTATCACCCCGAGCTCTTCCCTTTGCTTGCGGAAGTACCTGAAACCAAAACTGAAACTGTAAGCACGAAGCTTAGTGAGCTCCCCCAAGCTACCACATACCATACAATATATAAAAAAGCACATACTGGGCCTTGCCCACTGCATCAGACCGAAGTCTGGAACTAGCTGCATCGGACCGAAGTCCGGAACTGACTGGGACCTTGTCCCCTGCATCGGACCGAAGTCTGGAACTAACTGCATCGGACCGAAGTCCGGAACTGGCTGCATCGGACCGAAGTCCGGAACTGACTACATCGGACCGAAGTCCGGAACTAACTGCATCGGACCAAAGTCCGGAACTAACTACATCAGACCGAAGTCCGGAACTGACTGGGCAAAGTATAGCATAGCAAAACATATTTCAAATAGCATAACACACATGATCATAAACTCATATACTGCATACTACGTCAGGCCGTAGCCCATAACACTTAACACATAAATCCTGTCTGAGCCACGAAGGCATCAAACAAACTAACAACTGCATCGGACCAAAGTCCGGAACTACTGCTACTAAACGAGCCGGCATTGTGACCTTAGACCCGTTCCTACTGGAAGGAAACTCACCTCGTAAACTGGCTGCTGAGTGTATGACTCTGGAATCTAACTGTTGCTGTTCCAGTATCTCCCTGGCTACAAGTCCATAAACACACTCAATCAAATACTAAACATTGCACTTGGGTAAAATAACTCTTTTACCCTTGGTCACAGTCAACTCTCATTTGACCTGACTCGCCGAGTTGGGCCGCCAACTCGCCGAGTCTCTACTCTCACACCTCAACCCTACTCGCTGCTACTCGTCGAGTATGGCATCGACTCGACGAGTACCCTCTCGATCCAAGAACTCAGACAATCTTCATCTGACTCGCCGAGTCATATGAACAACTCGACGAGTTGTTCTTGAACTTAAGAAGATTGCCTTGGACTCGCCGAGTTGTATGAACAACTCGCCGAGTCCCTCCATTACTGAGTCTACCCTCAACTCGCTGAGTCCACCCTACTACTCACTGGTTCCACACGACAGTCACCGCTCAAAAGGAAGGAATCGGGGACTCGCGACTCGACTCGCCGAGTCGTTCTTCCGACTCGCCGAGTCGCCGCCATGCAACTATTCTACACTCGTTTCTGCTCGAATCCAAAACATACAAATGATAGATCTGAGTCCAATAAGCTGGTTTACCACGTAAATTTCCAACTTTACGTGCACAAACACAAGAACAAGGGAATAAAGGCTAAAAGATGCATAAAAGGGGTAGATCTAGGGTTAATATGCAAAATAGCTCCAAAAAGGCAGTAGATCTGGGCTCTACAACTCCCAAATATACAGATCTAAAGATATCTCGGCATAAGAAGGCTTCCATATCAACACAAAGCTTGAGAAAGGCATCAACTAGATCTAAAAAGGGCTTTTAAGCATAAAAAGGGAAAGAAACTAGAAGAATACCTCAAAGAGCTCTTGCTTTCCCTTGAATCTCGGCTCTACACTCCTTCTCCTTGCTCCTTTCTTCTTCTCCTTCTTCAAACCTTCACAAATGCACACAAAATCACTTACAAACACTCAAGGATGAACTAGGGTTTTTCTCACAGCTTCTGAGGGTGAAGGAGGCGAGAATGAGGGCCATAAGGTGGCTTAGATAGTGGGCAACCCGGGGATTTAGGGTTTCACCCAGACGGACAGACTCGCCGAGTCTCCAGCTAACACGTGCTCGAAACCCCGACCCTACTCGGCGAGTCAGGCTATGAACTCGCCGAGTCCCTCTTGCAAAACTTCAAAACAAATACCAAGGAATTAACATACCGGAAACGGGTCGTTACAGTGTGTGTGTATGTGGGTTGGTGTGTGCATGTGTATGTTGGTGGGTGTGGTGGGTGGGTATGTATGTGTGTGTTTGTGGGTGTGTGTTTGTGTGTGGATGAGTATGTATGTGTGTGTGTGGATTGGTGTGTGTATGTGTGTGTGCGAGTGGGTGTGTGTGTGAGTATGTATGTGTAAGTGTGTGTGTGTGTGTGTGGGGGTTGGTGTGTGTGTGTGTGGGTATGTATGTGTGTGTGGGGGTTGGGGTGTGTCACACCCCGAAAATCAAAGGCGGAAACATTTTCGAGGTGGACTACCACGTTGTGTATCAAATCCAATGTAACAAATTCATTCATGTCTCATTTCAAACTCATGATCTATATCTTATTCTTTGAATTTCGGGACGAAATTCCCTCTAACGGGGGGATAATGTAACAACCCGAAATTGTTCGTCGCCAAAACCCGTTCTACCCGGAAAGTCGCCGTTATCAAATCCGTTCCGTTTTCTTTTTGGAGTTAATTATTCAAACTTATATGATTATTTTAATTTAATGAGTGTCTAAATCACTCAGGAACTTATGTTATTAACCCAAAAATCATTATTTTCATAAGTTTTAGAAATGTCCCCGCCGGGTGACGGAAACTTAATCGGGTGCGACCAAAAACCGCGTTTAACATCGGTATCGGGTAGAATTCCACCGCGTACAAGTTTTAAGACATATATAAACGTTTTCTAGCATCCATTTGAAGCTTTTTCCTTCTCTCTCTACTCTCTCTCTGGTCCAAAACTCAAATTTAAGGCTTCAAATCTCTAAGGTACATTCCTTAGCTTGTATTGTAACCTTCTTAGCCTTCAATTTCGAGTTCAAAACATGATTTGTGACCATATTCATGAGTTTACGGCCAATGAAGCTCGAATCCTTGGTAGCTTCTACCCAACGAAACCCTAGTAATTTCTTGAGGAAACCGAAGTCGTCCAGGGTTGGAACTTCCATGAGAAAACCGATTGATAACATAGATTGAGAGAGAGTCAAGGTACGAAACAAGGACACGTCCCGATAGTGAGAATTCACTAGAACGCCCAGTAGAGACTCGAATTCCACTTGAGAAAGTGAAGATCCAATGTAACAAATTCATTCGTGTCTCATTTTAAACTCATGATCTATATCTTATTCTTTGATTTTCGGGGTGTGACAGGGTGTGTGTGTAAGTAGGTATGTATGTGTGTGTATTTGTGGGTTGGTGTGTGTGTGTACGGGTGTGTGTGTCTGGATGGGTATGTATATGTGTGTGGGGGTGGGGGGTGTTAAGGTGGAGGTAGGTAGAAGTGGATGGGATGAAGTGAGTGTGTGTTTATAGAAAATTTTTGGAATTAGAAAAATATGGAAAACAATGATTATCAGTTTTCCAAAATTTTCCAACTTCTTTGTAATTTTAAAAAACGGAAAATTTTCATTTTCCGTGAAAAATTTAGAAAAATAAACGAACTAAATGCGTTTTCAAAATTCTCATTTTTCTTGGAAAATTTTTCCGAAAAACGGCCTATTTTTCCGTAACTAAATGCACCCTTAACAATTTTTTTGTTGGACGATAAGTTTGCTTCTAATGATAATTAAAAATTTAATGATAACAAGATTATTCACTTAAAAAATAATATATTTTTTTAAAACGGCAGTTAAAAAATAATAATTAAACAGACTTACAGATAGGTTATTCATTGTTGCATGCTGGAATTTTTTACGATATAAAGTTTTGTTGGTGATAAATAAATATCTACTAGATATAGCAATATGCCAATATAGCTGGTCCATTAATGCCATTCACTATTACTCTTATTTAATTGATCTATCAACGTTATTTATAAATATGTTCTTAGAAAATCTTAAACATTATTCTTGAATGTTGAGAGATAAAATTTCATCTTATTTTTGGTATATCCTTGATAATTTGTGGGTGTTAAAGATTTATATGTAATAATTTAAATTTATTTTAAATAAGTTCTATCGTACTCGTCAAATACGTAAATAAGTTAATTTGAACTAAAATATACAACATAATATGTTTAACGAAATTTATGATTTTTAATTGTATGTTTGAACAAAGATGGCTATATAGTATAATGTGGTATGTTTTTTATTGACATGTAAATTAGTAATGCCTATATCTGGTATGAAGGCACTTAAGTTATTGTTTAATATCTTAATTAATCGTGACTTTATTTTATTAATTTGAATGATAATTGTATGAAATGATGTACAATCGATATGATTATCAAAGTATAGTTTTATGGTTGATAAATATGTTCATTTAGATATAAGATTAAGAAAAAGCCATGAACTTTCAATAACCATTTTTTATTATTTTGATGATTTTTTGAGAATGATGTAAATTTGACATATGGTTACTTTGCCAAATTTTTATTTATTATGCATGGTAATAATTAGGAAGGATATCACATCCAAGAAATCAACCAAAAAGAATATGATGAAAATAATCTCTCAATGGCCGATGCATCCTTGTACGATATGTGATGGCCAATGCATCTTTGTACCATATGTGATGAACACTTTCTTTAAATATTAAATACTAGTTGTAAAACCCGTATATTATACGGGTTAATTAAAACATAATGTTAAATAGAAGCGATTAAATGAAAATTTTATTTGAATTTGAAATATGAAATAAGTGAAAAATTATGAAAAAAAACATGCAAAAAATAAATTAATTAAAATTATATGTTTAATTGTTAGACCCGTGTACTAAACGAGTTTTTATAATAAAATGTTAAATACAAAGGTTTAAAGTGTAAATTTATTTGAAATTGAAATTGAAATTTCAAATTTCAAATTTGAAATTAATAGTTATTATAGTATGTTTAATTTATGGAAACTAAATTAATAATATAATAAAAATGAATATGAATAATGAAGTAATTGACAAGTGGAAAATAAATATATTTCAAAATTTTGACAAAATAACATGTGGTCAATTAAATGAAAGAATGACAAGTGGCAATAACATTTTCATTTATTAAGGTAGATTAGATGAGAGTGTCGAGGCCACCACCCCCTTCCATGTCATCTTCTTCAGTTGCCAAAGAGAGAGAGACTCGGTGAAGAGTTGTTGAGTTTCACAGAAAACCTCGACATGTTGAGGTGAGGGGGCGGTATTCCCTGAATTGCCGAGCTCCAGGTCACGTTCCACCTTATTCTTGCCGAGCCATTCTTCTTCCCACACCCACCAGCCTAATATCAAATGCATATTTAGAATTGTCCGATGAACACACTTTCCCAAAACATCAAGATAACGAGCTTTAATTCCTTCTTTTAGCTTGGAATACGGTTCGATCCAAATCCATTTATCAGACAAAACTCTATTTGTCCAAATATCAAATTGACCCTGAGATTAAAAGAAAAAAACCCGCAAACGTTACTTGGAGATTAAGACTATGTTTGTTGTACTAACTGAAAAGCTAGCTGATAGCTGAAAAATTAGTTGATTAAAAATATCGTTTAGTAAAACTGACTGAAAAGCTAACTGAAAAATATAAAATGACATAAAATGATATTTAAAAAGAATGTGTTTATATAATTAATTAAATGGTATATTTGAAATTTTTTGAAAAACTTCTAAAAAACTAATCTAAGTAGCTTTTTAAAAAGATAGCTGATAAACTACTTTTTGGCTTTCCAAACATGACAACTTAAAAAAACTCAAAAAATAAGTTAGTTGTGACGCATAAACACAACCTAACTGCACATCAAGAAGACCTTGTGACACTTCAACCCTTGGTTAAGTAACCTTATCTTCATAGGTGGATCTAGTATTTCGCATCTAAGTTTATGAAAAATATAATTCCTTGTGAAAAAAAAAAAAAGATTTTCCTAGGTGGAAATGATATTTTCACAAATTTCAGATGTGTAATATCATGCGAGAATCCCATTTGACAAATAGAAATGTTTTAATACCGGAAAAAATGAAATTTAACATAATTATAAATGTATACAAATGTAACAAACTTAAAAACTTACTATATTCCTTCTATTATTTCTGTCTTCAACCTTATTTTAACATCTAATACAAAGATGTCAGTTGAATAATAATTTTTTTTCTTTACCTTAAATAGAAGGAGCGCTATGGCCTTTTTGAAACCCATTTTGGCAGCCCAATTACCCTTTTACGTAACCCAAATTACGATTTCTCCATACAAATTAAAATAAAACAAACTCAAATCATGGTATAGTATTTTCTTTCAAGCTTAAAACTTGGATAGTTTCCAAATTTGAAGGTAATGCCAATTTGGTAAATTTACAAGTTAACACCCTGAACTTTCCCTTTGTGCACAAAACGCGCAGACGAAAAAAAGAAGAAAAAGGGCGAGAGGGCGGTCAGTTCCACGTCTCAACTACAAGTGGGACCCACCTCTCCCTCATCACACCAAGCTCCACCCATTCGTTCCTACACCAACAAATACCATATGTACTCTTTCTTCAAAACACACACACACATACACACATAATAAATACATATAAAGCCCACCCCTAACCCCCATTATTATTTTCCCTACTTTCTCTCTGCCACCAGCACCATTCTCATCCTTTCTCTTTCTCTCTCTCTTCCAATCTCGCAATCGATAACATGAGTGATGATAACTGGGTGACAGCGGCCATGGATGACACGGACTTGGTGGTTCAGGTTCTATTCACACTCCGTCAACCGGCGTCGGCGTCGCACCACAAGTCGCCTCCACTTGGTTGGAGCATCCGTCAGCGCCGTTCCAGACCGCAGGTTGTGGTGGCACCTGCCGCCGCTAAGAAATCTCCTGCCGCTAGAGCTAGCCCTACCACTCCGTTGTCCTGGAGCGGTGCCACTTCCATCAGCGGCGGCGGCGGCGGTATCGAGGAGTCCAGCAAACCAATTCAAAACCGCTCCGATATTTCGAGATCTAAGGTTTGTACGTTGCACAACTCTTTTACGTCTATACGTTGTTGTGTTATCGTGGTGGTGTGTATGGTTTATTTTCGGTCGTTCAGCTGGTTTTAGACGGTGGCGCGTGGCTCTTCTCATTCATTTCTCGTGTTTCTCGGTACGGTTATTAATCAGTATTCCCCATAATACCCCTTGTAGGTCGCCTGATTTACAGGTCACCGGTTTAGGATTTTTGTCAGATCGAACACCCCACTTTACCAGTTTTTCAGTTTGTTGAATTACCATTCTACCCTCGTCCCATGCAGAACCACCACCGAACTCAGATCTCATCGGTTGTGTATATATTATGTATACTTCCGATGCCGTCAGATTCCACCATTTTCTACCGTTGACCGAATTGCCCCTCATGATACTTTTCTACCCTTTTTCCACCTTTTTAATACACCCCATGAGTAATTAATTATATATTAAATATTAAATAAATACTGTTCCAAAGGAGAAGCAGGTGACTTCCATTCGACGCATAGAGTCAGAAATCGAACGACTTTCCACGTTTTTCTCCCACACTCTTACGAAAATACCCTTCCTAGTTCCTCCCAAAGGATAGTTTCGTCAATTCATACGTTTTTGGTAGTTCACAAACTCATGACTCGTGTACACCATCCGTCAAAGTCAATACCCATCTAGATTTGGTTGAAAAAGACGAGGGCCACTCGACCAAAACCGCAAAACAACACTCAGGGGCTTTTTCGTCATTCCACTTGTGGGTATATCCGAGTTCTGTCGATGGCGTGTTTTCGTGGCAAGTTTAAGGGTGTGTGTGAGTGTTTGGTGCGAGTAGTTGTGCACTTTATTGGGTGTGTGGAAGAAGAAGAAGGGTTGTAATCCAGTGTGTCGCGGTGTTGGGACTTGTGTGGAAACGTATCTCCTTGTTCATTTCTATTAGTCATAAAAGGAATTCCATGTGATCGTTGAAAAAGTCAAAAGCGAGGATGTTGTTTCTACACTTTTAAGGGTGTGGATTGTGTCTGTTATTTAATTAATTTTATAGTGGTGGGTTACCTTAGCCCTTATCCTTTTGTAAACAACAGATTGGTCCCAGCCCATTAGAGAATTTAGAATCCTTGTGAAATAAATCATAAATGGTTCGTGCATGACAAGATTTCTTTATTCTTTTTTTCTTTCTTTTCCTTTAATAAAAATACAAACCATTTATATACAGTTAAATTATTTCTTTCTTTTTCTTTTATGAATTTACGCAAACTAAAATAATATAGTAACTGATAAAAATAGTTATCACGAATTAAATTTTGCTTTTCTTGTTGATGGATGATGAGTTATGTGCTTTCAGCTTTTACCCAATCTTTAAAAGCAAGACTTCTTTCATCACACGATATTTTATCTTGGAAATATTGTGTGTTTATATTATGAAGATAATGATTCATTTATAACAGTGGCTAATTAAAAGAAGTTCTGATTTTTTTTTTTTAAATAAAAAACAAGATATCTTAACTTTTCTATGTAACATAATTTTTTTAACCGTTTAATGAAACCGATTTTCTATTTTTTAACTTTTTAATGTAAAATGCTACGTAAAATAAGGTAAATTTTTGTATATTTAATACGGTTAAAATGGTAAGTTTGTTACATTAATGTTTACACTTCCTTTCGGAGTAATGTTAAATGGCTTGATTCGGGTTCAAATTCGTGATTTTATTATTCCCCAAAGGATTCTTATTTCAAAATTTTAAGAGAAAGACAGATATCACGTTCTTAGTACTTTATTTTAGTAAAGATTGAAAAAGAAAGATTCTTGTTTATTTTTAATAAATATGGAAGGGGTTAAATTATGAGAAAAAAGCAGTCTCCAAATTCTTTTAAATTCTAAAATGCACTTTTTTGTTGGAACTTGGGAGTGTCTTTGACTTTAATCCTAAGCTACGCATTGGTTTCTACGTGTTACAAGACAAACATATTGCCTTTCAAATAAGACAACTGTTTGCATATTGTAGGGGCATACCCCTATCCTCTTTATTTCGTAAAAATCAAAGATCAAAGATTTTCATATAAATAAATTGTGGGTCCCACTTTAACCTTTTGTTTTCGTTATTTTTTCAGGTTGCAAGACCAAATGAAACAACCCCTACCAAGAGGCCAAGAAAAAAGAAGGTAATTCTTTCTTCTACAATGCACCTCATGATCCCATATGTCTCATCGATGGAGTTCTTATCTCGTTTTATCTTTTTTTTTTTTCTGATGTTTGTAGACATTGGCTGAACTTAAAGAGGACGAGTCATTATTATTAAAAGAAAGAAAGCAACTAAAGAGAGTACGTCAAATTCATCTCATAGCTACTACCTAGTAAACCTTTCACCATCGATTATTTAAGCTAATTTATATTTCTTTTTAACGCAGCAACTAGCAACCCTACAAGCTACAATTGAGAAACAAAGAAACGAAAACGAGAGCCTCAAGAAAATGAAGGTAAATATCAAACACCCACTATAAATTAAGGATCCGTTTGGTATGGGGAATGGAATCGCTGATTACATTCCATTGTGATGTTTCAGATGGATATGCAATTGCAGCATCAAAGTGAAGGTGAAGGTGATGAGTTTGTGCTTCCGGATTTGAATATTCCAGCTGGTGAAGATGAGTAAAGTAGCTAGGGAATAGAATAACTGCAGAGTGAGAGTATATGATGAAGTCAACAATAGAAAAAATAAGTTCTAACTGTTGATGGGTAGGCCTAGGGCAAATGTAAGTAGAGAAAAAAGACTTTTGTTGGTATGGTTTGTTTGATATTTCAGGAAAGGTAATAGAGGAAAGGATTATAGTGTAGAAATCTTTTAACCCTTTTATATTTGGTCTTATATTTTTTGGTCACATATAAACAAATGTGTCGGGATTTTATCTTTAAAGTCCGTGTTCTGGTCTTGTTTTTTCCGATTGATCGGAGATGTATTTACTTATAACAGATGAAAATATTTCTAGCTTGTCTATTATACATTTTGTTAGATTTTGGGTTTCGAATATCAACTTAATCATTTGGATAAGGGATCCCTTTGGATAATTCACGGATCTTGTATGAGAAATACTTTTCATAATCTATGATTTCGACCCAATTACCTTGGGTATCATGAAATCCGATTTGCGAGAATAAGCGAACAAATCAAAATGGAATACATGTTTATTTCAATTTATAAAACACATAAATACTTCACAATTGAATGTGTTTTCTAGAGATGAAGTGCAGAGAGAAGAAGCAGTTATTCTCCAGATATTCTATTGTTTGCAACGTTCATGTTCCTCATATATACTAGGATAACGACTGCTATGAAGGAAAACATTTAAAAAAACATGGTGTTCCTTGTATGAGTTCTTTAACATGATTAACTGTTACATTATAAATAGTTATAATATAATATCTTGTAAAAGCCTTGTGGATTTTAAATTTGGAGTATGATGGACTCGCATGCATAATCTTATGCTCGAGGGTGATCAATGGTAACAGTCGGTCAGTCCCCTTACCCTTTGGTTGAGGCTCGGTTGTCCTTTCATACACTAATTCTTATGAGATTCTTATATTATTGTTGAATTTGGTGTTTTGAGCAACTAATTGTGTTTTTCTTGTAATTGAAGAATAGTGTTGATTATTGATGGATGCCAACCACCAAATAATAAAATGTATTGTCAAAATTGTTGTAGTGTCAACTATCGTCGATTTGTAGAAGTCCACTTTAATCAATAATATGCCCAAGCAAACATGCTTTATTGAAATGCATGTAAACGAAATGTGAGGTTCGAGAATATGAAAATTAAATTTAAATTAAATTAATAAACTACTACCTATTTTGATATTTGGGTTAGCTTATTCATATGAAGTCAAATGTGTGGTCTTCACTACAATTATACAACTAAGACACACTCATAAAATAAACTATTACTTATTTGATAGTTGGTGAAATGATTTTGATAAACTTATCGAATAAGATACACTCATAAGATAGAGTTAACTTGCTATAAAATTATATATAAAAAATGGAAACTCATTAAACTAACCTTTATAAACGATTTTGTTAATAAAAATAATTCGGAGTACGTAAGAACATTCTGGACTTGACTCGGTCAACGTATTCCGGAATACGATATTCCAGAGCATTTATTTTTGTTCTAGAGCTGTGAGCGTTGGTAGAAATTACGTCCGGAGTCTAACACCTCGTACTATAACGTCCCAAAAATACCAACAAAAATTTCCATTTTTAAATCATCAATTCCGTACAACCATTTGTTTAAAACCAATCAGAGTAAAATGTAATTTTCAAACATCAGAGTAATACAATAACAATCAGTGCAGAAAAACTATCAGGGATGTTGTTCAGTCAAGTCAGGCCCTTCCCATTGGAAATGGAAGTACCTGAAAAGGTTTAAACTACAAAACCGTAAGCACAAAACTTAGCGAGTACCCAAAAATGCCACATACCATACATACGATAGTGAATGTTATGTTGGATTAGATGTTTAAGCCCATAACTATTATCGGTTTGTACTCGACCCGAGAATAGCATGGTCCATTTGGGTTGCATAACACCAGAACAATTTGTTAGGATTGACTCTTGAGAAAAAGGTTACATATGATTTATTAATATATTATAAGTTCTAATATATTAAATTGAAATCATATGTTTTAATTAATATTGATCAAAAATTAATTTGGAATTAATTTAGTGATCAAAAGAGACTAATTAAATCTATAAGGACTAATTATGATAATTAGTTATATTTATATGTGTTGGGCTTATGATCCATGTTGGACCAAGTTTATGTATGGACATATAAAGAGTTGGACCACATGAACCATGGATCATAGAACCGATGGGTATGGATTTGGGTTATACCCATGACTCTTGAAATCCTACATATAAATACGTACTCCATAGCCTAAAAACGCCCACTTCTAGTTCTTGGAGTTCATGGAGGTGTTTTAGTGCATGAAGATTCTCTCTCAAGAGTCACCTTTGTCCTAGGTGAGTTTTGAGCCATTTGAGGCATTCATACTTTTGGTGCTAAGCTATTAAGGCCAAATACAACAAGGTTTCAAGCTACATATGAGGTATGTCATCCCAACTAGTATTTCATATTATTTATGTCAATTGCATGCTAGGTATAGGATTAATGCTTTGGAGATACGATTACATGTATAATTATAGAAAACATAGATCCAAGGCATTTAGAGTTGTATATACACCATAGGATGTTGTAGTATACAAAATCCAACAGTGGTATCAGAGCCATGAGTTGTTTTCTATTATATTTGATGTTATTATTAGTTTTCGAAGCAAAAAAAAAAATCGATTTTTCTGCATTCTGTTAGCCAGACATGCCGAGTCCAATAGGTGACTCGACGAGTTGCTTGAAGATTTTCTTGGACTCGTCAAGTGCATCAAGGGGCTCGACGAGTTAGCAGTCCTGAATGCAGATTTTCGAGTTTTTTTGGCCTGTTTTGGATTAGGATCATTACCACAAAATGTTTTTGTTCATAAATTTTGATTTTGATGTTATGGTAATGATTATCCTCATTCAAATTAAGGATAATTATCAAAGTTTCAAGATTTGTATTAGTTTATATGATTAGCTAATTTTTGAAATTTTTTGATGTGAATTATCTTTACTTATGAGTTTGATCTAGATCATAGAAAAAATTATTTGATTATTGTGTTAATTGGTATATTTGATCTTAATGGTTTTTATGAACTCCATAACTTGTCCTCAAGTTATGGACGATGAAGAGTTTTTCCATTTAAAAGTTCATTAAGTTTCATAGGTTATGAAAAATGAAAGGTTAGATTTTTAATGTCATTATAAAATAGTTTTACGTCGTCCATAACTATGGAACTTGGAAAGTCTTCCATAAAAACTATGTTAAACTCATAAGTTATGGAAACCAAAAGTTTTTAAATTGTTCAAAACTTGCCCTTAAGTTTTGGAATTTGTAAAGTTACCCCCCCCATGTATACTATAATTCCAACCCCTATAATTTTAAAAGTTTAAAATTCAACCCTTATTCTATTATAATATTATATGTTTAATATATATATATATATATATATATATATATATATATATATGTAATAGTAAGTCAGTCTTACCATTAGTAGGCCTCATTCACGAAGTCAGTCTACAATGGGCTATAAGGTTACCGCCTATAAAATGGCAGTTTAATGGTGTCCACTCTCACCCACCGCTTCCTTGACTGGTGGAGGGTTGTTAGCCAAACGGGTAGGAGAGGAAATTAATTCTCCATTCATTAAAAGTATAATGATAAATATAAAGTAACTAAACTTTATTAAATTCCCAATCTTAGTTACTTTAGGAAAATATGAATTTGGTGCTAACCCATGAAATTGCACTTTGCACCTTGTTAAATCGTTAGTGGAGCATGTGTGGTTAACCGACACACCAATCTGGGACTGACAATGTGTAGCAAAGGGTAGCTTGATGTTAATCATAGATCAATGGACCGTGTGTGGTTAACCGGCACATTGATTAGGTGGTTGTAACATTAAGTGTACCAAGTTAATTTGCATGGTTATTCACTCCTTGTTTGTGATCCTCGACATCCTAGTCACAAACTTGAAGGGCATAATCGAGATTTAAACATGCCATTGAATAGTTTAATGAATCTCAAAAGATATAGGAGTTTCAATTCATTTAAAACCTAATATTAAATTTCGTTTTTCATGGTGGAAATTGGTAAATCGTCATTTACCTACTTTCAAATATTTTGTAGCTTGGATTACGGCATCCCTCTTCAAAGTTATAAAATATTGTGTTGGGTCCTAGCCTTAATATTTCATATTAGGTGTTATATGAAGGACTTAAATCAACTAAACTTGAATTTCTCCCTCATAGATATCTATTTATGACAACTATGATCTTCCTTATACTTTTGGATAAAGCTTTCCTAATGAAGATGATATCCCACATAGCGATCAAGGTGAAAGATTAATCCCTTTATCGTGCATTAATGGGAATGCAAATCATACTTCACTTCCTCCACTTCCTCCAATTATTCTCCCTAACCCACAAGTTCTTGAAAAGTTCAAGGTCACTCAATCCCTATTGGCAAGTAATGTCTATATGTGCTCACATCTTGGAGATGAAGTCACATATTGACAAGCTGGGAGAGTTGGGTGTCGAAGTCACGAGGAAGTTGGCTATTGACTGGGTTCTTTAGTCACTCCCTGATGACAGATCACGATATGACCCTTATTGATCTTACATATTTGCTTGTTGTTGCTGAATCAGCAATGATTTGGAACACTACTAAAGCAAATTTGATTGCAAGATCTACTTCCTAAACTTCCATGGACATTGACAATTGTAACATTAGAAGTGCAGAAAAGCTTTATCTTCCCAATGGAAAGGGATCAACCATGGTCAATTCATTTGACCCAATGGTAAAGAGAAAGGCTAAGTCTGAGATAGTCTCGTGTACCATTACCAAAGATTCCATATGTTTCTATTGCCAAAAGAAGGAGCATTGGTTGTGAAGCTTCCCTATTTACCTGAAAGATCATCAGGATGGTAATGTCAAAAGTTTGACTCTACTTCAGGTAAAGTCCACTGTCTAACTCTATTAAGTTCCTATTTGGAGATTCTTATTACATGATGTGACTTGGTCGCATTTTAATGTTCTGTAGAATAAAAAAAAAAGAGGAAGCTTAGAAGAAGAGTATGTTGAATCTGATCGCGAATATGGATTTCGATCGCACGATTCGATGATCAGAATTTTGAGCTGCTACTTAAGAGTCATGATAGATTTTTTAGGAATAGATAACATTTATTATTATTATTATTTTAAGTTTCCTTACAATGACAGTTGTGAAAAAATGTTGTTTATATGATTATGTTGATAGAAATATTGGAAAATAGATTTGATTCTTTCGTTTGTGGTCGTGTCATATTCTACCAAATAAGAAAAGATTCTCATCACCCAAGTTTCAGTTGGATAAAGACTTGGAATCATGCAACTTGTGTGATGAATTAGAATTTTCCATCTTTGGGAAATTAAGACTAATTCCTTATTCACATGTATGTGTGAGTCAAGTGAAAGACTAGGGGATCGGGTACGCTTGGTTGTGCACTGGTCAAGTCCACCACAAAGATCGATAAGACTATTCGTCATGATTTACTAAAGTTTAGTAAATATGGTTATGCTTACAAGTTTAAGTGTAATTCTGAAACATTGGAAAAATTCCAATGTATGGCAGGACGAATGAGGAGAATCAAATTAGGCAGAAAGATAAAAGTTTCTCCAATATGAAAAGATGGGAGAGTACTTCAGTATCATGTTTTTATGATCATCTTAACGATTATGGAAATCCATATCACAGTTGATTCTCTAAGGACATCTTAGTGCATTTGTATGGCTAAGAAGAGGAATCATGAATTGTTGAAATGGTTAAATCAAAAGATGAATCATACTTCGTTCCAAACTCAAGTCTTAGATTTATACTCCAAGGTTGTAACTTGAGTGACATAATCTTAAGAAAGGTTTATAACATTTGTCAAATATAGAGTAAAATGTTTTGTACTCTTGTACATTTGAAATTGATAAGTTGTGATGTCTTAGATAAGACAAATACTGATTATGTGAAGTTTTTATCTTGATAAGAATCCGCACCAACTCTTGAATATTTGTTTGTCAAGTAATGTTCCTTGACAAAAGTGAATCTTATATGTCAAGAGGTTAGTGGGAGTCTTAAAGATCTTGAAGAGTTTCAAGAACTAATCAAGAATAAAACTGATTAGCACACGACTTGAGGTTTGTACCCTATCTTGTTGACATATTCTCCTTTCTGTTCCCATTCTAATTAAAGTTGACTATGCTTGTGAGTTGTATGAGTTCTCTATTGTTTGCATAACAACCTGGAAGCAATGGTAGGCCCTTGTGCTACCGGGTAGCAAGAAATTACGATTGAACAAGTTCAATCCATATGAGCTTGGATTTGTCACTAACCTTGTCTTGTGATTATGGTTTTGACAAATTCATATGGATAGGAACACATACACCATAAAATCTAAGTGTCATAAGGTTTCTCTTCGATTCATGAAAATGATAGTGAGGAAACGCTTTCACTAAGTAGATTTTAAGCAGATAGAAATTGTGATATTTGCATTCTCAAATTCAATTATGATTATGACATCCCTTTTCATAATTTGAATTATGAGCAATGGAAAAGGTCTAACCATTTGAGACTATGATTACGACATCCCTTTTCATAGTCCTAAAATTGTTTAGACATACATGTGAGCTATCTAAGGAAAGGTGTATGATTTTGGGAAGCTTAGATAAATTCTTATCAAAGTATCTCATATCAGAAACCTGAACTTTGGTAATAAAAGTCAATAAAGTATTGATTTCTAGAAATCCAGTTGATTTTTGGATACATGTCAAAGCTAGTGGGAGCATAAGTGTTATGCTGATAAGAATATAATTATCATATTAGTGAGAGCATGATTATTATGTTAAGTGTTGCAAGTTAGCAATGTTAATTATAGAAAACAAAAGTTTCAATTTGCAAAGTTGTAGGGTTTGAAAAGTTGTTTTGCTATAATTAAGGGAGAAGAAATTTTACTTCATTCCAATTCTAAAAGCTTTAATTGAGATTTTAATCAAATTTAGTCAAGTATATATATGAATGTTATGTTGGAATAGTTCAACATAAGGAAATTATATATATGGAAATATTATTTGCGTTCTAAAATTCGATTATGATTACGACATCCCTTTTCATAATTCGAATTATGAGAACATGGCAAATAGTAAAAGTAATATTATAGCAAAAGACTGGTCTAGTATCATGTCTTTATGTGATACATCATGAATCGTGTCCCATATGCTTCGGATATAGGATCAATTATATATGTTGTAATATTTATCCGTTCTAAATTTTCCAAATGCCTAGGGCATTAAGAGGGAAAAAGGAATAGAACCGACTATGACTAAAATGATTAGGCAATTGTCGAGGACAATCTGAGGTTTACCAAAGATTGGTTGCTTATGGACAGTTGGAAGTATGGTGTAAATTCTGAAAGGACCATATTGACATACTCTAAGAAGAGGTAACTCTTGTTCAAGAGTGATAGTCAAAATGGGAATATGTAAATGTTTCCATAAGTGGAAGTTATTCTTTAAATCTGTGTAAGATTAGAAAACTTAATGCAAGAAGGATGTTCAAAGGAATGTACTTTGAATGTGAAACTTCGTTTCCATGGAATTACTCTCCATTGGAATACTTTGTTGTGTCATCCCCAATTTCACGGCCAGAAAAGACCGATTTTTTTATGCTTTGTTTTAAAATCAGAGTAATCGTTTACATAAAATAGTTGCGGAATTTGTTCTTAAAACAAAATGTGATAAGAATTTATTAAAACATTTCTTTAAAGAAATGTATTTTCATTAAATAACAAAATCTCGGGATATCATGTTCCGATACAGACCAAAAGCATAAACAGTATAAAATAGACCTTACAACAGTTATTTATAACTACTGATCTATAATCCAAAATCTCTCGTCAAGTCCACCAACTTATACTCTTGTGCCATTACCTGTAATGTAAAGAAAACTGAATGGGTCAGGCTTGGGAGCCTGGTGAACATATAGGGTTTTCAACCTACAATAATATAATTATTATATTTAATCATCAAACAATCAACCCAATTACCCATCCCATTATCTTCTTTATTTCTTAAGGTTTTACCCTAAGAATCGACTATCTTTCCTTCATTCATTCCTAAGGATTTACCTCACGAATTGGAATGAAGTCTATTGCTGCCAAAGTTATAAGGTACTAAATCCATAGCTATCAGGTGCTAACTTTATAGTCACTAAGGTTTACTTAACATGCGCTAACTCCATAGTCACCAAGGTTCACTTTAACAGGCGCTAACTCCATAGTCACCAAGGTTCACTTTAACAGGCGCTAACTCCATAGCCACCAAGGTTTACTCATACCATCTCTCATCACACACCAACTATTCCATCTACCCATGTTCTACCCAACATATTTGTAAATATAAATTACATATAGAGTTTAAATCATATACAAAACTATATAAAACATTCATCCAACATCCATCTCAAATAAACAAACAATATATAAACACATAACACGTATTTCATAGCAAATACTTCATATATATATATATATATGTGTGTGTTAGAAGAAAGTAACTACACACTCACTTGATTAGACGATTCTTGGACAGCATTACGGCTTGTAAAAGTAGTATTCTTCGGTAGATCTAGAAGATCTTCACAAAAACCGGCTACTCGTAGGCAGAGCTTCGGCTCGGGAATTTCACTTCTTGGGATCTTCGGGCTTCGGGTCTCGAGATGATACCGGGGCTTTGGGGGGGTTAAAATAGGGATTAGAGAGAGTATCGGGAGTGGGAGAGTAAGAGATGAGAAATTAAACTCGGCTGCCCCTTGAATTCTATTTATAGGGAAAAAAATGTTAGGCTCACCTCGTGAGCCACATATGCTCACCTTGTGAGCTACATATGCTCACCTCGTGAGCTTGATACGCCATTGTGTTCATCATGGCCACTTTCCTTGGAAAACGTCCATCATCTGCTCACCTTGTGAGCCACTAATGCTCACCTTGTGAGCTCTCACACAGCCTTGGGGTTCACGCCCAGAACTTCATAAATTCATAACTTTCGCATACGAGCTCTGATTTTGATGTTCTCTATATCCATGCGTAGGCGAGATTATGCTCTACAACTCTCGTTTAGACTCCGTTGGCTAATTTTGACTTTATTTTTATTATATTATTTTTAGTTGGCCGAGACAGAAAAACTTCGTTCGAAATTCATAACTGCTTCATTTGAACTTCGTTTTTGTCTGTCTTTTCACCGTTGGGATACTATCGATGAGATATTCAATTCTCATTTAGATTGTTTCGGCTAAATATCGCTCGATCTCAAATTCGAACTTCGGGATGTACACTACTAAACCGAAACTTCAAAAAATCATAACTTCCTCATACAAAGTCAGATTTGGGCGTTCTTTTCATGAACGCTCTTGGTTTAATGTATTCTAAGACTTTCATTTAGATCGCTAAGTCCAAATATCGCTCTAACGTAATTTCATTATTTACATCGCGTTGTGTTGTGCTGGTTCTGTCGCGAAACTTCGACACGTCGTAACTTCTTCGTTATAACTCGGATTTCAGTGTTCTTTATATGTACGAAATCCTTGTAACATATACTACAACTTAGTTAAGATTATTCCTTCAAAATAATCTTTCATCAAAAAGTCATTTTTGACGTTTATTGTCCTTAAATTTACTAGCCATAATCTACGGGCGTTACATTTGTAATGTCTGTTGCCAAGTCTTTGTGACTTTTGTGCATAGTCACTACAAGAGGATCATTGCATATACGTTTAGAATCTAACAGATTTCAGTAAATGGAAAAGAATATTGTATTCTTACATTTATCATAAGGATTTGGAATTATGAAATGAGCATCATTGAAATGTTTTCAATTGATCTATTCCACAAAGAAATGACCGTAGGTAAACATAGTGTGCATGCTTGTAGCGTGAGACAACTATTGTTTTAGTTCAAGTATTAAGTTGATTATTTGAAACATTATACAATGAATAATGAGTAATCAATATGACTCAAATTTTTTGGGGCCATACAGGATTAATATTGCTATTGTGTTTCACTTTGCATGTTTTGACATCCTGAAAACTAGGCTATTCAAACCGTCCACAGTCGATTATACTTTGGAAGTAGGTATTAAGGCAAGACTGTCATGAATGGGTCTGTAGTACGTCTAGGTGTTTTAGATATAGCTGCAGTATTCATGAGTGCTCATGGAATAAGATTCGAGTATTGGATTGACCCACGCTCATTTGAATCACTTCATGGATTTTATCACGAGTGATCATGAGATGATAATATCTTATATTCTTCAAATGAAGAGATATTAGTTGCAGTCTACAAGTCGGTTGCACATTGATAATGTGAAAACGCATCAGTAACTTGGTGTTATAAAATGCATTGTTGTGTGTGATTTGATGAGTAGATAGAGAAAGCATATAAGTCGAAGTTTATCTATTCCTTTTACCCTTTGAGGGATAAAAGATATATATATATATGTGGGCCTCTTGATGATTTAGTGATGACAACCCTAAGTGCTCGGATGGGCCTGGACTGATTTGATTTGTTCAATTAGTCGCTCGTCATAAATCGAAAATTAGGAAACAACAGATGGACAGAAAGAATGATTATAATCCATGTCCCAGTCCATATGATATCTTGAATGGAGGAATATATGATCCCTTATCTAATGAACATGTCATTGACTAGGTCAAAGTTCGACAGCGGCTTTAAGAGCTACGATTGCTAGTCGGGTTTTGGAGTCTTACTTGCAATAATATTTTTAGACTTATCCAAGTGGGAGATTGTTGGATTAGATGTCTAAGCCCATAACTATTATTGGTATGTACTCAACCCGAGAGTAGCATGGTCCATTTGGGTTGCATAACATCAGGACAATTTTTTAGGATTGACTCTTGAGAAAAAGGTTACATATGACTTATTAATATATTATAAGTTCTAATATATTAATATGAAATCATATGTTTAATTAGTATTGATCAAGAATTAATTTGGAATTAATTTAGTGATCAAAAGAGACTAATTAAATCTATGGGGACTAATTATGGTAATTAGTTATATTTATATGTGTTGGGCTTATGATCCATGTTGGACCAAGCTTATGTATGGACACATAAAGAGTTGGGTCACATGAACTATGGATCATAGAACCCATGGGTATGGATTTAGGTTATACCCATGAATCTTGAAATCCTACATATAAATACATACTCCATAGCCTAAAAACGCCCACTTCTAGTTCCTGGAGTTCATGGAGGTATTTTAGTGCATGGAGATTCTCTATCAAGAGACACCTTTGTCCTAGGTGAGTTGTGAGCCATTTGAGGGATTCATACTTTTGGTGCTAAGCTCTTAAGGCCAAATACAACAAGGTTTCACGCTACATATGAGGTATGTCATCCCAACTAGTATTTCATATTATTTATGTCAATTTCATGCTAGTTATAGGCTTAATGCTTTGGAAATACCATTACATGTATAATTAGAGAAAAAAAATAGATCCAAGGCATTTAGGGTTGTATGTGCACCATAGGATGTTGTAGTATACAAAACCCAACATGTTATGGGTCACCCATAGTCTTACTGTTACTATCAGCCATGAGCCAATCATGGTCTTTTCTTGCCACACCAGGAGCCAAATACTTGTCTTACGTACAAGTACCAAGAGTCACCTCTTGATCTCCAATGCAAGCATTACAAAGACAAATAGCATCCTACATATATCTTTCGGGGACAGGCCCTGGTCTTGCATACAATTGCTAGGTGCCACCACCTGGTCTTGCATAAATATGCCAGGGGCCACCATCTATCTTTCATACATGTATCACATAGACAACTAGAATCCTACATAGTATAGTGAGAAGACTCACCTTGCTGATGCAATCAACAACTAACAACTCTTACAGCCAACGAATGGGTGCTAAACACATCCTAATAAACCACACAAGGTAAACCCTAAGTCTACCTTCTAAACATATATTTTTGATCAAAAGTCAAATCATGCCAAAAGTAAATGGTCGTGGTCACAAAACATCGAAATAGTCGAGTTGATCCCTAGTCGCCACGTCATGGTGGCCAGAAGGCCACGTCGTGGGAACTGGGTCTAAATAGCTTAATGGACTACGTTGTTTTCCCTTCATCCTTAAGAGCTCCAAAGCTCAGATCTAATTCACCACAAGGTCTCGATGGCAACTTTATCCATTAATACATCCCAATAAGCCAATATCTTTAAATATTGGTCCTTAATGGCAACATAAGGCATAAAGTCAACCACTAAGTACTTAATCCTTAAGATCTCAAGTCCACAATTTCTAGAAGGGTTTTCTACTCCTAAACCACCATAAAAATCATTGATTTATGGACATGCATGTCAAATGCATATATCTTCCCAAACTATCAAATTATGAAGAATTGAATTCAAACTTATTTATGGGATCAAAATCTCGAAAAAAAAACTCTAGATCTGTAACATATAACACCAAAAGGACCTCAATGATCCCTACATTTTCCAACTTTATGGGATCTATTCTTCCACAACATGAAGGAAAGGGACAAAGAACTTAGATATAGAAACATGCAACCACAAAGCTTGAATGTTAGACACTTACAAATGTGCAAAATATGCATAAGAGGATGATGATGAGGTTTCCTTGCTGGATTAACACACTAGAACACCTCCTTCTTCTTTTTCAAGCTATCAAAAGCACCAAAATGAGCCAAGAATCACCAAGAGGGATTAGGGTTAGGGTTTTTGAGGTTGAGATTGATAATGGCTAACGAGGATGCCCTAATACGTAGGGAATGATGCTTAAATACGAGAGAAACCCTAAAATCATGGGCTTGGGACATAACAGTTGCCACGTCGTGGTACTCATCAGATGTACATGTTTAAGTCATGTTATGTCGTGGGAAACTATACACCATATCTTCCCAAAAACTGATGGGTTTTGAGCATAAAAACAATTCCTAAGTGTGTATGCAAACCTAATGCTTTGGATCTAGGTTTTCTCTAATTGAACATGCAAACTTGAACACAAAAGGAGAAACCCTAAGAAGTGTACACAATTTTCGAAATTCACATAAAACTAGGGTTAGGGTACATACCTTGATTGTTATATTGTAATGATAATAAATCCCTTGTAAATCTTGAAGCTTGAGAATTTAGTGTCACAAGTGTAACACATCTAATGACTCACAAATACACAACGCAAGAGAATGATATGAGAGAGGAGGAGGAGATCAAGTTTTCGGCTATGGCTTCTGTAACATCCCAATTTTCAAGACCAAAAATTTCATTTTCGATTTAACGTTTCAGGAAACAGTTATAAGAAAACCTTTTCAAGTCATATCATTTCATAAACCACAATCACATGTATCAAAACCATATCCAAAAAATAGTAATAATGTCAGAGTATAATCCCAAAAATCTCATAATGCAGAGATCCGATGTGTGTGATGCGTCACTACCGTGCCGACTCCTTCCCTTTCAATGAAGAGGCACCTGAAAACAAAACTGAAAACTATAAGCACGAAGCTTAGTGAGTTCCCCCATCATACCACATACCATACATAACACATACTGTCAGGCATATCTGGGTGCCCGGTCTACCCTGCTGAGCATACCGGGGTGCTCAACCTACCCCTGCTAGGCATACCGGGGTGCCTAACCTACCCCTGTTAGACATACCGAGGTGTCCATCCTACCCCTTCAGTTTGTCTCAACCGATTACAGGGACTATTTCACCCCTTAATACTACCACATAAAAACATAGCATAATCAAACTATCATGCATACCGGGGTGCCCGACCAACCCTTTGGCCCTACGACCGAATATGAGGACTATTCATCCTACTATCACAATACATCATATCAGGCTAGCACATAATCATAATAGATAACAATATAGCAGATAATTATCACAAAGACAATTATCTATACTATAACTCTTACTAGTGGGTCGGCCTTGGTGCCTTAGACCCACTTCTACTAGAAGGTAACTCACCTTAGTATCGTGAAGTGTCTGAACTGTCCTCACTGCCGGGATCAACTCCTCTCAATTCCTACACATAACAGTCTTCCTTAATTACCCTTTCATGGTCAACGCATGTCAAAGACAAAGTCGAGGTCAACACCTTGGTCAAATTCAACTTTTGGTCAAAGTCAACATCTGGTTAACTCGACTCGCCGAGTTGGTCCACCAACTCGTCGAGTTCCATAACTCATAGATTCGCAACTTCACGATCTGACTCATCAAGTTTCCCTCTAACTCGTCGAGTTTCTCCTTATGGCAGAATCGGGACTTTCCAATTGAACTCGTCGAGTCCTACCTTGGACTCTTCGAGTTCATCTTCATGTTGGTTGGGACATTGCCTTGAACTCACTGAGGCATCCTTGAACTCGTCGATTCCTTTGATCTTCAGGTCCATAATTGTGTTCATCTTGTTGAGTCCCCTCTTAGACTCAACCAGATTCCTTAGGAATAGAAGAGGTTGGGGAACCAATACCCGACTCGCAGAGTCCTATGAACAACTCGACAAGTCCCCTAAGGTCCATTAATATATTATTCATATAACATATTAATAAATCATAATAACCTCTATTTTAATAAATCATCCTATCATGTTTCTTCGGTGAAGGCAACCCAAAAGGACCATGCACAACTGGGTCAAGTATTTATCAAATATAGTTACGGGCTTAGACACTAATCCAACAGTATGTTCCATACTTAATAATGGCATATGCAGTTTTTAATAATATAAAACCATTAGAATTAATGTATCCCCATAAACTATATGTATCATTGTTTCCCTATATGAGTTATTATAAACGTGCTAATAACATGGATGGCCTGTTACGATGTTCTTCAAGCGTCCGAATGTTATGATATTTGTCACCCTAGGCCTGCCGGTCTAGCTGTTGCAAGAAACTTAGGTGCGGGATTGTCAGTCCCAATATTGATCTATACACAAGTATCATGCTCTCCCTACAAGAGACTCTAGTTATAATACAGGACTTGGTAGGTACACCGGTGTATACTTGAAGACTTTAGCTCACAATTTGATTGAACGAGTTTACATGTAGTGTGAATGAAAACCCTTTTGTATTGGAATGAAACCTTCCTTACTAGGTTCGTAGTATAAAAGAACCATAAACTTTATTTATTATAGTATATCACAAATGTTTTGTAGTGATGAAAACCCCTATATGTATGATTATTACCTTTTCACGGAAGTAAAATAGCATGAAGTAAATTCAACATGTAATTTTATATTATTTCACACCTTGCTCAACATGTTACAAGGTGTTAATGAACTTGTAAACCATTTTTCTAGTTTTAACTTTTATGTTCATGTTTTTAGAATAAGTATAGAAAAATCATCGAAAGTCGAAATCTGAATCCGTAAACTCTAAGAGTTTAGAAAATGAGTCTAATTTCTTCGTAATTTTTATTATGACCTTTAGTTGTCTCTAACTAGTTTGAAAATGTTCATCTTCACGGACTGGTCCGAAATCAGTTCTGAAATGATAGGCAGTTTTGTAAAAATCGCCATAAATTGTAGAAAAATCTTTTGAATGCGTGCGAGTAGGCCTTAGATATATATAAACCTAAACTACTTGCATATTGTACAGTTTTAAAAAATCTTAAGTTTAATATGGTCAAAACAGTCCGTGAACAGGGCCCAAGTTTTCTGTGAAAAGTTGATGTTTAAATTTAAATTTCGTTTTGGTGTTATAACTTGTATTCCCCCCCCCCCCCCCCCCCAAAAAAAAAAAAAAAAAAAAAAAAACTTAAAGAAAACTTGAAAATGTAGGGGTATGAAATCACCTTATGTGATTTCTGTTGGATTAGTGTCTAAGCCCATAACTATATTTGGTATGTACTTGACCCGGTTGTAGCATGGTCTTTTTGGGTTGCCTTCACCGAAGCAACTAGACTGGATGAATAATGGAGAAAGAGGTTATTATGGTTTATTAATATATTATATGAATAATATATTAAAGGAGAAATCGTATTATTTAATTAACAATGGTCAAGAATTAATTTATAATTAATTTTGTCGTCAAAAGAGGTTAATTGAATTAAGAGGACTGAACTTGTAATTATTGGATAATTGCAAAGTGGGCTGAGGAAACCCTAAAGATAGGGAGTGGACGGAATCCTTATGGATAGCCCATAATATTTCATCCAAGGGCTTGTTTCTGGAATGATCTTGTGGGCTGCTTAGAGCCTAAGCAACCGGATGAGGACTTTGACTAAAACCCTAATTCCTCACCTATATAAAGGACCCTAGGCTTCACAATTTCGGCTACCACTTGAACCCTAGAGATCATAGAGTCGAATTTGAGCCTTCCTCCTCTCTTTCCAAGATCATCCAATTGCTTTGGTGTTTGTGATTCATTAGAGGCATCACATTTGAGGTGCTACATTTCTCAAAAGCTCAAAGATCTTCAAGCTAAAATTAAAGGTATTATCTTAACTCTTCATTAGATGTAGATTTTGATTTTTATTGTATGCTAGATCAGGGTTTGCAAGCCTTGGATAATTATTGCATGTATAACTAGAAAAACTAGATACAAACATTAGGGTTTGCATGTACACCATAGGATTGATGTATTGCTCATAACCCAACAATTTCTTGTTGTGTGGAAGTGGAAGATGAGGAGTTTCATGTCAAGAACACTTGAAAGATACTTGGAGATTTGATGATCCTATGGACAAATATATATATATATATATATATATATATATATATATATATATATATGTGTGTGTGTGTGTGTGTGTGTGTGTGTGTAAATGATTCACGGTTTGCATAGAAGGTGTAGATTGTTTAGAAGTTGGAGGAAAACACTTACCAAACATGGGGAAAAGCTCAAGAACACCTCTTGGAATATCGTGGCTATAGAGAGAGAGAAAGAGAGAGAGAGAAGTTTTCTTTTGGAGAGAAAGTGGAATTTTGGATGAGAAGAAAGAAACATCTGGGGATTGTTTATTTGGGATAAAATAAAGTAAGTGGGAGGGTTGTTGGGATAAATTATGAGAAGGACAATGATTTAACAAGAGGGAGACTAGATAGATTTTGAATAGTGACATAAAGTAGACACAAAGGTGGCTTGTGTCATAACTTTATGTAAAAAATCATAAAATACTTTTATGTCCTTTAGATATTATTTTAAACAAAAATCTGATTTATATTTAATAAATCTTCAAGATGTGGATAAAATATGAGTTTAAGGGGTCTAAGATGTGAAAAATATGAGTTTGGTGGAAAAGCCACGTCAAAACTCGTAAAAATGAGGTATAATGCAAAACTGCTCAAAAATCCGAAACTGAGAGGCAAGGATGTGAAGGGAAGGTTGGGTGCGAGAGACTCGCATGCAAAGGCTCTCGGGTGCGAAAGTTCTCGGTTCCTATGCGAGAGTCTTCGGTTCGCAAGTGAGGATGTCCGAGCAGATGCGAAGGTAGGGCTGCGAATGCGAACCTTTCTGAGGAGATGCGAAAGTTGCCAATACCTGCGGAAGTGGCCAGTTTCGTATGCAAAAGGTGTGGGTTCGGTCCGAAAGTAGGGTTCACATGAGAGGGTTTCGCAGTGAACTTGCAGTTTTTCATATTCTCTTCCCATTTCGAGTGGTTTTCAACCATTTGAAGGGTTGGAATGGTATGGGTGTTTATGAAAAAGTTGAGAGAGATTTGGGAGATATTTTGGAGAGAGGGGGAGAGAGATAGAGATTTTTCTTGTAGCCTTTGTTATGGTTTTGCCCCATAGTGTTAGGATTGAAAACTCCACTACACCATGTTATGAGTGTTATACATCCTTGAAGGATACATAGTTGTGTTTTATCGAGTTGTTATGTTTCTCACCATATTTAAGGTGCAGACAGTTGAACATATGAAACTTTAGAGTGATACTTTGTATTATAGTAGTAAGTTGTACATTAGGAAACATAACGTAAACCCTAACATACTAGTACAAGTTGAGCTGACCAGGTTGCCTTGTTGACTTTGTTTGAATAAAATTTGACGGTTGTCACACATACACACAAGACTTATCCCCACTTCTAGAGAAACCAAACTCTTTGAATTTCTCATCAAAGCAAAGATTCCACCTGCGAGAAGCTTGTTTCGATCCATAGATTGATTTCTTAAGCTTACACACTCTATTGGGTTATTCAACATCTAAACAACCCTTCCTTTGCGCAATGGCCAAGACGGGAGCAGTAACAACATGATTGGAAGCAATACTCTTTCACTTCATCCCACTTTCGGCTGTTCTCAACAAGCTTTGGAGTTGACTTAATGTAGTTTCCTCCTTGTTCAGATGATAAGTCATAACAAAATGATCATAACAGCTAGGAAATGAGTGCAAGACCATATCAATAACCAATTCCTCATCAAAGTTAACATTGAGCTTCAATGGACGATCCACATAATATTGCATGCGTTGCAAGTGGGTCGTGACAGACTCTCCATCCTTCATCTTGCTGGTTATGAGTGACTTGACTATTCTGTACATCTCTTGACGAGCTCGTTGATGGTACTTTTCCATCAAGTCATTGTTCATATCATATAACTAATAGTCCTCATAGAACCTTTGTAGCTCATGATTCATAGTGGCAACCATGATGCATGACACTTTGGTCACATCATTGCAGTTTCGCCTATACTCAGGTATTTCTTCAGGAGTAGCTTTAGTTTCATAGATCTCGTTCAGCTCCTTTTCGAGAACATATTCCTTGTCCTTGAAGCGCAAAGCCATCTTGATGTTACGTATCCAATCATTATAATCGGTACCATCGAAAGTGACGTTGGAGCATATGCTCAAGAGAGAGAAGTGGTTGGAGTTCTTGTTGGAGGAACCGGAGGCATTGTTTGAAGTTGGCATCTGAAAAGGAAAAGGGATAAAATTTTATTAGATTAAAAAATCCTTAATATAACACCCAAATTAAATATTAAGGCTAGGATCCAACTAAATAATTCACAATTCAGAAGAGGGATGACGTAATCTAATTGCAAATTATTTAAAGGTAGGTAAATGACGATTTACCAATTTCACCATCACGAAAACGAAATTTTAAGCGAATTAAATTTTAAATGAAATTCTTAGAGCTTTTGAAATTCATTGAAGTATTCAATGGCATGTTTAATCTCGATTATGCCATTTTCATTTGTGACTAGGATACCAAGGATCACAAAAAATGTGTGAATAACCATGCAAATTAGCTTGGTACTCTCGATGTCGTTTATCATCTAATTAATGTGTCGGTTAACCACACACGCTCCATTAGTAGACGATAATTTACGAGCTACACATTACCATCCTTTATTAGTCCATATTAGTGTATCGGTTAACCACACACGCTCCACTATGATTTTTATAAAGTGCAATGTCCAATTTCATGGATTAACATCAAATTCATACTTTCCTAAAGTAACTAAGATTTGGGAATTTTATAAAAACATTTAGTTACTTTGTATATCATTATATTTATTAATGAGAGTTTAGTGTCCTATCAAACCCGTTCGGCTAACGACCCTTCACCAATCAAGGAAGTGGTGGGTGAGAGTGGACACCATTCAACTGCCACTTTATAGGCAGTTTCCTTATACCCCCAACTATTATAGATCGGCTTCGTGATATATATATATATATATATATATATATATATATATATATATATGTATATATATATACATATATATATACATATATATATATATATATATACATATATATATACATATACATACATATATATATATATATATATATATATATATATATATATATATATATATATATATATATATATATATAACTCTTAGTTTTACAATATATATAAGAGTGTATTTTAAACTTTTAAAATACTAGGGTTCTTAAGTTTTAAATTTTCAAAATTAAACTATTTAATTTAAATTATATATTTTAAAACCAAGGGTGTATTTTTAAAACTTTTCAAAATACTAGGTTAAATTTTTAATAATTAAATTAACAAATTAATTTTATCTTTATCATAACTTAACCCAATCATGAATTCATGATAATGATACAAAATTATGATTAAAATATCCTATTTTAAACAATTAAAACGAATTTAAGGTAATTATCCTAATCAATCCATCAGACATTTATCAAAACCGAAAAATTAGGATCTGATAGTGCAACTGGTCGAGTTGGGCAATGCACTCATCGAGTTCCAAGATGAAATCGTCGAGTTCGATGAACATAATGACTACACTATTCCCTTCTTTGAACAATTCACAATCACATCATATTCAACAGAAAACTAATCCTAGGCTCTGATACCACTGATGTGTTTTGAGCATAACAATAATTCTTAAGTAAGCATGCAACCCTAATGCTTTAGATTTAGGTTTTCTTTAATTGAACATGCAAACTTGAACACAAAAGGAGAAACCCTAGGAAGTATATATAATTTTCGAAATTCATATAGAACTAGGTTTAGGTTACATACCTTGATTGTATATTGTAATAACAATGAATCCCTTGTAGATCTTGAAGCTTGAGAACTTAGTGTCACAAGTGTAACACCTCTAATGGCTCACAAACACACAATGCAAGAAAATGATATGAGAGAGGAGGAGGAGATCAAATTTTCGGCTATGGCTTCTTCCAAAGAGGGGCTGAAAATCATAGCCCTACGGGTTATTTATATAGTACACCAAGGATGCTATGGATTAACCCTAATTTCCAATATGGTAATTATTCACATCCTTTAGTTATCCATATATGATAAGATATTCTAGAAACTCTAGAATAATCTTACATATATCATCATAAAACTGTCCACTCTTCCCTAGGAAAGTTCTGGACCGTTTTGCTCAACTATTGAACATTTGCACTTTTAGTCCATAATACACTATTAATTAATTCCTTTAATCCCAAAATCAATTCCAAATTAATTTCTGATTAAATATTAACTAATAACATGATTACTAATTGATATATTATTTCCATAACATATTAATAAATCACTAATTCCAATTTATTAATCAAATTAAAAAAATTCTTTCTATTCCTCAATTAATCATCTTGTCTAGTTGCATGTGTGAAGGCAACCCAAAAGGATCATGCCACTATCAATTCAAATACATACCAATTATAGTTATGGGCTTAGACACCTAATCCAATTAAAACTCCATCTTTGATCGTGTTAAGTCTTAAGCTAAACCAATCTGGAAAAGGGTGTTACCACTCTCCCCCGCTTAAGGAGAAAACACCATGTTCGATTGCAGACCTTATCAATGGAGATGGAGGACAAAGGCGGCGATGGATGATTTGCGATGGAGGAGGGCTGCACCGATGATGGCAGAAGGAGGAGCAAACGTTGGAGAAGACAAAAGTGGGAGATGGAGAAAAGGTTGGGTTGTTCATGATGGACTGTTGAAAGCTTCAGAGCAGGGTAATGTGGGAAATGTTTTAGTCAACCTCTATTTTACCTAGGACCGAATCAGACATTTTCTCATAACCGGATCAGCACATTGGACCGGATTAGACATAATTAGTCATTTATCAAACAAGTTAACCGGATCATATCAGCCAAAAGAGCTGACTGAACCCAGTCGACTACAGATCAAACATACCTTAAATAACTAGATCATAAATCACAAACTCATCATGTGATCCTTTTATGACTACTTTGTCTGTGTAAAAGAATTGTAGATTTATTTCGCAACAAGTACAAATCCAAATAGTTAGATTGATCGTAATGGTAGACCTATGTTCTCAACTAGGTATGCACTACTTTTATTAAAAAAAAAAATGAAATATACATTATCAAAAAATAATAATCAGATTATATTCCGTGTAATAACGATTGGGATTGCATACCAAACCTTGTATGTGGGCACATCTTTAAGTCATATTAAGATAATATTTTATATTCACTAATTTTTGAAGAAAAATTGAACATTTACAAAATAGGGTAAAGTTTTTTTTATTAAATTCGCAAATCATGATATATATAATTCAACCTTAATGCAGAGAGCAAAAGGCACCAGTGGTCTAGTGGTAGAATAGTACCCTGCCACGGTACAGACCCGGGTTCGATTCCCGGCTGGTGCAATCTTTTAGTGATCTTTTTTTTAGTTAGTTATCGATCACTTTTTAACACTTTACAGTTTACACTCCTCGGAATTATTTCTCCAAACAACTTTTATTGATAAAGAAACCACCGACTTCTCATTTGAATTTAGTTTAAGCTTAAAAAGTAATTAATATTACTTTTTGGTTTTCAATCACTTTCATTACTTGCAGCTATTTATAGGGGTAACAAATTTTGAATTAAAAAACCAATACCAATAAACTAAGACAAAGCAAACAATTAAAATGACAGTCAAATACACCTAAAATTTAACTTTAAACACGCTAATTTAAAAGAGAGGACACGTTTCTCCTCTGTCTCCAAATTAGACTGAATAATAATCATTAATGGTGATATCTCCCAACACATTGGTAATCACTCATTTAAAAATATAAATATCCTTGCTTTATCTATTTTAAACCTCAAATATAAAAAAATTTCTTTGTTTCTTGGTGTATCTAATTTTAACCCAAATACGATTAATATCGAAAGTTTCATTCTTTTTACTTTTTATGTTTATATTGTCAGTGTTCAAGGTCCTATTCATATGGATTTGGCCAAATTTGTGATCTAGAGTAAACTAAATATATATCAAATACTAAAACTCTCATTCCACGAATTGTTTAAATTTTAATGGACACCTGTTGAAAATTTTCATTGTCTTATATTTACGGTGATAGCAGTGTAGCACATTCAATCATATTGTCCAACTAGTTACAACTTGAATGGCTTGATTTACCATTTATGTTTAGTAATTTTGGATAGAAATATACACAAAATCATATTGTCCAACTAGTAATAACTTGAACTGTTTGATTTACTATTTATGTTTAGTGATTTTGGAGAGCAATATACACAAAAGATGATTTATATTGTTTATGCAATTTCTGAAAATTACTTTGTTTTTAACTTTTCTTTTAAAATAAAATTGGCAGTTTTAAAATTTAGAATTTTTATTTAAGTAAAAGTTGTAATCTTTTGTGGGGAAATTGTTTTGATTCCCCACCAACATCTCCATATCCCATGCATGGGAATAAAAAGAGGCAGATGCATTTATATTTTTCCATAAGGATGAGAATTGGGTTCCTACTCCGTTATCATTTCTATAACAACTTAGAATAGATTGAAACAAGATCCATTCTTCTAAAACATTTTATAATTTATGAACCAATAAGTTCAGTCTCTTTCGGTTAAAATTTTTAGATTTACTCCTCATCACTTTGATCGACTCGTATATGGCGTGTTCAGCACACAATGTTTGAGAGCTTCTGACTTTTAGCTTTTAAAAAAACACTAGTAAAAAAGAAAAAAACTCGTTCGGCGACAGAAACGTTTAATTTTTAGCCTATGGGCATGTTTGGCAAAATTAGCTGTTAGCGGGTAACTTATAGCGGGTAGCTTGTAGCTTGTAGCGTTCTGTTAAACGCTACATGAAGTAGCATTTGGATTTGGAGCGTTTTGTTTAAACTAAACGTTACAAGCTTGTAGTGCCAAATAATGTTTTTTGTTCAAATCGGAGCGTTTTGTCAAACGCTAAAAGCTAAAAGCTAGAAGCTCTCAAATGTTTCCAAACGCTCCGTGCCAAACACACCCATGAATGTTTGGCAAAAATAGCTGGAAGCTTTTGAAATATATAAAATTACATAAAATGGTCCCTGTGGTTTGCCGATTTCTGTGGGTAAGGTCCAAAAAAAAAATTTTGCTAGCAAAAAACGTCCTTATTTGATGTTTGAGCTGTGGATTTGGTCCCTGCATCTAACTGCCTTTAGAGCCATTCCGTTTTCTTCCCCACATGCCATGCACGCGAGGGTATTTTTGTCCTTTCATTTATAAGGGGGAATGCTCATCTATTATCGCGCATTTAACGATGCCCAAAAACATCAGACACTCCAGCTTCATCCTCGTTCAAGTTCCATTGACATTCAAACCCTAAGTCAACGATTTCCACCCCGAATCTTTTCTTTAGCTGAACTGCAATCCAGTAGATAGAAGGAAAAAATGGTGCATTCACTGTGGACTATACGTCCTTCGACAATGGGGTTTGATGCACTAGATTTGTATGGTGAGTGTTATTATAGCTTTTTAAACTTAAATTTTTTGAAATTTCACACAATATGCTAACTACATTTTGTATTTTTTGTTGTTTAGGATAGTCGATCATCCCTATTTGTTCACGATTGAACTTCGCCATGGTGGGAAGTTCACACTTTTTCCAAATGTAATATATGTTAAGGGGAAACTTACGTATATTGATTTAGTTGATATAGATGAGTTTTCAGTGCATGAACTGAACGCTATGATGCTAGAACTAGGATACATGGTCCCCCCAGTAATATATTATCACTTCAGGATTCCCAATGAAGACTTGATTTTTGGCCTTAGAGCTCTAGGTAATGATCAAGATGTGTGTAACCTAGCTAAATATACTGGAGCTAACAAGGTGATCCAGGTGTATACTGAACATGGCACAACCAACTTGGTTACATACTTCATGTCACCAAATAAGAGAAATAGTGTTGTCATTGAAGAACTAAATGAAGAAGATGAGGTGGCAATTGAACTAAAACAAAGAAAACAAAAATTAGTTCATGATCCCCAACATGAAAGTTGTAGTTCATCATTACCACTTGTGGTTTATGGAGGTGAATTAAAATCACTTTCGCCAGAAATGAGAATAAGAAATTGGAAGCCAAGAGAGGGTACTAGGTCATGTTCTAAGAGGTTATACATGGAAACTGAAACAGGGGATAATTAAGACAAGGAAGCACCATCAAGTGAAATCAGGGATAAGCAAGACAAGGAAGCACCATCAAGTGTGATAAGAGATAATCAAGACAAGGAAGCACCATCAAGTGTGACAAGAGATAATCAAGACAAGGAAGCACCATTAAGTGTAACAAGAGATAATCAAGACAAGGGAGTACAACAAAAACATGAGCTTGATGCAAAAACTGTGTATGTACCAATTGGTTTATCTGAAATGTTGAATGTAGACTTTGATCCATTTGAAGGGTTGCATGATAGTGATAACAACAACAAAACAGACCCTACAACAATCCACCTTGGTAGTGACTATCAAGAATTTGATCAAGATAATGGGGGTTTATTTGATGGTCAAGCAGATGAGTTCAATTAAGAAAATGGTGAAGATGATAATGATTCTAATAGTGATTATGACAGTGATGTTATAGTAGACATAGACAATGAAGTTGATGACATTGATGTTGACATGAGTGACTTTAGAATGAACATTGATGAAGTTGTGGAGTATTCAGGGTTTGGGTTTAAGAATGATGTAGAAGACGAACAAGAAACAAATGAAGAAGAAGACCTTGAAGTAATTGATAGTGATGTATGGGAGTCATTAGGAGAAGACTCTGATACTGAAAAGAACAGGAGGGTTCTATTAAAACGATTGGGTAAGGAGAAAGTATGTTCACATGGTGAGGTGCATAAATATAGTTTTTATGTGGGACAGATGTGGAAGTCAAAGAAAGATCTTAAGAATAAAGTGGATGAGCATGCACTTGAAACAAGGAGGGATCTTGCTTTTAAAAAGAATGATGCAACAAGACTAAGGGCATACTGCAAAGGAGTTGTGCCTGGTACCAATGTTAGCGGGCCACATGTGGATGGTGGGACAAGTGGCGCAAGTGGGTCCCATTTGTTAGGTGGGGCAGATAAAGTAAATAAAGGCAAGGGCAAAGCAGTAAATTCAAAAACAACCACTTGTACTTGGCACTTATATGCATCTAGGTCTTCGAAAGATAGGAATTGGTATGTGAAAACGTACAGTTTGAAGCACACTTGCCTTCAATCAAGGAAAATTCGAGCTTACACAACCACTTTTCTTGCAAAACATATTACTAGACAAGTTCAATCAAACCCCACAGTTCTGATTCGATCCTTACAAGAAGACTTTCAGCAGACATACCCAGTGGGAATTTCAAAGCACGAGATGTTTAGGGCTAAGGCAAGGGCTACAAAGAATGTTGTTGGGGACTACTCAAAGCAGTATGACTTGCTTAGAGATTATACACTCGAATTACAGTCCACCAATCCAAACACCACAGTGAAGATAAATGTTGTAAGTGAGCCTAACCCGCACTTGGCCACTAGGCAGTTTAAGAGAATTTACATATGTTTAGGCCCACTGAAGTTGGGGTTTAAAGCTGGTATGAGGGACCTTCTTGGTCTAGATGGTGCCTTTATGAAAGGCCATTGTCATGGGCAAATATTTACAGCTGTAAGCTTAGACTCAAACAATGGTATCTATCCACTTGCATATGCCATAGTAGAATATGAAAATACCGCAAGTTGGAAATGGTTCTTGGAATGTCTAGGGGATGATTTGGAGATGGGGTCTAATTCTAACTTCACATTTATCAGTGATAGGCAAAAGGTAATTCTTTATTTTTGCATAATGCCTTTACAATATTATAATTAACATGTATTGATTCAATCTTATATTTACTTTTTAGGGTGTGATAGCTGCTATAGCATAATTATTTCCAAATGCAGAGCATAGGTATTGTTTAAGACACATCCATGAAAACATGAGGGAACAGTGGAGAGCTAGGGAGTTCAAGGACTTTATTTGGAGGTGTGCAATAACAACCACAGTTCAAGAGTTTCAATCTACAATGAGGGAGTTAGCTGAATGTGATAGGGCTGCACATGATTGGTTGAATCAAATACCACCAATGCATTGGGCAAGAAGCCATTTTACAGGTAAATAAAATTGATCTTATTAATTGATATGCAACTAGTTTTTATTGGCCAATGATTTTAATTATGGATTATACAGGTAGGGCCATCTCAGATGTGCTTCTAAATAACATGTGTGAAGTTCTGAATGGTAAGTTGGAGAAAGGAAGGGACAAGCCAATCATTACATGCCTGGAATTTATAAGGGAATATCTAATGAAGAGGATCTGCAATGTGGTAAAAGAGCAAAGGAAATGCCAAGGCCCTATCACACCTACTGCAACCAAGTTGTTAAAGAAGAATGAGCAACAAGCAGCTGAGTATATTGCAAGGTGGAATGGTGGTGGAAAGTATCAGGTAGCTGGACCATGGAATGATCAACATGTTGTGGACATTAACCAGATGACATGCACATGTAAGAAGTGGGAGTTGACAGGAATCCCTTGCAGGCATGCCATAGCCACTTGGAGTGAGATGACAGACAATGGGGAAATGGTAGGGGAGCTGTACACTTGGGTACACAAAGTTTATTTACTGGATACTTGGAAGGTTGTGTATGAATTTAAAGTTGAACCAATAAAAGGTAGGGCAATGTGGCCTAAAAGTGATTGTCCTACTAGAATTATCCCACCTCCATACCACAAAATGCTGGCAGGCCAAAGAAGAAAAGAAGACAGTCCATGGAGGAAAGAATGAGCCAAAAGGAAAAGTTCAGTCAAATTGAAAGTGTGATAGCAAGTCAAAGTCAAACTCAAGGATCCAAAGAAGTGGAGAAGCTTAGTAGGAAATTTGGGAGTGTCACTTGTGGTAAATGCAAACAAAAAGGACATGTAAAGATCAAGGTGCAGGTCAACAAGAGGGTGGAGGAGCTAATGAGGGTCATGATCAAGAGTAGTTTGTATGGTCAAGTGTAATGTTTAAGTTGTTAAATCATCTTTTGTTCTAATTTGTTTAAGAAACTCCCATATGTTGGTTGTTTATTAGTTATTAGTATGTTAAGTTATTTTGCAATTCCAAAACTCATGTGGTTGCTTCTTTTTTGTTACACTTGGATATTGTAATGACAATTGCTTTTGGTTATGTGCAATGGTATTGCAATTTGCATTGACTTATTTGGATTATATCTTATGATTCAATAACACTTAGTAAGTTCCAAAATGGTATTGTACTTTTCTTAATACCATTTCCTGTATTGTATTACCATTATAGTCTCCATAATAACAACAATTAAATAAGATAATTTTCATACATTATAATTCGAGGTACAAGGTTCATGAAATGACCATTATAGTATGCAAAAGCCTATTCATCAAAACAATAAGATCCCAAAAAAAACCTTAGCATCATAGGTAGAACTTAACCCAAATCCCTAATTCCACATCCAGAAAACAAGAAAAAAATCCAACTGCACCACAAGTAGAAATTCAATTTACAAACTTCATCTTCTAATTCTTTCACTGCCATCTTCAAGTAAAACCTCAAATTCTGAATTTCATCTCCTAACTCTTTCACCGAAAGCTTCAAATTGTTCATGTTCTTCAGTAGACCAGGAATGATAGCCTTAGCACGATCACAGATTGGAGGATCAAACCATCCAATGAATCGACATTTTGAGTCCTTTCAAAGATGAAGCACACAAAATTAGGGCAGCAATAAGGTGTTTGATGGCAAAAATTAGAACGCTACTTTACCGGTAGAGGGCATGCGTAGAACCGTCGGCTTGGATTGAGTGAAGTCCACGATGGGTGCAACACATAATTGTTGCCACAAAAGCATATGATCGTTACCATTTTCACAGAGAGAGCCGTTGGGGAAGGTGGGTTTGAGTCGAGGTTAAATAGAGAAATTAGATTGCAATTTTGGTCCCATAAATGAAAGGACAAAAATACTCTCGCATGCATATCACGTGGGGAAGAAAACAGAATGCCTCTAACGGCAGTTAGAGGCAGGGACCAAATCCACAGCTCAAACATCAAATAAGGACGTTTTTTGCTAGCAAACTTTTTTTTGGACCTTACCCACAGAAATCAGCAAACCATAGGGACCATTTTTGCAATTTTTTCAAATATATTTTTAAGGGTAATTATGGAAATTGATTTTAAAATCGAAGCGTTTTGTTAAAACTAAAAACTAAACGCTCGTACTGTCAAACAAAACTTTTTGTTTAAACTAGAGCGTTTTATCAAAAATTAAAAGCTAGAAGCTCCTAAACGCTTCCAAAAAGCTCCGTGCCAAACACGTCTTATATAAAACCCGACAAAACCAAAAATTACATGAAGTATCTTTCAATAAAACGCTTCAAAATCAAACGCTACCTACTACAAACTAATTTTGTCGAACGCCTAAAATCTATATATGAATGCGTAAACAGTAGTAGATTGAAAGAAACTTCCATCAACAGGTCAAATGTGATAAACATATGCGCCAATCGGTCAACCCTGACCTTGGTATAAATCACAACATACGTGTTAATATTGGTATATAGGCTCATCTAACTCTTACGAGGGTGCGAACACGTGTCTTTTCAATTTTCGCTCGATTGGTATATCAATTTTTTTTATATAAAAGCATAAGAAGTCTCTTTCAAAGAACTATATAACTTCACAGAACTTCGGAATTTAGTGGCTAACATATGATTGATGAAAAAAAGCATATATATATATATATATATATATATATATATATATATATATATATATATATATATATATATATATATATATATATAGAGAGAGAGAGAGAGAGAGAGAGAGAGAGAAGAGAGAGAGAGAGAGACTGCATAAATTTTAGGTAGCTTCCACATTACTAATTCCGGTCATCTTCATCATTTCCCGATCGGAATTACTGAACAACTGAGCCACCGAGGTCACTACGTGGCACTTATTGGTACTACATGTGCTACCGGACTTTTTCTTCTTGACTTCTGCCGACGACGAAGATGCTGAAGACGTCGTTGGAAGCGGAAACACGGATGGTATCTCGAAGTTAGTCCTTGCACTAGCACCTCTCATCCGCCTTGCCGCTGCGTCATACGCACGCGCCGCTTCCTCCGCAGTGTCAAACGTCCCCAGCCAATGCCTGCAACGCCCTATCTTGTCACGTATCTCCGCCGACCACCTCCCCCACGGCCTCTTCCTCACCCCTCTGTAACTCTTCTCCACACCACCATTATTCTTAACCGGTTTGGACTTTGATCCTTCGCTGTGACCACTTGATGTAACACTACTTTTTCCGAACAGAACCTGTTCTCCGACCACGGCGGCAATGCCTTCCAGAACAATAGGGTTTCCGACGGCTATGTGTTCCGACGAAATATTGGTTTCCGGAGACGTGGTTTCAAGATTTTGGTCGAAAATCGAGGAGTTTTCTAGAATTTGAGGTGTGGTCAAGGAATTGTAGAAAAACTGAGTGTTCATTGTTTTGGATGCTATGTTTTTAGTGGAAGTGGAGATGAAACAGTATCTATCTTCTGTTTACTAGCAGTAGGATCTAAAGAGGCACACGAAAGCTCTGCATGGGAAATGGTGAGTGTACCCTTACCATATTTATACACCGAGTTGATCCGACCCGAAATACTAAGAACAACCAATTTCATATGTAGCCAAAATTTCGAGATTACATTAAAAATACATGGAATATTTTTGTACGGTATATAAGAATAATATTTTCGTATTAATTTTCTTTTCAAAAGCAACATATGTAGGTATTAACTTAATTACATGATTATATCATTATCACCTATCTTAAATTAATGAAAGTAATTTTATATTATGAAATTTAAAAACCATTTACATTTTAGTTACATCAAAACAATTCTTCTAGTCACTTATTAAAATAAGTAAATTTGTATTTGTAAACGGATAAGGGAGTATTTGTAACGAAAAGTTTTATATAATTCGACTATAGTGGCGGCCCTAGGGCGCGTGGACAGTGTGGTCGCACAGGGCCTCCGATTTCAAAGGGTCTTTGAATTTGGGTCAAATATATAGTTATTGTGTTGGTATTTTTGTAAAATACATTTTTATGTGTTATCATTAAATAAAATTAGTTGTGTCTTCTAAAATACTAGAAAATCAATGTTTAAAAAAATAGTAAATCCATTTTACTTTTTCCTTTTTAAAGTTGTTTATAACAATTACAACTTATTATTAATGAGGGAAGAAATGATGTTGTGACAGTGAATGTACAAGATGTTTTTTAATAAATTTAAATTTTGAATTTAAACGGTAGCAAAATTACTAAGTAGTATTTTACAAAAAAAAAAAAAAAAAAAAAAATATCGGGCCTCATTTCATTTTCATACAAAGCTTTCGAAATATGGGGGCCGGACTTAGGCAAAATAATACAGTAAATAATGTGCGACTTTATATTGTCAATCTGTTTCTATAAAAGTACAAAGTCTGACTTTTATATATATTATACTAATGACATGGGGCTGAAAGCCTGAAATTACCATAACATCCCTTGTGATGGGTAATTGTGGGATTTATTAGGTTATCGTCATGGTGGCGTAAGTTGGGAAAAGATAGTTTTGACATTTGGGTGATGGGTTTTAGTTATGTGGGTGGGAGACCATGGTATATCTAATGGAAGGCAAGATGTGACCAACGTTTTCAGACCATGGACTCGTTGGTAAGACGATGATTCTTTGATTTACAAGGTCCAGTTCAGCCTTCAGCCACTGCTGGTGTCATGTACGTGTTGCTGCATGGTAAATATCATGTACCATCATCACATTAATGTGGAAGTCTTCAAAAGATCCTCATACATCTAATACTAAATCTTTCGTAAAACTTACATTTTTAGATTTTGAAAAAATATATATAATAGGTTTTTTTTTTTTTTTTTTTTTTTTTGGATTTTGGATTTTGTATTATATATAGTCATTAATTTATAAAGAATTTGAAATCAAATATCAAAACAATGGTATAATGATCAAGTTGTTTTTGGTGACCTTTTATTAGAATTTGATTGATAAAAATAGTATGTTGGTATTATGGTGTGAATTTTCAAAGTTCGATAGTGTTGTGCGATTTATATATGTGTAATGAGTGTGTGAATTTCCAAAGTTCGATAGTGTTGTGCGATTTAAATATGTGTAATGAGTTTTGGAATGGGATAATGACTTGAAAGGGTAACGAATTTTTGACTTTTGTCACATTTAGTCACTAAACTTTTTTTCGTTATCTATTTGCCATTGAACTATTGAAACTATTCACATTTTACCCTTATGACCGGCTGTTACCGGTCATAAGGGTAAAATGTGAACAGTTTCAATAGTTTAGTGGCAAATAGATAACGAAAAAAAGTTTAGTGACTAAATGTGAACAAAATCGAAAGTTTGTTTCCCTCTAAAAAGTTCAATGACTAAATGTGAACAAACTTCCTATTGTATTATGTTTTAGCAAAATTATTTATTTTCGTTTAATTGTAGCAACATTTGTTGATGAAGAAATTTATGAAATAAAAAAACAAAATGCAACATCCGGATTTCCAGGTATCATAATTTAAGTATTTTTCTTTTGAGTTAAGAAGAGAGACTTGGCGAGTTGACGCCTCAACTCGTCGAGTAAGGTCGCGACTGATGACTCGGATTAATGAATGGACTCGACAAGTCGGTGAGGCGACTCGACGAGTCTGCGCTGTTGGCAGAAACCCTAAATCTTTGGGCCCGAGCCATATTTAAAGGCACGTATGGCCTTCAATTGCCACTACATTTCCCATAAGTGAGAACCCTAGCGGGCTTGAGTGTGTAGAGTGAGAGGAAGAGCTATCTTGAGCTTTTTGGTGTGATAGATCTGGACCCTTCTAGGTTCAGAGAGCCAAGAATATGAAGCTTTAGTAGAGTAAACCTTGGGGTTCGAAGTTAGGAAGCATTTATGGGATTTTTATGGTAGATATAGTTACTTTCATCTTACACATAGATATGAAGTATTTTATATAAATTACGTGTTATGTGTGCATATTATTTGAATACTTGTTGTCCATACTGGATGAACGATTTTATACATGTTTTAAAAGATTTAAACGGTATATTTATTTTATATCTACAAATATGTTGCGGATGAAACATGGGTAGATGAAATAGTTGGTGTGTGATGAAATAAAATGATTAGATATATATGATGATAGAAAGGTGATGATAATTAGGTATATAGATGATGATGAATATGTGATGTAGGATGAAAGGAGATACCATAACCTTAACCAGCAATGTGGCGATGTAGTCATCTACCAAAGTATAGATGACGATCACGGACTATTCTAGACAACACAGTGGAAACACCAGCATGCCCATAACCTGTAGGTGATGAATTACGAGTTCAAGCGATGTTGTAACTATGTATTCATGCGATGATACTCTAACCCCTTACTATGAATTACGAGTTCAGATGATGTTGTAACTACATATTCATGGGATGTCACAAATTTCGAATGCCAAACCAATGGTCATAATTCACATCAGTGAGAATGGTTCATTTTTTTGTAAAACCAAAATCAGATTGGAAATTTTGATTTTTTATTTTGGAAAATGTCAAACCATTGGTTTTGTATTTCGGTTTTGGTTTTTTGTTTTTTTTTAAATATATTTTCAGGGTTTTGTTTTGTTTTGTGTTTTGTGTTTTTTTTTTTTTTTTTTTTTTTTTTTCCTATTTCATAGATTTCTTCATCAACAAATGTTGCTACAATTTAATAAAAATAAATAATTTGCTAAAACATAATACAAGAGGAAGTTTGTTCACATTTAGTCATTTAACTTTTTAGAGGGTAACGAACTTTCGACTTTTGTCACATTTAGTCACTAAACTTTTTTTCGTTATCTATTTGCCATTGAACTATTGAAACTGTTCACATTTTACCCTTATGACCGGAGGGTAAAATGTGAACAGTTTCAATAGTTCAATGGCAAATAGATAACGAAAAAAAGTTTAGTGACTAAATGTGACAAAAGTCGAAAGTTCGTTACCCTTTCAAGTCATTATCCATTTTGGAATTGGTTTGGTGTAGAGGATGTGGTTTACCTTTTATAAAAAAAATTTGTTGGTTCCATATCGAAATGATTATTTAGTACATAAAAGGGAAGATTTTTTTGATCCCCCTATGTTAGTACAAAAATGACGCATGAAAGATGTCTTATTCTTACGAAATGTTTTCGCAAAATAGATAAATATTTTCGTTACTTTTTAACCAAAACCCACTCAAACTTATGAAATTAATGACTTGATTTTTTTATGTGGCGTGACATATATGCATTAGATTATATTAGCCTTGATATTGTTTCTTCTGAATCTTGTTTGCTGTTTTGAGACGTTGTCACAAATATTATAAAATCATTGCCTGGTTAAAATTTAAAAATTTCATAATAACAGAACGTAACTAGAATAGAGTGCTTAAATCTTTTTATAAAACAACATATTAACGAATGTGGAAAAATAATTAAATTTTATTTCTATTTAATGAAATTATTTATAATAATTAAGTAATATTATAAAATTTTGAAAGTACCCTCAAAATTTTAAAACGACCGATTAGATATTTAAAAAAGAAAAACTTTTGTGAAGCATCTCGCAGTTATGACGGGAAATCTAAACAAAGTACAAATTTTGCAGTTAAAAGAGAACTAATGACACATGATGACGCAAACTAATGACAAATCATTTGATGATTCTCTGCCGATGAATAATATCAATATTATTGATTTCTTTTCAAAACTATTCCATTTAGTATCCCCAAAGTGGGGTTTCTAAACCACTAATCATTTAGTCAAAACCACTCCGTAAGGTATGAGTAGAGAGTTTTTTTCACTTTTTGTGGGTTATATTAAATTTTTTCTTATTTTTCTTTCCCTCATCTAAACCTAGGGTTGTTAATCGGGTCAATCTGATCGGATTTCGGGTTAATCGGGTTTTCCTAGAAATAATTTAACCCCCAACTCAACCCTATTAAGGTTCGAGTCAATCGGGTTCGGGTTAATAGGATTGGGTTAGTCAGATTAATACATTAAACACTTAATTTGGACATATATAAGATTGTTTATTTTTTGCTTGATATATTGAAGATTGTATTACCTTTAAAGCTGTAGCATAGGCTAATCATTTCTTTTTTATTCTTTTATTAACATCAAGAATGCAGACAAATTTAAACAAATTTTTATCGTTTTTTTACGTGTTATTTGTTTATATTTTTTTGACATTTTTTTCCAATATTTTATATATATCTTTTATGTTTTGTTCGATTTTTTTTGAAAGTTTTTATACGTTTTAGTTGTCTATAATTATTCCATGATTCTATATTTAAATGTTCTTTTTCTAATTTGATTCATTTTACATTCGAACTTATTTTAACCAAATAAATAGTTATTAATTTTTTTATTTTAAAAAAATCAACTAAATATATTTTAAAAAAACTAGTTTTTAATAGGATATTTTCATGAGATATTTTGTTCGAATAAGTTTTCTTTAATGTTTTTTTTTTCATTTTTTAAAATATTTTTACGTTTACTTTGTATTGGAAATTTAATGTTTTTTACAGTTTTTTAATTTTTTTCGCTTCGTGAATAATTACTGAAAATGTAAGATATATATAGTAAAAACATTTCAACTTTCAGTAAAAGCATTTAAAAAAATGAAAACAAAAACATTAAAAAACTATATAAAAAACTTATTCAATAAGTTACAATCCTTCAAAGTTAGGATATCAAAGTTAAATATTTCAGTTTTTCAGAAAAGAATTAAATTTTGTATTCTGTGAAATTATTTAAACAAACATATCGCATTTGTTTTAAGTTGGATTACATGCAGTTTTTTCCAATATGTAATTTAGAGTTTGTAGATGAATTTAGACTATAATTTTGCTGTTTTGGGTGATATATTCAACGAATTACAATCCTTCAATGTTGAGATATCAAAACTCAAATACTTCAGTTTTTCAATTATTTATTTTTATTATATACTAACAACATTTTCTTTTTGTTTTTATGTATAGATTGAACAAACTTTAAACAAGTTAGATTTAGATGACAATTACATGGAGAAGTGGCTAATAAACATTAGATTATGACATTAGTTAGTTGGATTGATTTTAAAATGTAAACTATGATTTTCAGTATTATGGTAATTACTTTTATATATTTGTGTTAAGTCTGTTAATTTTTGTTGATGAACTTGATTTATATGTTATGTGTTTTTATTTGGAAAACTAATTTTGCAAATTATGATATTATATATAAAGTTGGATTAGTTATAAATGAAATATGATGAAGTCATTAACTTATTTAATTCAAAGTTCAAACAAAATGGCATAAACAATCAAAGTTTGACTGGCCCAACGGATACAAGAAACCGAAACGTATTCATTTTTACGAGTTGTATCATATCAAACCCAAAACGTATTCATTTTAACGAGTTGTAACATATCATACCCAACAACATATTCGTTTTAACGAGTTGTATCAAAACCAAAAACACATTTTAACAACATGTACTTTTTGCATGTAAAGTTGTACCAATCCAATCGTGTCTAAGAACCGAAAATACCATACCTGGAGCTGGACCCGATAAGCCTCATCCGGTCTTGTCCACAATCCACAATATTTTCCGAAACTGGTCCGGTCGAAAAGTCACTTCGGTATGATCCAAATGCTCAACCATATATATATATATATATATATATATATATATATATATATATATATATATATATATATATATATATATATATATATATATATATTTGCAGAAAACAGTGGCAGATTTCTAATGACCTTACCTAAAAATCAATGATGAAGGGGGTATGACAAATGAAAATGAGGTAGTTATAGTAGGACCAATAATGTTGTCACATATGCGTCACGTCATCTTCATTACATGTTTACTATCACACTACTAGTAATTGGAAATGGTTACCACTTCACATTATTTATCTTTATTTTTTTATATTAGATTAAAAAAACATAATTATTAAACATAAATAAATGTTTTATAAATAAAAAGAATTACATTTTACTAATAAAAATCATTACATTATAAATCATATTACATAATTTGAAAATATATATATATATATATATATATATATATATATATATATATATATATATATATATATATATATATATATATATATATATATATATGATAAAATAGAAAGATGTTTGTGTGTTTATAGGGGTGCGGTATTTTGATTTGGATCCAAAATTTGAAGAAAATATGAAAAAGTAAAAAGATGTTGACGTATTTGTAATGTGAAATGTATATATAATTATTTATAATTAATATTATATGGTTTAAATTTGAAAAATAACTAATTTTTTTAATACACAAAAGGGTGACAACAACCATTCTTGTGACCGTTTGGAGATGAAACTATCCTATTGGGCATAAACAACTTATATGTCACATCTACTCGTCTCTGGGACAATGTTTACTAGCAGACACGTCCGCCATCTCAACATTTCTCGTGTCAAGAGGGTGCCATACTGGAATGCTTAAGGCTATGGGGTGTTGCAGTGTTTTTATCGCCGACAAGCCGAGTTTGCAACTTTTTACCGATGGTGAACAACGCCCCGCAATGATTTTTTTGCCCGCGGTAATATACTGACGACACATGTTCATCAATGGAAAAAATCAAATTCACCCTCTACTTTTTCTTCCTTTTGTCGATGGTAAACACAAACACCGCACACTGACCGTTTTTAAAAGTGATAAAAATGATAAAAAAAAAAATGTCACCATCAGCTTATGTGGAGTGTGGTGCCATTGTTACCATGCCCATTCAACCTAAACAAGTGAAATTTAACAAATAAAATAGTAAACTTTTAACTTTTTTTCTTGAGACTGTACACTTAAATGGAAATACTAAATTTAATTTTGTTATTTCAATCAAATTAATAAACAGTAAATAGTTATCTTACTTTTTTTTATTAAATAAATATGTGAAAATTAAATGTCATTTTGAACCGTTCAGTCTAATATTATACCCGTTCGTTAAGAGAGCATTTCATTATACTGTAAACTTAATAATTAATGGTAAATATCACTGTAACCCAACCAACTATCCGGTTTTGTTTTAAAATGTAATTACTTTTTTTTTTTTTTTTTTTTTTTTTTTTTTTTGTAGTTTAGAGGCATAAAGTCAATTTTTACCTACTAAAAAGGGACATTGACTTGTAATTGTCGGTTTCCTTCATGTTCTGGCTTTTTTCACTAAAAAAAATTAAATTAAATTAAAATATACCTCATTCTGTCACTCACGTCCTCACCCACCACAAACTTATGTTCATATTCAAGAACACTCACCTTCCTTATTCTCAATCATAGACCTTTCCGATCAGGTTTCACTCTCTGCTCGGTATCTTTGGTTAGAATTTCTTCTTCACTTCGATTTCCATGGATATACAAGTTAGAGAAGCAGCACAACAGCCCAACAAGGATGTTTATTCAGTTTCTTCTTCATTTCGATTTCCTTGGTTTGAATCTCTTCTTTATCACGAGTTCCATGGTTCTACAATTTTGAGGGCGTGAGTTTGATCTACATGTGATTGTTGTGGGAGTTGGGAGGAACATGAATAAAAGTGTAGTGTCACAAACTAAAACCGAAAATCAAAACCCGCATTGACTTGGCGCTTTTTTGTGGAAGGGGCAAAATAGTTAACCTGCATCGAAGATGAATACAAGTGCATATTTCACTTGTTTTTGTTTTTGTTCGTTGATAATCTTACTTGGAAACCATTTGGAATCATTTTGCCCAAACCTAGAATTGTTTTTGTTCTAGATGTACGTGTTCTTAATTCCTTACCATCAATTGAAGAAGGGGGTGAGACACAGTGACACACACACAATAACAAGAAATACCCATGTTCTTGACTTGAAGGGGAAGAGACCACCTAAACCCATGTATTTCGATTTCTAATTTATTTTGGGGCCTACACATAGGATACACAGGTGTTGCAAAAAGTTTGATTTATTTTGGGATTGCTATGACAGATCGTTGTATTCAGTTCACATTCACGAACAATGGAGGTGGTAGAGATGATGAGAGATTGAGAGAAAGTGATGACATTGGAGGCTGATGGTAAGGTCTTTTGTGGTGGTCAATGGCAGAAAATGGTTGTGAATTAGGGTTTTTCATCAGCGCTGACTAGGTGACCATCAATGATGGTCAACGTACCAGCGAGGGAGTAAGGGGGCCATGAAGGAGGTTTTGGCTCTTGCACTTCTGGAACTGCACTTCTAGAGCTACAATTTAATTAACCGGGGGAAAAGAGTGGCATCTTAACTGATGAAAGTGATGTGGCATCTTACTTGATGAGGTGGATTTGTGATTTGATGACATGACTTTTAATCTGTGCTGACTATGCTTCTAACTTGTGCTGACTAGACAGTTAGCCGGTAGTAAGTCAAAGATTTCAGAAATAGTGAACTTTTAAAATTTAAAAGTGAAGTTTATCCACCTACAATGCAAGAATAAAAGATGATGAACATTTCAAAACAAAACCTGATAGTTGGTCATGTTACAGTGGCATTTACCCAATAATTAACAACATCCAACAACATAACATCTAGCATAGAAAACAATCAAAACTATTACAAAACTAGTTGTGAGACCCGTATAATATACGGGTTGATTAAAACAAAATGTTAAGTACGAACAATTAAATAGAAATTTTATTTGAATTTGAAATTGAAATAAGTGAAAATTATGAGAAAAAAAAACATGCAAAAAATAAATTAATTAAAATTATGTGTTTAGTGTGTAGTAAACGGGTTAATTATAACAAAATATTAAACATAAATGTTTAAACTGCAAATTTATTTGGAATTTAATTTAAAATTTAAAATTTAAAATTTAAAATTTGATAGTAATTATGGTAGGTTTAATTTATGGAAAGTAAATTAATGATATATTGAAAATGAAAATTAAAGTAATGACAAATGGAAAATAGATATATCTCAAATTATGACAAAATGACATGTGGCTAATCTTATGAGAGAATGACATGTGGCAAAGTCATTTTCATTTATTAGAGTAGATGATACACACTACGATGGTACTCCAATCCAAGTCTTTATCCTACAATAAACACAAAACAAATAAAACAACCCACTGATTATAATACAATTAAATTAGATAGTCTCCAATAAAATAAAAAAAATAATCGTCCAAGAATTATATATATATATATATATATATATATATATATATATATATAGCCGTATTCTGTAAGAATGAAAATGAGTAAAAAACAATATGTGAGAACAAAAATGAATAAGAATTAGTGAGAATGAATGAAAATGACGATAGTTGAATGAGGTTGAACGTATTCACACTCGCAAACAACCTATTTTCTTAGTAATTCTCATAGAATAACATTGTTCACACGTCCGCACAATAGTTGTTTATCCACATTATATCCTAGCTATATATATATATATATATATATATATATATATATATATATATATATATATATATATATATATATATAAAATAAAAAATGTTAATTCGTTTTAGGGCGTGTTTGACAAAACTAGTTGGTAGCGGGTAACCGTTGAAGGAAGGCAATTACCATGAAGCTGATATCTGGTCGCAACAAAACTAGTTGGTAGCGGGTAACAATTACCATGAAGTTGATAGTTGATCCCAAGAAAGTTGATAGCTGATAGCGGGTAACCGACAACGTTTTATTAAAAGTTACGTGCGATAGTTTTTAGATTTTGAACATTTTGTTAAACTAAACGTTAAAAACTTGTAGTGTCAAATTAAATTTTTTTTATTTAAAACGGAGCGTTTAGTAAAAAATTAGAAACTAAAAGCAGCTAAATGCTCACAAATGTTTCGTGCTAAACTACCTTTAAACCATTCCAAAGAATTTTCCATTAGACAATCCCCTCAACTTGCTCAATTTTCCTATTGAACGAGTTCCCTCACTATCCGGAATCCTCTATAAAGCAAATCAATATAATTATAGCATGATTATAATCTTCCTCATAAAGTGAAATTAATAAATCATGCAACAAATGTGAATATTATATCACTTAATATAATAAAGGGTTATATATTTTGAGTTTTTTTTTTTCTTGAATTTTTTTTAGCAAATTTATCAATAATCTTTCCTTTTTAAACAACTTTTTTTTTTTCGGAAAAACCTTCATTTTTTCCCACAGGGTGATGCGGTGCGACCACTTCGGACAATTCCCTTTCGAGTTGGAAGTACCTGAAACATAAATTGAAAACTGTAAACACAAAGCTTAGCGAGTTTCCCAAAAATACCACATACCATACAAACATATAGCCAAACATATTTTGGTGCTTGCAATCCCCTTCGGTCTATTTCAACTGGATACTGTCAATCATATTTGGGTGCTTGGAATCCCCTTCGGTTTATTTCAATCGGATATTGTCAAGCATATCTGGATGCTTGCAATCCCCTTCGGTCTATTTCAACAGGTGATGCGACCTTTTCTCCGACCACTGACACTAAGGATGAAGTCCTTCATCGGAGGGCTTTGCAAGTCACAAAAAGCAAGGCCACCAGCCGTTCTCCGGGAGGAGGTCCCGGGAAAACACTCCGACGATCAAATCAGTGGGAGATATATGGGTAAGATTGATAAGAACTCAGAGAGATCACTTACTTCTTAAGGCAAGATGGAGATCCTTTTATACAGAGGATCCTCATTGGTCCGTACAGGGGACATAAACTGTAGTTCCGACATGATCCATTACTCTGATTGGCCAATCGTTTCCCCTATTGTATTGGGGCCAACGATTGGATCAGGCGATAATGCTTTGAGCATACTCTTTGTCACCTGTAGCTGTTGTATTTGTCATGTAGCGAAGAGTGCTCTTGACGAGGCCGAACCTTCTGTGCGGGTGCCTCACCCTGAGGAAATGCCCGGGTGCTAGGGTCCTGCAAGAGTGACCATGTTGGGCATGGCTAAGCTAACTGGAGAATCCTCCGGCCCGAGGATCCTTCTCTTGGCCCACGCCAGGAAGCACGTCATAAACCGGCTTGAGTATGCCAGCATACGCATGGGTACACCCAGGGTACGCCAGGATCACCCCAATGATGTGCATGCACGGAGTATGCCGTGCGTACCTAATGTACACTCAACGTACTCACGAACCCTTCACCACCCTTTAATTTAAATAAGTATAGTAATAGATTAATTTCATATGTGACGACTCGGGTGCTACATATTAATTAGGATATAAATATTATAAATTAAAAATAATATTTATTAATTTATAGTAATCTAATAAAAAGAATTACTCTAATAAAAAAAATTAACTACAGTAAATTAATAATCCAATATAATAATAATTATTAATATATAAATATTATATATTAAAAATAATATTTATTCATATAGCCCAATGAAAATATCTAATAACAAAGAAATTAAAAAAAAAATTAATTAAAAAAATTAATAATCTAATAAAACAATATTTATTAATATATAAATAGTATATATTAAAAATAACATTTATTAATATATAATAATTCAATAAACTAAAAAGAAGATATATATAAATGATCATTGTAGTTTGGTTGCAGAAATAATCACTGAGGATAAAATAGTTATTTTAAAAAAGTTAACAGCCAAGCTGTTAAAGTTAATGGAAGAGGGACCAAAACCACAACAAAACTCATTGAAAATGACCAAATCTACAGCTTTTCAAAGGTTTGGATCATAACCACACAAAATAAAAACTACATGGACCATTTTGCAGTTTTGTCGTTATAATTTATGACTCCGTCTAATATCTATTATCATTTTTTTAAAACTGTAAAGAATAAACATATGTGACAACTTAAAATATGATTTCGTATGTGTGTTTATATATATGAATTGATTGGTATGATATTACCGTGTTATTTTAAATTTGATACCATTACCATATCAAATTCACTAAACTGGTATGACACTATCAATCAAATATGTTAGCTACCAAATACATTGATAACCAACTTTTTTGGTTTAGTTGGTTCGAGAGAACATAAGAATTATTATTATACATCAAATATTATAGTTTAGTGAATCCTTAAATATAGTTCTAATTGCATATACTTATATATCACATGAAATACTTCATGAATACTTTATTGATTATGAACATGAACTCACCAGACATCTTTCAAATTGATCATATAAGATATTAATCTGTAAATCTTTTCCTACAATTAAAAATGTGATTGAATTAGATATCTTTCCTTAACTCTATTTCTGAACTAAAAATATGATCGTGTAATAAAAATTAGTAAATGTTTTATAAAGTTATATAAAAGTAAAACTTGAAAAGATTAATGCATGAGTACTTTGAATAAAGATCATTCTATGTACTTTGTATACGTAATTTGCTCTCATAAGTAAAGAAATAACAACATATTTTGTATTTTTTTGGGCAAAAAGTGTAAATTTTTTTAAGTATACATAGGTAGTCACTCATGTTTTTTTTTACACACATGACCATTGAGTCTATAATATATGCTCAAGATGATATTCTATGAAGAAGAGGTAAACAATTATAAAAATTTGATTGTATATATGGATGGAATTAAGTTGTAGTAAAGTTATTTATTTATGAAAATTAATAGGTAAAGCACAACTCGTAATAGCAACAATGTCACATACCATATTATCATGGGCGTGTTTGATAAAAATAGATATTAGCTGGAAACGGATAGCGGGAAACTGATAGTCTTCGAAAATGTAAGAAAAAAGGATCTGGGTGGACCATGATTCATGGATGTTAAGAATCGGACCTTAGGCTAACTAATAAAAATGGGCTTTAGTAAATGGGTCCATTTACACGCTACCCAGATCTCTTTAACAGTGTAACCATTTAATATTTATCATCGTTCCATTTATTTATACAAATGTTGATTTTACTTTTACCATCTACCTTCCAAACCAAAACCCAAAATTCACCAGACATTTTTTCTCCTGCTCTATTTCGCTCTTTCTCCCCAAAGTATCTGTCGATCCTTCTCACTGTTTCAATCCGTATTGTTTCATGCGCACATTGCACTTCGTTCTTTGATTTGTGTAAGCAGTCGATCAAATATCAATCAATCGTGTTCTTATTTCCTAATGCTGAATTCATGCTAGTATGTTATCGACATACCATAACATCGATTTCGTGTTGGAAGTTTATGTACTTAGTGGATGAATTAAAAACTGTTGTAGAAGGAATTAGAATAGGTTTGTTAGATCAGCTATTTTAGATTCTATATAACATTATTGAAGTCCATCGTAGTACAACTGACAATGTGACAAAGTTCACTATAATGGAAAATTTTAGACTTGCCACATCATCAGGAACAGTATCGACCATGTCATTGGCCCAACAACAGGTAACAAGATAAAAGTTACCCATTTTTACAAAAATGATAAAAAAAAGAGTTCGATATATGTAGATGAATATCAAAATTGATTACTATTCAGTGACATTTTCCCTAATTTCTATTAATAAATTAGTACAGAACTAAAAAAGATTCAGTTGATAAATTTTTTGTCTACATAAGCCGTAAACATATTGTAATTATACACCTGAAGCAAACAGAAACTGAGAAATTGTCTAAAAGTCAAGATTTTGTAAGCTATAATAAGTATTCAAGTGATTGTCATCCCTACCTACTCTTAAGACTTATAACCCATGACTTATGACTAATGACTAATGACTTTCTGACTTTAAGACTTGTTCAACAGAAAATAATTAAGACTTGTTCAACAGAAAATAATTAATGTTGTAGCTGAGTTGGACTGTGTCTGCCTAACTCCATCATTAGTGGCTTGTATGCCTCACTATATCTACCCAAATATGTGGTAACTCCAATTATGCATTATTTGCTTCTATAAAAAAATTATTCATTATTTGATTGTCTCTAAGAAACCATTAATGTTAGTATGTGTATCATAGCTACTACTAAAATGAAGTGTTGTCCATTGCATAGTTGGTGGATATTGATAATGGTTGTTATTGTGATGTTCCCACCAACTGCAGGGGGTTGCAGAGAAGAGGAGAGAAGGGCACTACTAGACATCAAATTCTCCCTTATTAATACATATGATTTGAAACCAGAAGATCTTCTCCCCTCTTGGATGGATTATGGCAATACCCTTGTGGGTGATGCTAGTGGCAGTGGGTGTTGTGATTGGGAGAGGGTCAAATGCAACACAACCACACACCATGTCACACATATTTCTTTGGGCACACTGAACGGAAGATCATATGTAGATAAAAAATTTTGGCCATTAAATGTTTCCCTCTTTCTTCATTTTAAAGAGCTAAGAAGTCTCAATTTGTCGCGTAATTTTCTTGATGGTGGAGTTATGAATACAGGTACACTGTCTTACGTGAAAATATATGTTTCTTTGAAATTGATATTATATGTTTAATCAACACATATGAGTAAATTTAAATTCAAGAGAACAACATCATCCAATTAATTTTTGGGCTCAAAGAAGCTTAGGGGTTGGGTATTATATTTGTAACGATAAAGACGCATGAACACATAAGATTTACTTCAGTTTGTTATTATATAGTAACTGTGCCCAAAAGTTAATCCTTTAGTAACTAAAGAACAGGATACAGGTGTTTAAACCTTTTTTATATTGTAGAACTCGAAAGGTTGTCAAGTTTGAAGAAACTGGAGCTGCTAGACCTCAGCAGGAATTTTGATATTGACAATGGCATCATTCCATCATTGGGTGCACTCACTTCACTCAAAATTTTGGATCTGAGTTACACTAAATTGGGTGGATACTTCCCTGCTAATGGAAAGTTATATAGTGTTCCTTCCACGCATTTTAGTTATCATCCAGGATGCAAGTTCAGAAGATGTTCTCATCCCTTTTATATATATTGCAGAATTTGCAGCTTTAGAAAACCTGGAAATGTTGGATCTAACAAACTGCCTCTTTACTGGAACATTCCAAATAGATGGTAGTGAATATTCAATTTTATCTTAAAACCATCACACAAATACAGTCATCTTTTTAATGGTAAATTGGATCCTAGACAAAGGTTTCAAGAGGGTTTCTATATTAAGAAAGTTGAAGATTTTAAATCTGGCATACAATGATTTCAATAACAGCCTTATAGCATCTTTGAGTGTTCTGCCATCACTTAAAGCCCTAGATCTTCAAGGAAATAGGCGATTTCGATCATTTCGAGCTCAAGGTACACACACTTCTATGAGGAAATTTTGCTTTTAGTTTTACCTTGCTACTTGAGAATTGAGATACTATAAAATGGTCTTATAGGATATTTGCGCCATAGCATTTCTATGTGTGAACTTTACTAACATACTGATGAATTGCATTAAGTTTAAGGATATATATATATATATATATATATATATATATATATATATATATATATATGTATATATATACTTAATGTTTTAAATCATACTACTACAAATGCATGACACTTTCGTTACTTTTATATATATAATACAAAATTCGCAGCTTTAGAAAATTTGGAGGTGTTGGATCTAACCCGCTGTGGAATTGATACTTTCGAAATACATGGTAATCATCATCATCTATTCATCTTCAACCTTTTATTGAGACATTTTTTTTTTATAAATGAGGCTGGGGTAGAGACAACATAATACAAGTTACTTGGTTATCTCTAGAATTAGTTTTTTCAAAGTGGAATAAAATGCGATCAATCAAGTAACTTCAATGGGTTCTTAGTGAGATGAACCGAAGAGAAAATTATACTTTCTGCCTTTGTGTTATGATGATTTTTTTGGATATGGTACAAAAAGTAATATTTTTACCTTTTTTTGGCACTTTTTCAATGTATCTTAAGTCTTAACCTTGTCCACGGGTCGTCTAAGTAAATTTACTCCATGTTTTTGTCTGAGTTCAAATTGATGATGGAGGGCAAAATGGCAATTTTCAAATATTAACAGTTGGGCTGTTAACTAAGACGACCGATTGAGTTTGTTAACATTGTAAAAATGAATATAGATATATGTATTTATATGTATTCTGATCTACGCTTGCATTACTGTAATATGGCATGCTTCCAATGCTAAATGCAGGTTTTGAAAAGGTTTCTATATTGAGAAAGTTGGAGATTTTATATCTTAGGGATAATAGATTCAGTGACAGCATTATAGCATCCTTAAGTGTTCTTCCATCACTTAAAACACTAGATCTTCAAGCTAATTGGATATCTCGATCTTTTCCAGCTCAAGGTACACATGCTTTCAGCAGCAACAGTTTGTCCCTTACAAAATTTACCTTGTTTTAGTTTTACCTTGCTACTTAAGATTCTATATAATGATTCTTATAGGATATTTACTGGATAGTGTGAACTTTACAAAGTTAGTATTAAATGAAACTAATTATAATAAAATATCGGTATTTTCATAATTTGATGCCATATTGTTGTAATTATTTTGATCTTTTATATGTAGGATAAACAGTTTTTGAATTCTATGTACATGTTTGTTTGCGAACTCATATATTAAAATATGTAAATCACATATTATAACATGAAATTCACTACCTAGTGATGATGATGAAGAAACACTAGTGAAAATTTGCTGTAGACTATATCTAGAAATAGCCTTCATAAGACAAGATTTATGTTTTTCTTTTGTATGACTATGACAGAATTAGCACATCTTACTAACCTAGAGGAGTTGCATTTAAGTGATACCAGCCTCCATGGCACACCAAATATCCAAGGTAAACGAAGAATATGCTTCTCCTTGCTATAGTAATTTGTGAATAGTTCAAACTTCAAAAGATCATTCTTGTTACAGCTTTTATAAGATTATTCCATAACTACAAATATTATAACAACACATTTTCTCTTAGAATTCTTTTTCTTGTTACAGCTTGTAGGAGCTTGTCGAGATTGAAAAGGCTGAAGAGTATAGATCTTTCATATAACAATTTCAACAAGAGCATCATATCATGCTTAAGTGCCCTCCCATCCCTCAAGATTCTTGACCTTTCACATTCTTTTTCATGGGGAAGTTCCTTTCCTTCCGAAGGCATGTTATCTTAAAGAGTCATAATTGAACAAACTAAAATACCAAATTTCATCTTCATTGTCATTTATTTATTTGCACCCTTTTGCTAATTGTTATATTGAATTGTTTGACATACTACTCTAGATTTTCATAATTTGCCTGATCTGGAAGTCCTACTCTTGAGAAAAAATGGTTTTAATGGAACAATACCAATGGAAGGTAATGCTTTTTCATCATTCTTTAGTTTACAACATTATTATTGGTTAAAGAAACTTGGTCAAGTACCTACCAACTCATCAGGGTACAGATGAAACCAGCTTCAACCATTAATAATAAATGACTTGTAACAAAACAATTTTAAGGATTTTTGTTTAGTAACCACATATATAACCATTTCTTGTTGTCATCTAGCTTTCTCATCGTTCAACCATCTTGAGGTCTTGGATTTGAGTTACAATCATTTTGTTGGGAGCATTCCATCAACAATACACACTTTATCATCCCTAAAAGCTGTATCATTCGCGTACAATGATCTTAACGGCTCATTAGTGGATCATGGTAAGTTATCTAAATCATGCATGCTTAAGTATTGGAATTATTTAAAACAAATGTATAAATGTAATGGTGTTATAGTGTGGCTAATAAGTGAGTGAAAGTCATCATACTTTCAAACAGTGAACCCATTTTTTTGGTAGGGTTCTGTGGGTTGAAGAACCTTATGGAGTTGGATCTTAGTTACAACAAGCATCTTAGTTACAACAAGCTCAATGGAATTCTGCCTCGATGTTTCAACAGTCTATCATCTCTTAAGATGTTGGATGTATCTTCAAATCAATTCACAGGGATACTTGTGCCATCACTAATTGCTAATCTTACATCTCTCGAGTACATCGATTTTAGTCATAACAAATTTGATGGTTCATTCTCATTCAGCTCTTTCTCCAATCATCCAAAGCTTGAGGTAGTTCGATTTGGAAGCGACAATGACAAATTTGAGGTGGAAACTGAAGAGCCTATAGGTTGGATTCCAATGTTCCAGTTGAAATTTCTTGAGCTATCTAATTGCAATATTAACAGGCGTAAAGGACACATGGTTCCTATGTTTCTACTTCACCAACACAAGTTACAGGTAGTAGACATGTCTCACAACTCCTTGAGAGGATTGTTTCCAAATTGGTTGATTAAAAATAATACGAATTTGGAAGCTCTTAATCTAAGGAACAACTCCTTTGGTGGCATTATTAGTATATCTTCATATAGAAATACTAATATGCAAGAGTTAGATGTTTCTGGAAATCACATGATAGGTACAATTCCCAACGATATACAAAAGTTTGCTCCCTACATAGTCCGTTTAAATTTGTCTATGAATGCTTTAAGTGGTGCTATCCCGTCTTCAGTTGGTGATTTGAACGAATTATCACTTTTGGATTTGTCTGATAATGAATTATCTGGAGAAGTACCAAAGGGATTGTTTACAAACATGTCTAGTTTGATGATCTTGAAACTATCAAACAACAAATTGTATGGCGAGGTACTCTCAGGGAATTTAAGCTTGCTTAACATCAACAGGGTTCACTTAGATAACAAATATTTCACAGGGAAAATTGGCAAGGAAATTCCTGAATATCTTACTGCTCTGGATATTAGCAATAACTTCTTTACAGGTATGATTCCTGGTTGGATAAGCAACATGAGTGACTTGTCTGAACTTCTGATGAGAAATAATAGTTTTGAAGGCCGGTTTCCTTGTGGAATAGCTCAATTCTCATTTCTGGATATCTCACAAAATTCTTTCTCTGGGCCCATCCCATCCTGCTTAAATTTGCAAGTTATGGAGCATCTTCATTTGGGTTCCAATAGATTCACAGGATGGATACCTGATCACTTCCGTAATTTGACTAAGGTTTTGACTTTGGACATAGGCAATAATAACTTGTCAGGCATGATTCCTGAATTTCTTGGCGAACTATCCACTTTAAGGATTCTTCTTTTGAGAAAAAATAACTTTAGTGGGTTTATTCCGAAGCAGTTGTGCCAATTAAGTAATGTGAGTTTGATAGATTTATCCCATAACTCTCTTTCTGGTTCAATACCCAGCTGCCTACAAAACATTACTGGCCCAAGTGACCTTGCTTTCATAGAAACAAGCGTATCATTGTATCACATGTTTTCTTCATATGAATATGTGAGTGCTATACGAAGGTCGTATAATATATACTTTCATATAGAAGAGTTAGAAACACAAGATGAAGTTCAGTTCACAACAAAAAAGCTCTTTCTCCACTACAAGGGTGACATCCGTGATTACATGACAGGATTGGATCAATCTAGTAACAAACTTACAGGTGAAATTCCACAAGAACTTGGGTTGTTGAGCCAGATTCGTGCTTTGAACCTGTCTCACAATCACCTGACTGGGCCCATTCCAGTGAACTTCTCAAATCTTGCAAAGATAGAAAGCTTGGACCTTTCTTCAAACAGTTTGACTGGAAAAGTTCCATCCGAACTGATTAAGCTGACATCCCTATCTACTTTCAATGTTTCTCACAACAATCTATCAGGCAGACTCCCAGAAATGAAAACACAGTTTGCTACCTTCACAGAGGCAAGCTATGAAGGGAATCCACTTCTTTGTGGACTGCCTTTGGAGAAGAAATGCTCTACTGATTCACAGGTGACCAATTCATCAGCTGAAGAAGACAATGAGAAATGGTATGCTATCGATATGACATGGTTTTATGTAAGTTTTGGTTCCACATGGGGTGTGTTGTTATTGGGATTCGTTGCCCTTCTTTACATCAATCCTTACTGGTGTAGAAGGTGGCTACATTGGGTTGAAGATTGTATGTTTACATTTTATTACTTTCTTTATGATTTAGTAAGAAAGCCTACTCTATGATCTTCCAAGCTTATGACCTCATTAAGAATGCATGATAGAATAAATGCAAAGTTGTTTTTGTATGTATTTGTATTTGTCTGTTTTTATATAAGTATGACGATGTATAAGAAGGCTAGTCATGTTAAGTGTATTTCCCCATCTCATTTATGCAAAAGAATTTGACTAATTAATGGTTCGTTGCAAAGTTGATGCATTTACAAAACTTACATTGATTTATGGTATTTCTTAAATTTAGTAAACTTACATTGATCTATGGCACCGAAATGACTTAAATTACTTTGCTTGTCATGTATTTTATGATAAGTAATCACCATTGGTTGAGTCAACATGTGCAGCCAACTCCTCATTTCACTAACAAAACTAATGATCCATTAAACATGATGTCAAAACAATGGCGTTTTTATGGATTAAGAATAGATCAAAATGGGGTAGGGGTTTGATATGGAGTTTATGGGTTGATAACCCAATGTATCACACCATGTAATCTCTTTCTCTTTCTCCTAAGCTGAAATGGTCAACAAAAAAAAAAAAAGAATTGAACATGAGCTGCTCTGCTTCAAAGCTGAAATGCTCAACAACACCATTCTTTCCTACAAGATTGACCCAACGTGATTAAACTCTTTAGTATTTCTATATAATGTAGTTAGAGTGTGGTTTCAATGCATTTTCTATTTAAAAAAAAAAAACAACTTTCGAAGATGGTATAATTTTAATCATATTTTGTTATTTGCTATTTCGATAACTAAAAGCAGAATTAAACAAAAATAACTAATTCATAGATCAATAGATAGATTGAAATAATGATAAGTGATATTTGAACAATTAAAATTTTAAAAGTTGTATATGCGTGTGAATGAAATCGACAAAAAGATGTAATTTATAATTAATGAAATGCATTGATATATAAGATAAGGACATTGGGTACAAGCGTATGGGTTGACATGCATGTCAAATAAAAGTCCGACCCAGTTGTGGTATTATGAAATTTTTATAAGAATAAATTATTGAAACGATACATGTGATTTACAAAAAACTTAGTGTGCAAAATAAAAGATAACGATCAAACCTGAACTTTTTGCAAACATTTCAGTAATTTGTTAAAAGTGGGAATGAATTAATGCACTGCCTAATAGTAATAGTACCACAAACAATGCGGAATGTACACTTTCCAGATTATTCCAGCGCTTACTGCCTAATAGTAATAGTACCACAAACAACGGAGATTAGAGAAGCATTTTCATTTACAGAACCACTACAAAATTCATAAAATTCGAACCGGCCTACATCGATTATTTGATAAGATTCATTCTAACAATTCTTATGAATCAACAAATACACGGTGGTTAAATATAATTCAAAAGAATTTAAAAGTACAAAGATATTTTATGCAAATTGAAACTTCAATGTTTGTTGAAAAAGTCAACAAGATGTCGTTATGCCATAAGTTTATGGGAGTGTATCATAAATCCAAAAGGGGCAGGTGACCATGGAGAATAGACTTATGCGTGGGAATCACCATTTGACTTGCTGACTTACGGAGAATTATCAATTATGCAATCATTGACTTGATGATTTGCACAGAATTATGCAATTCATATTCATTTCATTGCAAATCAATTGTTTCTCATGTCTCATTACATATCTAAGAAGCCATCATTGTTACTGTAGCAACTAAAATGAAGTGTTGGGGTTTGAGTAAGAGTAAATCATGGTTATATTGGTCCTTGATGTTGATGAGTATACAAATTCTTATCGTCAGGCAAACAAAAGGGGATTGTATAGAAGAGGAGAGAAAGGCACTTCTAGAAATCAAAGCCTCCCATATGAAGTCATATGATTCCGAAATGGACAATTTTCTCCCTACCTGGGTTGATTATGACAACAGTACCCCTGGGGATGGTGGGGGCGACTGTTGTGATTGGGAGAGGGTCACCTGCAACACAACCACCGCTCATGTGACAGAGCTTTCCTTGTACTATTTGAGAGGGACAGACGATAACATAAAGTTTTGGAGCAAGTTTTGGCCATTGAATATTTCCTTGTTTCTACATTTTAAAGAGTTGAGGAGTCTGAATTTGTCAGATGATTTTCTTGATAAGGAGATTATGAAGATAGGTACAACGTGATTAAATGCTTTAGTATTTCTTTCCAATATCATCCTTTTTGAGCAAGAAATTTGAGTAAATTGGCTCTATCTAAATTCTTGGACTCAACCTACGAACTAATTTACAGGATGATATTTTTGTCTATTAAAGACATAACACAAGACTTTATGTGTACTTCAGATCCTGCAATTCATGCCATAACCTGTTATCATTTATCACCTGAGCCTGCATCAAAAGACTAGGATGCCTACGTTAAAAACTTCTTTTTCTTTTGCAGGACTAGAAAAGTTGTCGAGTTTGAAGAAGTTGGAGGAACTAGACCTAAGTTTCAATTATGATATTGATAATGACATCCTTCCATCATTGATGACACTCACTTCACTCAAAATCTTGGATCTTAGCTTCACTAGCTTGAATGGAAACTGTTGAACACGACTCTTAGTGTGGGAAACAACAAGACTTTTATTAAGACACTTAAGGAGAACTTACACTTTGTGAGACTACTACACACTTTTCTCTCTTTGAGGCTTTCTTGGATGGTTTGGATGTTGGATTGTTTGGAGCAAATGAGCTCCACACCTATTTATAGGTGTTTCCACCTCCTTATAAGAAGTTTCTAGATCTACATACATTCATGGCTATTCTAGAACTATCTACCATATTCTATATCTATTACAAGCTTTTATATGTTTCTAGAATGTTCTATAATGTCCTAGATAAGTATAGACATTCTTGTGTCTTCCATAGTGTTCTAGAATGTTCCATAGCCTTCCAGGGTCTTCCATCTCGTTCTAGAGTATTCTAGAATCTTCCGGCATCTTCAACACTCCTCCATCGTATTCCATAATCTTCTAGAATCTTCCAAATCATTCTAGAACATGCTAACTTCTTCTAGACAATAACATGATTCTATTGGGCTAGTGATGACCTTCAACAAAAACTTTCCTATCAGTGGTATGCTTTCACCTTTTCTCTGTTTTTAAGTTATCATGCACAAATGCATATTTTAAAGATAGTTACACCCTTTTTACATGAGTTTCAGAATTTGCAGCTTTAGAAAACCTGGAGGTGTTGGATCTAAGCAACTGTAACTTTAATGGTACCTTTCATCGCTGATAAACTAACTTGTCATATCAAACTAAAGCTGATAAATTCGACTGCTTCAATTTCTAAGTGTAGGCGTTTCAATATTAAAGAAGTTGAAATCATTAAATCCTGGGTACAACAGATGTAATGGAAGCGCTGCAACATCTTTGAATACACTGAAAAACTTGGATCTTAGCAACAACCCTTTTTTAGGACCATTTCCAGCTCAAGGTACATGCTATATATGACTATAAAGTACTATTATAATCTAGCATGTGTCCTTGTACACATTGAATAAGGCTTCTTACTTACAACTTACAAGGATGTGAGAAGTCTAATGAGCATATGTGCATAATATGTGTTTTATGTTTTTCTTTTGTATATGATAGAATTAGCTCATCTCACTAACTTGGAGAAGTTGGATTTAAGTTTCACCCAGCTCAATGGCACACCAGATATCCAAGGTAAATGAAGAATTGGCTTCTCCTAGCCCTAACCCTGATAAAGTTCTTAAACACCAATTAATCCTAAATTCTTCCATAATTAAAATTATGTAAGAGTATAAGATCACCATGGTTTCAGTAGCATTCAAATATTTTTTTTCTACAGCGTGTAAGATGTTATCGAGATTGAAAAGGTTGGAGAGTATAAATCTCTCCAATAACAATTTCAACAAAAGCATCGTATCATGCCTAAGAGCCCTCCCATCCCTCAAGATTCTTGATCTTTCACATTCTTTTCCATTGGAAAGCTCATTTCCCATCCAAGGCATGTTAATTTTTAAATGATTCATGCTCATCAAACAAATTAAAATTACAAAATTTGATCCTCACAATTATTTATTAATATCCATATTTGCTAACTGTTTATAAAATTGTTTGACACGTCTCTTTATCCAATATAGAATTTCATGATTTGCCTAATTTGGAAGTCGCCCTCTTGAGAGAAAATGGTTTTGGTGGAACACTACCGGTGGAAGGTAGGCTTTTTTTTCTTTAAGAATCATTCCTTATTGGTTTAATTAAGAATCATCAGAGAGATGAAAGGCCCTACAGCCTATCCAACTTCAATCATCAATTATATGATACATGGCTTGTAACAAATCCTTTTTCATGGTTTTTATTTAATTAGTAACCTACTTATCTAATCTTCTCTTGTTGCCATCTAGCTTTCACATCTTTCCACCAACTCAAGGTCTTAGATTTGAGTTGGAACCATTTTGTTGGGAGTGTAACATCAGCTATGCATGCATTATCTTCTCTAAGAGTTGTCTCATTCGCATACAATTATCTTAATGGCTCATTACCAGATCATGGTAAGTTATTCAAAACATGCATGATTATTGTGTTTGGGATTGGTTAGGTCAAATTTATACATGCAATGTTTTTATAGTATGGCTTATAAATTGGAGCAAGCCTTATGTAACATTTCCTTTTTCACATAGTTAAGCGTTCTTGTGCCGTATGACCATACAAGTGCAAGTTGTTATATATGTTAAGGGGCGTCATAAACCACATTCTTTCTCTTTTGACAGGGTTGTGTGAGTTGAAGAACCTCCATGAGTTGGATCTTAGTGGCAACATGCTCCATGGAACTCTGCCTGAGTGTTTGAAAAATCTATCATCTCTTAAGTTGTTTGATATTTCTTCAAATCAATTCACAGGGAAACTTGTGCCATCATTCATTGCTAATCTCACATCTCTCGAGTACATTGATTTTAGTCATAACACATTTGAAGGTTTATTCTCATTCAACTCGTTATCCAATCATTCAAAGCTTGAGGTAATTCGCTTTTTAAGCAACAATGACAAATTTGAGGTGGAAACAGAAGAGCCTATAGGCTGGATTCCAATGTTCCAGTTGAAAGTTGTAATGCTATCTAGTTGCAATATGAATAGGAATAAAGGGCGTGTTCTTCCAGGGTTTTTACTACACCAGCACCAGTTACAAGAAGTAGACATATCTCACAACCACTTGGAGGGAAAATTTCCAAATTAGCTGATTGAAAATAATACAAATCTTGAAGTTCTTAATCTAAGGAACAACTCCTTTACTGGTATGCTGCTGCATAGGAATGCTAATATGCTGGAATTGGATATGTCTGGAAATGGAATGATAGGTACTATTCCTGATGTTATGCAAAAATTCTTTCCCCACATCCAACATTTGAATTTGTCCAGGAATTCTTTAAGTGGTGCTATCCCATCTTCACTTGGTGATTTGAGGGATTTACGAGTACTGGATTTATCTAATAATGAATTATCTGGAGAAGTACCAAAGGGATTGTTTACAAACATATCTGAGTTGTTTTTCTTAAAACTATCAAAGAACAAGTTGCAGGGTCAGGTACTCTCAGGAAACTTAAATTTAGGTAAAATCCAAGAGCTCCACTTGGATAGCAACTGTTTCACAGGTAAAATTGCAAATGAGCCCAGAAAATATAATGATCTGATGATTTTAGATATTAGCAACAACTTTTTTACTGGTATGATCCCTGGATGGATAAGCAACACAAGTGAGTTGTCTGAACTTGTGGTGAGAAATAACAGTTTGGAAGGCAGGTTTCCTTGTGGACCAACTTTGTTCACTTTTCTTGATATCTCACAAAATTCTTTTTCTGGTCCAATCCCATCTTGCTTAAACTTGCAATATGTGAAGCATCTTCATTTGGGTTCTAACAGATTTACTGGATCAATACCCAATTCCTTTTATAATTTGACTAATGTTTTGACTTTAGACATCAGTAACAATGACTTGTCTGGAAGGATTCCTAAATTCCTTGGTGAACTATCCAATTTAAGGATTCTTCTCATGAGAAAAAATAAGTTTCATGGTTCTATTCCAAAACACTTGTGCCAATTATATAATGTAAGTTTGATGGATTTATCCGACAACTCCCTTTCTGGTTCAATACCTAACTGCCTAAAAAATATAACCGAGCCAAGTTACCTTGCATTCCTTAAAAGAACCATATCATGGTATCCCATGTCTTCCTCTTACTATTATAATAGTGTTCTACAGAGGTGGCAGCCTGCCTATGTCAATAACCAAGGGTTTGAAACACAAGACGAAGTTGAGTTTACAACAAAAAGGCTCTTTCTCAGCTATAAGGGTGGCATACTTGATTACATGGCAGGATTGGATTTTTCCTGTAACAAACTTACAGGTGAAATCCCACAACAACGGGGATTCTTAACCCAACTTCGTGCTTTAAACCTGTCTCACAATCACCTGACTGGACCCATTCCTGTGAACTTCTCAAATCTTGCAAAAATAGAGAGCTTGGACCTTTCTTCAAATGGTTTGACCGGAAATGTTCCATCAGAACTGATTAAGCTTACCTCGCTATCTACTTTCATTGTTTCTCACAACAATCTCTCAGGCAGACTCCCAGATATGAAAGCACAGTTTGGTACCTTCACAGAGGCAAGCTATGAAGGGAATCCACTTCTTTGTGGACCACCACTCGTGAAGAAATGCACAACTACTAATTCACAGCTGACCAATCCATCGGATGTAGAAGAAGACAATGAGAAATGGTATGATATCGATATGGCATACTTCTACGGAAGTTCTGGTTCGACGAATGTTGTGTTCTTATTGGGCTTTGTTGCGCTTCTTTACATCAATCCTTATTGGCGCAAATGGTGGCTAGACTTGGTTGAAGACTGTATGTTTACATGTTATTACTTCCTTTATGATTCAGTCAGCTGGTTCTCCATGCCCTTCCATTAATAGTTTCTCTTTAATTAAGAATGTGTGATAGAATAAATGCAAAACTGCTTTCGAATGTATTAGTAAGTCATTTGATATATGCATGATGATGCTTTTGCTTCCTTTTCTGTTATGTTCTTGCTTATTTTGTATATTTACAATGGGGACTTCCATCAATTATTGCTGATAAATCAACATCCTCCTTAAACTATAACTGCAGGGCTGAGGTTGTGGAATTAAGATCATGGTTGGTCTTCAGAACCTTTTCAATATATCTTTTCCAGAGCCAGCCATTATTTTTAACAAAACATGTTCACTAAGAATACAATTAAGTAGGAATATTGCTTTAGGTTTTTAGCAGATATGGTGTTTAGTGGAGTCTATTAAGTTATGATTGTGAAGTAACAAATCAGGAGATAAAATAAAGAAATTCAGATTCCGAGTGAAATTTTGCACTTCATATAGCTCTATGAACACTGTGATTAAATCTACCAGATACATGGATATATATATATATATATATATATATATATATATATATATATATATATATATATATATATATATATATATATATATATATATATATATATATATATTAAAGGTTTACAATTTTATCTATGAGTATTACTAGGACCTTGATCTACCTCACGTTGCTTCATATTTTAAAAAAGATACGAGTTCATATGGGCCAACTGTTTAGTTGCATAAACACATCTGCTGATCGAATATATGATTCTCACATAACTAGTATATATTATTACTACAAGATGGGCAGCAAGGGATTGAGGGAGCATCATTAATTTGCAATCTTAAGGCGTCTTGATGCAAAAATGAGCAACAGTGATCAACCTACAGTGCCAATAACATAAAGGATCCAGGAAGCATAAAACAGAGTACAAACACCAATTAACTACAGTTTTGCATAAACATAAAACAGAGTACAAATTACAGTTTTGCATAAACACATCTGTTAAGTTCTCCTTCCATAAACTACAGTTTTGCATAAACATAAAACAGAGTACAAATTAACGATTACATCGTCAAAAGCAGGCTCCACGGAAATGTAAAGTTCTAAAACGATGTTAATGAGGAAAGCAGCAATTAGGGAAGAGATCTTTAGCTTTAGTGAGAACCATGGCAGTTAGGGCAGCGAATCAACAACAAATCGAGAAGCATACAAACTGCCCAAACTTGCCAATAAGTGAAGCATAAAGATCCATTTTACGAACTACCCTGTGAATCATTGCCTCGAATCGATTTCTTTGTAAAGACACTTTTTCTTCTAAATCCTCAAATTTTCAAAACTAAACCCAATGGGCTTTAATGGCCCAAAAATGGTACTCATGCTCAATTAATTTTACAACAAAGAGTTACTTTACAAGAATAGAAATTGATTTTTCCGCATTAATTATATATACAATTAAATCTCAATGTTCTTATGAACAGTGTCTTTTTAACCACGATAAAAATTTTGGTCTGGTTTTTATCTATTTATTGGCTGGCTCATTTTTTTACCGGCTGCTTTTGTTTTTATGTTTGGTTTCCGGCTTAAAGTACAAAATGGGCAACGATTCTTCCGGTTTCTTCTCACAATCCCATCTAGGGATGTCAACGGGACCAAACGGGAGCGGGAATAGCTGCCCCCGCTCCCGCCCCCGAAATCAATTGTTGCCCCCGCTCCCGGTCCCGCCCCCGGCTCCCCCGTTTACATAGCCCCCGGTCCCGCTCCCGGTTACCTCCATCACCCCCGGTCCCGCCCCCGCTCCCCCGGTTCCCCCGCTTAAAATTCGTTTTTTTTGCTAAACGACTACTTTGTGTTAGGCTAAAAGCTTGTTTTTAATAACTTTAAAAGTTTAAAACATAATCTTTTAGAAACTAAACAATTAAAAATTCAACATTACGAATTCAATATTACAAAACGACAATTCCATCAATCTTAAAAATATAAAATATGACAAATCCAATATTACAAATATAAAATACTTACATATCCAAAAATATATGATCAATTCACTACCTCTTCAATATCTATTAATTGAAAACGGGAAAGTGAAACCTAACCTACACTCAAAATTAGAAAGTCTATTTTGTATATGTATTTTATATTAAATATATATTTTTTACATAAATGTACAACCGGGGCCCCGCGGGAGTACGGGACGGGAATACCAACTCCCGCTCCCGGTCCCGAAAATAAGCGGGGTTTAATTTTGCCCCCGCTCCCACTCCCGCTCCCGGTTTTTTTAAAAATTTAGTCCCATACGGGATCGGGGTCCCACGGGAGCGGGGTTCCACGGGGGTTTTTGACATCCCTAAATTCTCATCGCCACACAGACCTTTTCTCACCGCTTTATTCCTTTCATCTTCCTCCGTCGTATGTATTTTAGTTTCACCTTTCCCATTGCCCTGCATAGAGGCCGATTACCTCTGCAAATCGTTTGAGAATCTACGACCCATCGACCGATTTCCACCTCGCCCCTCCGATGATGACGTATGAATAATTCCCCCCGATCGCACTGGACTGGTAGTTCCATTAGCAACTTCGGAATTCCTCAGTAAGACGATGAACCCACAAAAGTGATATTCCAGATTACCGTCTCTATCTCTAAACAATCGGGATGAAAAAGGCACAGAAAGAAAGCGAACCTGAGTACAACGTGTGTTCTTCGATTTCGGCTGTCAGGTTAACTACAGCTCTCTCACGATCTCTGCATTTTTCCAGTACAAACCGATTAATTTGAGGTTAAATAAGGTTTTCCGCTTACTCCTCAATCGTTGATACCTCTTAGCGATTTCTGGTGCATACCCCGATCGACTTTGGTTCCTATTGCTTCATTCATTTTTTTTTCATTTGCCTTTGTAAAATCATCATCAACTGATGACAAAGACAATGCAGGTTTGTGCGTTCTTTTATCAGTAAAGAATGTTACCATACAATTTTGCAATGGAACATTTGAATTGGTTCAGCTCATACACAACAATTACAAGGGGATCAGTTTCGTCCTGATGCTTCTGGTTCGGTTCGAACACAACAATGACATAGCTTCCCTACTACACCCAATAATTTACAGGTATCAGTTTTGTTGTTATGCACGGTAACTGTTTGATGAAATGCATGACATATGTGTTGTGTAATGAGATTTTTTGAAGTTATAGAAGACCTTACAACTAAAGTACAACTCAAAGATCAAATGAAAATTGCACATTTATACTGCCTGTTATTTGTTAAAGTAATGTTTTTTTTTTACTTATGGGATGATTGTTTAAATCTATTTTGTACACTTTAATACGGGACTGATATTGTTGTGTGGTTTTGATCTAAGGTTTTCAATTTAGATGTGGCTAAAGATGGTAAACGATTTGCACATGTAAGGTTCTAAACTCCTGATATACGACTCATGATCTTTTACCCTTATTGCTAAAAGTTACTGAAAGTTGCTATATGTGTCCTAATATATTGAGTAATTGAAATGTTATCTATTTAAGAGGAAAATTGATGTTTGTTATTGATTTACATGGTTATTGCTTTTAAAAAAGGTGAATTATGAAAAAAAAAAAAAAAAGTTGATAAGGAGGATTTAGTGATGCCTGTTAGGATTTCAAATGCTTTTAAAAAGGTATTTCTTTTTCTTTTGTAGATTTTATTACAAACCTGTAATTTTAACATTCTTACACCTTTTAATATGAAGCTGAAATTTCTCTTTGCTTATTTTAATGGAATTTGGTAAAGGTTTAATGAGTTGTATGGCAATATAACTACGTTTTTAACGAAGCAAACATGATTATGAAATATGATAACTAATAACTCATTCCATTTCCTTTTTTACATTGTAACACTATTATTCTTTCTTACCCTACTCACATTCTTTACTGAACAAGGAAATATTGTTGTGTATCTTATGTACACGCATGCTTGAATTTGTTCAATTATTACAAAATCTGGTAAAAGCATCCACAAATTAAAGAGGATGATATTTTCTACCGACATCATATCTCCATTTTAATCACTTTCTTATTTATCATTGTTCTTTTTAAAGAAGCATACTTTCAATTTCAAACACAAGCAATTACAACATCCTACTTTCATTTTAGGACTTTTTAAAACACTGGAATTTTGAAATGTAAACTTTCTTTTGACTTAAGCTTGATTTTGATAAGGATGCTGCTATTTATTTGGCTCAATCAAGATGTTTGAGTTTGTTAATATAATTTGAATTATTGATTGATGATTGATTTCAGGAGGGAATAACATAAATGGACAGGAAGGTAAAGTTTCTTGAATCAGAGTATGAGATGGTGATTGACTTCTACATATGTTCTCAAGTGATGTATTTCTTCCAACAATTAGGTTTTTGTATAAAAATATTGTTGAAAATTAAAATATATCATTTTTAAGGGACCAATTTTTTTGGCTTTTGCCTTTTAATCTTATTGGATTCTTGCTGATTATAGTTTTCATTTTTTTTTGCATTAAAATTGCATTGTATGATTTTGCTTAGTAATTCACATCCAACCCATGCAAAGCATGGGCACCTACACTAGTTTGTATTCTTTTTTAAACCCAATGTGTTATATTTCATTTGTCATTTCCAATAAATAAATAAATAAATAAATAAATCGACATGACCAAAGGATAATCGGCTAATTTGAGTAAGGTTTTTTTGGTGTGTACATTGTTTGTTACAATATAGAGATCATTTTTATGTTTTTGACCATTCTCAGCCTACAATACGAAATCATTTTGGCATTGAAAACAACCTTTTAGCTATTTTAGTTATTTTTTGTTTGAACGCTCTTCTAATTGTAAACTAGCATACGATTGATATTTATGCACTAGGATGTATAGTTTATTTATAGAAAAAATCCCATTTTTTGTAGGTTTGTGATGGTCATTTTGCATAATACCTTGCAAAAATGGCTTTGTGGCCATCTTAGTTATTATATTTGCTTGAATACCATTCTATTAGTACTGTAACGTCCCAAAAATTAAGACAAAAAATTTTCGTTTTTAAATTAATAAAACTATTATCCAAAACATCATCATAAAACCATGGTGGAACAAAGTGTATCAAATACATCATAAAACATCAGAGTAATCATAAAATACAGAACGAGATGGTGTGTGCACTGCAATCATCCCGAGCTCCTCCCATTTGAACCAGAAGTACTTGAAAACATAAACTGAAAACCGTAAGCACAAAGATTAGTGAGCTCCCAAAAATACCACATACCATACATAATAAGCATATAATAGGTCTCACCCGTCATCGGGCCCCGCTCGGTATATAGATCTGTCAGTCATCGGCCCCACCCGGTATGCATATAAACATATAAACAGATAAACACATAACACATGCAATAATCACAAAGATAAATAGCATAAACAATGGTCATCGGGCCCCATCCGATAAGCATACAAGCACATAACACATGCAAGAGCCACGCAGACATCCAACATCCTAACATAACAAACCATGAGCCGACATTGGTGCCTTCAAACTGCTAAACACAGTGAGGAAACTCACCTCTAGCTACTGAAATATGCAAATGAATCTCTGTCTGCTAGCCCGAAAAACCCACGCGCTATCATCATCAAAATAATATCCAATTATTAATTGGACCTCGACCCATAACCAAGAATCTAAGCTACTTAAACCATAACTAGGGTAAAAGACCATTTTACCCTTTTTCTTACTTGGCCCAAGACCAAGGCCCAACCCAACCACTTAAAAGGCCCAAAACCTAAATAGCAACCCAAAGCTCAATATGACCCAGTCTTCCAAATTGGGCCCAAAACCCATCATGGGCTTAAATCTAAGGTAGCCTAATATATTAATCAAAAGCCCAAAATCAGAAGGCTAATGGCCCAACAAGGCCCAGAAATTAGAATGTCCACACTATGGCCCAAACCGAGAAGGCTAAGCCCAACCGCCCAACTGTTGAGTATGTGGGGCGTACTCGGCTCGTACGTCCAACGTACTCCCCTGATTACTAGATTTCTTCATTAGGCACTTAATCAGTTAAGACCTTTTGCCAAACTCTCAGATCTAGTCCTAAAGAGTGGCTTATCACGTAAAGTTGCCAACTTTACACTGATGCATGCTTAATGGGACCCAATACTAAAAAAAAGCTTAATAAAGATCTTAATACATGTATGGACCAATGTCCTCCATAAAGTTTGCATTTTTATGAACAATGAACCTTCATGGAGCTAAGATATAATATCCATTGCTTCTGGAGTAGATCAAAAGCTCAACTTTAACTCAAAAGACTCAAAAATTCACAAATAACCCCATAAAGTAGATCTAGCACAAATGACCATCAAGGTGAGAGCTTTTTACCTCAAAATGCTTGCAAATGTGAAGGTAATTATGGATTTACTAGCTTAAGCTATCCCTCCAAGCAATCACCAAGAGTTCTTCTTTTTCTTCTTTCACTAAAACACCACAAAATCACACTCACAAGCTCAAAATTCACAAGAGGCACTTAGGGTTTCGTTTTCAAGGTAAAGGGAGGTAAAAGCTGATCAAAATGTCCAAGAGGTGTTATAATGAGGTTTAAATAGGGAATAAACCCTAAAAATTAGGGTTTGACCAAACTATGCGTACGCCCAACGTACTCCCATGTATGCCCAATATACGTGGGTGATGCCCGCGACCATCAAATAACTAGTACGCCCCGTGTACTAGCCAATGACCAAAATGAAAAGAATTTGAATTAAAGGGCAAAAAGGAAACTTACCAAAAACTTGAATGTTACATGTACACTAACATACGTTATTGTATTTATTTGTAATGCTCGAGTTTTTTTTGTTAGGCATTTACGTATGTAATAATGTAAATGTTTTTAAGAATAAACGACTAAGAATTCTTCAAACATGATATGTGTTTATATAAAGGGTAATATATATATATATATATATATATATATATATATATATATATATATATATATATTGATGGTTTTTGAGCAATACATCAATCTTATGGTGTACATGCAAACCCTAATAGCTTTGGATCTAGTTTGTCTAATGAACATGCAATTGATTATCCAAATCCATAAACCCTAGATCTAATAAAATATAACTGAAATTAGGGTTTAGATCTTACCTCTGATTGTTATATATCAATAACAATCAATCATTGGCTTCAGAAAGTTTAGTGCCTCAAGTGTTGCACCTCTAATGGAGTCACAAACACCACTAAGCAACTTGGATGAAGAGAGAAGAGAGAGGAGCACCCAAAATCATCCAGAAACCCTAAAGGAATCATTCACCATGTTTTTGGGGCTTAGGGGCTCCTTAAATAGGTAGGCAATTAGGGTTATCTAACAAGGAAACCCTAATTTGACTGCTTAAGCCCTAAGCAGTCCATGGACTCCTTTAGAAGCCTTGGACGATTTCTAATGGGTTTCCCCATAGAATTCGTCCACTCCACCTTCTATGGAGTCCATAAGCCCATTTATGTAATTATCTTATAATTACCCAATAAGTCCCTTAAGTTTAATTAATCTCTTTTAGCCACAAAATTAATTCTTTACTAATATTAATTAAACATTATGATTTCTCCTTTAATATATTATTCTTATAATATATTAATAAATCATAATTAAACGTCTCTTTCTTTAATTCATCCTACATATTGTTATGGTGAAGGCAACCCAAAAGGACCACGCTCATAACCAGGTCAAGTACATACCAAAATAGTTATGGACTTAGACACTAATCCAATAGTCTCCCACTTGGATAAGTCTAATAACTATTTTTGCATAACTTCAGAACCTGATCAACAATTGTAGCTTTCAAAAGCCGTTGTCAACTCTGATCTTATAAGATATGCATGTCCTTTAGATAAGGGATCATATATTCCTCCATTCTCAAGATATCGTATAGACACAATACATGAATTTTAATCATTCTATCTATATTGTTTCCCGACTTTCAATTTATGACGACTGACAACAAACTACAATTGAACACATCAACTTAGTCCCGGCTTGGTCAAGCGCTTAGGTGTCATCACTAAATCATCGAGGGGTCCACACATATTGCTTTTATCCCACTTTGGGAGAAAGGAATGGATAAACCTCGACTCAAATGCTTGCTTGCACTTACTCATCGAATCACACACAACAATAAGTTTTATAACACTAAGTTACTGGTGCGTTTACTTATCATCAATGTGTAACTGAACAGCAAATAACACCTCACACGTCTCGATTTCAAGAATATACAATATTATCGACTCACAATCACTCGTGATAAAATCCATGAAGTGATTCTTATGAGCATGGGTTTAATCCAATACTCTAATCTTATTAAAGCACTAATGAACTCTGCAACAAACTTGTGCTATGTCTAAACTTTTAGACAATCTACAGACTCTTCATGACAGTCTTGCTTCATACCTACTTCCAACATATGACTGAATGTGGAGGTTCGAATAACCCAGTTATTCTGGAAGTCAAAACATGCAAAATCGAAACACAATAATACTTAATCCTATATGGCCCCAAAACTTTTAAGTGTAAATAAAACACTTTTATTTAAACACCATATTGATTACTTATTATTAATTGTTTAATATTTCAGCTAATCAACTTATTACTTATCATTACAACAACAGATGCCCCATGCTCTGAGTATGCACACTATGTTTACCTATGATCCATACTTTGTGAAATAGACTAATTGAAAACTTTTTCAATGATGCTCATTTCACAATTCCTTATCCTTATCATTGGTGTAAGAATACAAACTTCTTACCACTATTAGAATATGTTAGATTCTAACATTTTATAGCACAAAAGTCACCAAGACTTGGCCAATGAAATTACAAGGTTCTCTATCAGAAATTGTTACAAAAAAATTCTATAGACGTGATGTCTCTCACTCAAAGTACATTCATTTGAACATCTTTTTTGCATAAAATTTTATAATCTAGACATAAATTCTTAATTTCCAACTCCCAATATGGAAACATTTCCATATTTTCCATACGACAACTCATTCTTAATAGAATCTTATCTATTCATAATAATGTCGATATGGTCCATCCAACACTATACATCCAACTACTCACAAGCAACAAATCCTTGGAGAACCTTAGATCATTCTTTGATAGTTGTCTAATTATTTTAGTCAAAAACCGTTCTAGTTCCTTTTCCCTCTTAATGCGCTAAGCATTTGGAAAAATTTTAGAACGATCAAACATTATAGCATATGCAATCGATCCTATACCCGAAGCATATGGTACACGATTCATAATGTCTTACATAAAGACGTGATACTTTACCAGTCTTTGCTATAATATTTCTAATTGTCATGTTCTCACAATTTTGATTATGAAAAGGAATGTCGTAATCATAACCAAAATTTGAGAATGCAATTATCCTTTCCTTATATAGAATTTCCTCATGTTGAACCATTCCAACACAACATTCATATATATTTGACTAAATTTGATTAAAATTCCACAATCTAAGCCTTTAGATTTGAAATGAAGTATAATATTCTCTCCCTTAATTATAGCAAAACAACTTTTCAACCCTTGCGACTTTGCCAAGTATAACTCTTGTTTTCTATAATTAATATTGCTAACTTTCAATACTTACCATAATAATAATGCTCCCACTAACATGATGATTATTTCCTTATTGGCATAACACTTATGCTCCCACTAGCTTTGACATGTATTCAGAAAACAACTGAACTTCCAGAAAACAATGCTTATTGAATTCCTTAAGTTCATATTTCTAATACTAGATGCTTTGATAATCCTTTATCTAATCTTCTTAAACTCATACACCTTTTCTTAGATAGCTTATGTGTGTCTAAACAATTTTAGAACTTATGTTACTAAGTCCCAAATGTTCAGACTAATTGCCAAATATCACAATTCAAACTATGAAAAGGGATGCCGTAATCATAACCGAATTTGAGAATACAATTTACACAACTACTATCTCCTTAAAATCTATCTTAGTGAAAGCATTTCCTCACAATCATTTTCATGAAGGAGGGAAACGTTATGCCACTTAGATTTTATGATTTATGCGTTCGTATCCATGTAAATTTGTCATAAAAAGACAAAGCTCTTGAATGCTAATGAATCCTACATTCTTCCATTGTTACAAACTTTACAAGACCATGCTTTCTTTAAGAGTTACCTTCCTTTTTGTAGCTTGTAATATCTTATTGAGATTGAAAAGGCTCGAGAGTATAAATCTCTCTGGCAATAATTTCCACAAGAGCATCATATCATGCCTAACTGCACTTCCATCCCTCAAGATTCTTGATCTTTCCTTGTCTAGTTCATTGGGAAGTTACTTTCCCGTCCAAGGTATGTTTAATCTAAATGAGTCACCATTAAAGAAACTAAAAGACTAAATTTTATCTTGAGTATTATTATTTTTCGTTCTTTCTGATATAGTTGTCTTGTTGAATTGTTTGACATATCTCTTTATCTAATTTAGAATTTCACAATTTCCCTGATTTGGAAGTCCTCCTGTTGAGAAATAATAGTTTCAATGGAACACTACCAATGGAAGTTAGTGCCTTTTCTTCATTACTTAATGCAAATCAATGTTATTGGTATGATCAACTCATCCTAGAGATGAAATGCATCCACAACTACAACCATCAATAGCACATAACTTGTAATAATTCCATTTCAGGGTTTTTGTTTAGTAACCCTCCCTTGTTGTCATCCAGCTTATGCATCTTTCCGCTATTTGGAGGTCTTAGATTTGAGTTACAACAGTTTTGTTGGGAGTGCCCCTTCACCAATACAAGCATTATCCTCCCTAAGAGCACTCTCATTCACTTACAATAAGCTTAACGCCTCATTGCCGGATCATGGTACGTAAGTTATCTTAAGCATAAACGATTAAAAGTCTGGGATTGTTTAGGATAAATGTTAAATGCAATGTTCTTATGGTATCACTAAATTGGTCACATTACCTCTCCCCATGGTTACTCTTCGTGTTGCCATAAGACCATGCAAAGTACAAGTACTCGTTATGTTTCTTAAAGTGTGTGAACCTCAATCTTTCTCCGTTAGCAGGGCTCTGTGAGTTGAAGAACCTCATTGAGTTGGATCTTAGTTACAACATGATGCATGGAAGTCTGCCTCAGTGTTTTAACAATCTATCATCTCTTAAGTTGTTGGGTGTATCTTCAAATCAATTCTCAGGGATACTTGTGCCATCACTCATTGCTAATCTCACATCTCTCGAGTACATTGATTTTAGTCATAACACATTTAAAGGTTCATTCTCATTCAGCTCATTTTCGAATCATTCAAAGCTTGAGGTCATTCGATTTTTAAGCAATAATGAAAATTTTGAGGTGGAAACTAAAGAGCCTATAGGTTGGATTCCAATGTTCCAGTTGCAAATTCTTAAGCTATCTAATTGTAATATGAAAATGCCTCCTGGGCTTCTACTTCACCAGCACAAGTTAAGACGAATAGACATGTCTCAAAACTCCTTGGAGGGACAATTCCCAAATTGGTTGATTAAAAATAATATCAATCTGGAACTTCTGAATCTAACACACAACTTTTTTGGCAGTATGCCATTGTATAGGAATGCTAATATGAGGTGGTTGGATATGCCTGGAAATCACATGATAGGTATTATTCCCGACAGTATACCAAGGTTCTTTCCCAACATGCTTCATTTGAATTTGTACATGAATGCTTTAAGTGGTGTTATCTCATCCTCAATTGGTGAATTGAGTAAATTATGGATACTGGATTTATCTGGGAATGAGTTATCAGGAGAAGTACCAAAGGGATTGTTTACAAATATCCCTCGGTTGGGTTTTCTAAAACTATCAAGGAACAAACTGCATGGGGAGGTACTCTCAGGAAACTTAAGATGGGGTAACATCCAAGGGGTTTACTTAGATAGCAACCATTTCACAGGGGAAATTGGAATTAAGAGCAAATAAAAGCTTGAATCTTTGACTGCTTTGGATATTAGCAATAACTTGTTTACAGGTATGATCCCTGGTTGGATAAGCAACATGAGTATGTTGTCTGAACTTGTGTTGAGAAATAACAGTTTCAAAGGCCGGTTTCCTTGCGAATCAGCTCCATTTTTGTTTTTGGATATCTCACAAAATTCTTTTTCCGGACCCATCCCACCCTGTTTGAATTTGCAAAATATGAAGCATCTTCATTTGGGTTCCAACAGATTTACTGGATCGATACCCAATTTCTTTCGTTATTTGACTAATGTTTTGACTTTAGACATCAGCAACAACGTCTTGTCAGGTATGATTCCTGAATTTATTAGTGAACTATCCTCTCTAAGGATTCTTCTTCTGAGAAAAAAATAAGTTTAGCGGTTCAATTCTCAAGCAGTTGTGCCAATTACGTAATGTGAGTTTGTTAGATTCATCGAAGGGATAATGACTTAGGAGGGTAATAACGTTTCTCGTTTGTCCATATTAGGTCCCTAACGTATTTTTTGTGTGTATCACACCATTAAGGTTGTTATAACCGTTTAGAAATAATCTCTTTTACCGGTTTCTTCCTGTTAAAAGGACTATTTGTAAACAGTTAGAATAACCTTAATGGTGTAATACGCACAAAAAATACGTAGGGACCTAAAATGGACAAACATGAAAGGTTATTATCCTCCTAAGATTTTTAGTATTTATTATTTTGAATATATATTTTTAAGATTTTTAGTTTTTATTTTTATATGTGTATTTCATATAAAGTTGTTGAAATTAAAAAGAATAAAAAGTAGAAAGGTTTGGATTGGATTTTGTAACCACATCATCCAATTAACATCTAGCAAAACAAAACCTCTAGCAAGGAGCTAGAGAGAAGAACAAATTAAGGTCGGATTGGATTTTGTAACCACATCATCGATAAATGAAAACACAGGAAGGTCCAAATGAAGCCAATGCCCAACCCGACTCCAAACCTGATCAACAACCAAAAACTACAACAACAAATGCTTCACACTTTCTTGAGAATTATGACACATAGGACACAATAAGGAATCTATCACCACCCCCTTTTTTTAGCTCTTACCGGAATACGATCCAAAAGCACACACCATAAAAAATGTTAATTTTAATAGGGACAAAACGGTTCCACCTAGTAGGCATACTACCCATAGGAAGCATCATATCATTAACCCAATTCTATGCTGATTTAACAGTAAAGATACCCGACTATTCAAGCTCCCAAGACCACTTATCCGACATTTCCCCTATGCGAATATGATTTAATATCTCCACAAGATAATCAAATTGGGTCGATTCAGCCCCTCCTCTAATTCCCCGACGCCAATGAAAATTCCATCCCCCCAAATCTCATTATTCACTTACTCGAGCATCTTGATTAAAGGCCAAAATAAAGAGCCTCCCGAACCGCTCCCTAAGAGAAATATCCAATCACCAAACATCCTTCTACAACCTCGTTTGAGTCCCATCCCCCACCACTTTATACATGGAATTAGAAGGAATGCAACCATTCTCATGGAGATGATTAATGGATCCTACAATCTTTTGCCAAACACCCCCTCCAATTCCTATTCTCGAATCGTCCGAAAAACCACCACCTTCCCCATGACAAAATTTGACAATTTTAACCCAAAGAGCTCCCTTGTCATTAAGAAACCACCACTTCCATTTATAAAGAAGGCCGATGTTAAAAGCATCCAAACTACCAACCCCAAGACCTACAAGTTTCTTATTTAAAAAGTAAAAATTTGTTATAGGGGTTTATAGTTTCATAGGGGGATAATGACTTAGGAGGGTAATAACGTTTCCCGTTTGTCCATATTGAGTCTCTAACGTATTTTTTGTGTATTACACCATTAAGGTTGTTATAACTGTTTAAAAATAATCCCTTTTATCGGTTTCTTCATGACTATTTGTAAACGGTTATAATAACCTTAATGTTGTAATACGCACAAAAAATACATTAGGGATCTACAATGGACGAACATGAAACGTTATTACCCTCCTAAGTCATTATCCCTTAATCGAATAACACTCTTTCCGGTTTAATACCTAGCTACCTACAAAATATTAATGGCCCAAGTTACCTTGTTTTCTCAAGGAAAAACATATTATTGTATTCCCATATTTCCCCTTACCATTATGGGGGTATTTTAGGGCACTCAAATTATATCAACCGTGATGGTGAAGCATTGAGAATACAAGATGAATTTGAGTTCACAACAAAAACGCTCTTTCTCTGCTACAAGGGTGACATCCTTGATTACATGACAGGATTGGATCTATCTTGTAACAAATTCACAGTGAGATTCCAGGAGAACTAGGGTCCTTAACTCATCTTCGTGCTTTAAACCTGTCTCACAATCAGCTGATTGGACCCATGCATTCCAGTGAACTTAAATCTTGCAAAGATAGAGAGCTTGGACCTTTCTTCATACGGGTTGACCAGAAAAGTTCTATCACAACTCATTAAGCTTACCTCTATCTACTTTCAATGTTTCTCATAACAAACTATCAGGCAGACTCCCATAAATGAAAGCACAGTTTGGTACTTTCACACTAGCAAGCTATGAAGGGAATCCACTTCTTTGTGGACAACCACTAGAGAAGAAATGCACGACTACTAATTCACAGGTGACCAATTCATCAGTTGAAGAAGATAACGAGAAATGGTATGATATTGATATGACATGCTTTTATGCAAGTTCTGGTTCGACATGTTTTGTGTTCTTAATGGGATTTGTTGCACTTCTTTATGGGATTTGTTGCACTTCTTTACATCAAGGTGGCTAAATTGGGTTGAAGTTTGTATGTTTGCATGTTAATACTTCTTTTATGATCCAGTAACCAAATTCTCCATGCCCTTCTGTAAATAGGATCTCCTCACTAAGAATGTGTAAATAAAAGTAAACCTGGTTTCATATGTAAGTATATTTGTCTCTTTGATATATGTACAATGACTGTTTCTGATGTGCACATGACTTTTGTGTTGTATCCGTGCTTCGTTCTAAGTTATGTGTATGTGTTATGTTTATGCTTCATTTTCTGCCTCATATAACTCCAATTTCCTCTAACTTAGACAATGCATTTGGAATGATGACTTTCATCAGTTATTGGTTATTGATCTACAACTTTCACTTAAGCTATAATTCCATAAACACCAAGTTTCTCTTTTATCTTATTGAAATCAACTACTTTTAGAGCTGTTGCAAAAATTTCAGGTATTTGATCCATGTTTCTACATAGTTGGACTTCAATCTACTGAGGTCACTATTAAAATGATACTTCCTTCCTATATATGTGCACTTTGATACATAAAGAAGCTTAGTTAGCATATCAGATTACTTGAGAACTCATTTTTGAACAAGTAATATACTTATAATAATAATCACAAATAACGAAAATAATTGTATAGAACTACCTTAGTAATAGGTTAATGACTTTAACATGGTTTTATTTCCTTGACTTGAACAATACGTAAGATACATATCCATAACATTGAACAATTAAAAACCAACAAAAACCTACTATGCATTGCCAACAACAGAACCAACAAGATAATAAAAGAAAGTGGATTTTAAAGAAAAGGAAATTCATAATTTATAGGGACAAATCAGCCAAATCAAACGTCCTTTCAACTGCTTTGCACCATGAGGCCACCTTCTTCTTCCTCAACTCCTCATCTAACACAGGATTGAAAGTGGTATCTTTCTTCATTCTCTCCCCATTTGCAAATATCTCTTCTTCTGTCCAAACTCCAACTGCTAAACCAGCTGCATACGCTGCACCAAGTGCTGTTGTCTCTATATCTGCTGGTCTCACCACTGGGCTACCCAATAGATCTGCCTGCAATTTCACTTTTAATTACACAATCCAAAAAAAAACTAATCACAAAACTAGTAAAAAACAAGAACAAATTAACCTGAATCTGCATAAGGGTATTATTCACAGTAGCCCCTCCATCTACCCTAAGTAAAAACTGTCCCTTTTCATTTTTCGTTTCACCTTTCTCACCAGCATCTTTATGCATTGAATCCAACACATCTTTCACCTGAAAACACATACTTTCAAGAACAGCTCTAGCAATATGAGACTTGTTTGTAAACCTTGTGATCCCAATACAAACACCACGTGCATCATCACGCCACCATGGTGCAAAAAGCCCATTGAAAGCTGGAACAAAGTAGACCCCACCGGTTGACTCAACCTGTGAAGCCAACTCCTCAATTTCACTAGCGGAACGTATAATTCCAAGACTGTCCCTCAGCCATTGAACAGCTGCTCCAGCAATTGCAATTGAGCCCTCTAGAGCATAGTTTGCAGGGGCATCTTTCCCGAGTTTGAAAGCTAAAGTGGTTAACAAACCATGTTTTGATGGAATCACTTCTTCACCTGTGTTAAGAAGTATAAAAGCACCTGTCCCATAAGTGCTTTTTGCCTCTCCTTTCCTACAAGATTGACCTAACATTGCTGCATGTTGATCGCCTAAACAACCGGAAATAGGGATTCCCGGAATCAGCCATTCCTTTCCTATGTGACCGATTACCTCGGCATTGCTTACAATTTTTGGTAGAATGGCTTTAGGGATCTTTAATGTTTTCAAAGTCGATTCATCCCAATCAAGTGTTTTCAGATTCATGAGCATGGTTCTTGATGCATTAGAGACATCAGTGACATGTATGCCATTATCAATGCCTCCAGTTAAATTCCAGATTAACCAGGAATCAATGGTTCCAAAAAGTGCATCACCTTTCTCAACTGCTGCTTTCACTGCATCCACATTTTCCAGCAGCCATAAGAGCTTCAGTGCACTAAAATATGTGCTTATTGGCAAACCACATGATTCCACAAAGTGGGATTTTCCCCCTGATAATTCTTTCTCCAATCTCCTACATAATGAAGAGTTTAAAGATAGATTAATTGATATACTTGTGATGAGTGTGGTTAAAAAAACATTACTTTTTTGTGTAAACAGCAGCAATCCAATATAATAATTAACAAATTCAACTCGTTTTCTTAATAAGAAATCAATTTAGTATATTTTACACCCAAACGAATCAAAAGGGTGAAATTTAAAAACTTTGCAAACGTACTAAAATGGTTTTCTTCATTAAAGTAAATTAAAATTCAATGATATAATTTTTCGTATTCACATTTAATACATTATACATGAATTACTTATGAAATAAAATAAATAAAAAGTGAATACTAAAAAAGTAGCCACTTTTGACTTTTGACACTATAATTCCTAGAAAAGGGATGATAATCCCAATTATAACAAAATATATTTTTGATCCAGATCCCGCCGGCAAGAAGAAAACAATCATTAAAAAACAGGAAAGGATTTTCAATTTTTTTGATGAAAACAAAGTGGGTTTCGAGTTTAGACAGAATTGTTGTAAGAGAAAGGCGATCATCCCAATTTTAACAAATTCAAATCTTAATCCAAATCCCAGCAGAAACAAGAGAACAGTCGTTCAAAAATCTAGAAAAGGTTGCCAATTTTTCGATGGAACGAAGTGGGTTTAGATCAAGAAATTGTTCTAAACAATATTAGATCCCATCCTCCCAAAAAAAAAAGTAGAAATCAAAAAGCTTTCCAATTTTTCCATGTAAACAAATTGGCTTTAGTTCAAGAATCTTGATCCAAATCCCACCGATCGCAAGAAAGCAATCATACGAAAACTCAAAAAGGTTGCTATTTATTTTTTGGAAAAACAAAGTAAGTTAAGATCAAAAAAGAGCGATTGTGGAAAAGATTGATGGAATTTTGTAAATGTACCTGCAAATGGATGTTGTTCGATTATCCATCCAAACAATGGCGTTATAAAGTGCAACCCCAGTAGACTTGCTCCAAACAACAGTAGTTTCCCTCTGATTAGTAATACCAATGGCTTTAAGACCATTATCGACATTAAACCCATCAGCCGTAGCTTTATCAACGGCCTTCGTTACGCACGTCTTCACACTTTCAAGAATCTCCATCGGATCATGCTCGACCCATCTGTAATGAAAAAAGGGGGGGAAATTGGTTTCATGGGTATGATTCTTTTAAATAAAATTCGATCAAAACAATAAAAGATTGAGTTGTGGATTACCCTGCTTGTGGGCAGAACTGAGTGAACTCGACTTGATGAGATCCAATGGCTTGAGCATGTTTATCGTAGATGATGAATCTGGTGCTTGTTGTTCCTTGATCGATCGAACCAATGAATACTTCCTCTTTCGCCATCGATCTTCTTCTCTTGTTGAATAGTTTGCTGAATTTTGGAAGAAGCTGAGAATTTTAATTGAATTGTGTATTGGAGATGAAGGAGGAATTTATAAGTTATTGGGTGAGAGTTTGGGGTTTCCGGTTGTTTTGTTTTGTTTAATATCTTCCTATTTTTTCGGCTACTACCCAAACCCAAGAAAGTCAAAATCGTTGACTTCCGGATAAGATAAAATTGAAACTTTTATAAGATTTTAGGAAAATTAAAATGATGACGTGATATATTTTTTTTTTTTTCAAATGGAACATATTTTTCAATTTTGTTCACTTTTGATGATAACATATTTTAATTTTTTTTTTTAAATAGAACATTATTTTTTGGTTCCATTCAAACCTACAAATATTTATTTATATTTGAAACCATGTAAATATAGTTTTTCATTCATAAACCATATTTGATATAAATACAAGGTTTTTACATTCAAATCATAATATTATATATAAATATGTATTAATAATATTGTAATCGTATTTTTCATGCACTATTAATGTTAAAAGAAAAAGAAGTATAATTCTACAAGAAACAAATATCATATATATATATATATATATATATATATATATATATATATATATATATATATATATATATATATATATATAATACGCAATATTGAAGAGAATTTGGAGATGTGAAGTGCACAATCAGATAAACTAATTTGATCTTGAGAACATGAAGGTCCTATGTTCGCTTTAATTATCAATGAACCGTTTATATATATATATATATATATATATATATATATATATATATATATATATATATATATATATATATAAACGGTCCATTGATAATTAAAGCGAACACAGGACCTTTATGTTTTCAAGATCAAATTAGTTTATCTGATTGTACACTTCACATCTCCAAATTCTCTTCAACATTGCGTACTCAATACGGTCATAATATAACTAATACAAATTTTTACATAACATTATGGTTTGAATATAAATATTAGAAAAAAATAATAATGATGTTCGAAAAAAATAAAGTATCAAAAAAAACATAGTGTCAAATTTGAAAAATAAAATGAAACTTAATGTCTTTTGTGAAAAAAGTTCTGTTTTGACATGTCATCATACCACATCAGCAGACAAACGGCTTGATCGATAAATTGATCAAAATTGAAACAAATTGAAAAACACAGTGTCAAATTTGAGACAAAAAGAAACGCAATGTCAAATTAGAATTTTAGTGTAAACTTAATGACTTTTATGTTATTTTTCCAAAATTAAATTGTTTTCTACTTAATCCTCCTACTTCATCCTTATATTCATTCAATAATTATCATGTGTAAAACATTAATTCTCTTTCGTTATCTTATCATTTGATTTTGACACTTATGATGATCCGGTAAATAGAAACATTTAATAGAATGATATTTAATCTCTTAAGATTTTACCTCAATCACGCTTTAAAAGTATAAACCATCATATATGGAAAAATGATATATACATCAAAATATGACTATAGAATCTACTCTAATAAATAAATAAGTTGTTTGTCATATATCATATTTTTATTTATTTTGTCAAATGTTATTTTGTGATTATTTTAAATTATGTTTTTTTCACATGTTATTTTATGACTTTTTTTTATTTTTTATTAAATTTCACATGGTATTTATATATAATAAATAGATATCAATTTCAATTATACATATTTTTATTTTAATTTCAAAATTCCTAAATTGAAGGAGATTTAGATAATGCATAATTTTGGTTGTATTTATTTCGAAATTATACTTTACAATTGATTAATATTAACACTTTCATATTTAACATTTTCTAATTAACCCGTATAATATACGGATCTCACAACTAGTAACAAGATAAAAAAATAAAAATAAAAAGATCATCATTTTCGGGTTGTGAAATGACATTTTTTTGAATGGTTATTACAGACTCAATTATATATATATATATATATATATATATATATATATATATATATATATATATATATATATATATATATATATATATCCTAGTTTGTTGTATGTTGTTATATGGAGATATGTGTTTACTTATTGTGTGATTAGACCGGTAGATCTGTACGACTACCTATGTTGTTGTTTATTGATTGGTAATGTTTATATCGATATGTTGTTATGGTTTACTTGGATGAGGCAGACCAGTTGGTACTGAAGGCCAAGATACCCAGGGTGGTCCTGATAAACTAAATGCATGCGAGGTGGTCTAATCAGGCCGAAGGCTCGGAGAGCGGTCCAGATAAGTTGAAGGTCGGTGCGGTGATCCAGTCATGCTGAAGGCTTTGTATGCATGTTGTTGTTGTTATCTTGTGTGGTGGTACTTAGAGGGAACTCACTAAGCTTTGGCTTACAGTTGCAGTTATTCTTTCAGGTATTTGAGATGATTGTGACAAGGCAAAGGCGTGATCCTGTACATCCTTCAGTTTTATGTTATTTGGATTTTTGGGATACTCTGATTGCGGAAATACACTTTTGAAACAATGATTTTATAAACATTTATGGTTTTGGGTTATTTTCTAAAAGTTAAATATTTCTGTTATTTTTAAGATGTTACATGTTGGTATCAAAGCATTGATTTGAGAGAATTGGAGGAGCATTCTATTGGATTTGGTGTCTAAGCCTATAAGTGGTATGTACTTTACCCGAGAGTAGCATGGTCCATTTCGGGTTGCATATCACCATGATAATTTGAAAAGAGGTTATTTATGATTTGTTAATATATTATAAGTTCTAATATATTAATATTAAATCATATGATTTAATTAGTATTAATCAAGAATTAATTTTGAATTAATTTAGTGATCAAAAGAGACTAATTAAATCAATGAGGACTAATTGTGTAAATTAGCCATATATATAGTTTGGGCTTATGATACATGATGGACTAAGCTTATGGAAGAATCCATAAAGAGTTACCCCACTTGATTCATGGATCATGGATAATAAGCCCAAGGGTATGGATTAGGGTTTACCATGAATCCTACAACTATATATATGATGTCTCATGACCTAAAATCGGCCCCAACATGTTCTAAGAGTTCATAGAGCCGATTTCTAGTGTAAGAATACTCTCTCTCAAGTCTTCCTTTGTCCAAGGGTGTGTTGTGAACCGTTTGAGGCATCACACTTGGGGTGTTAAGTTCTTAAAGGCCAAAACTACAAGCTACAACAAGAGGTAATTCTATAACTCATTTTATGTTGTTTATGTCAATTGTGTGCTAGTTGTAGACTTAATGCTTTGGAAACAATATTGAATGTATAAATTAGAGAAAACATAGATCCAAAGCATTTAGGGTTGTATGTGCACCGTAGGATGTTGTAGTATACAAAATCCAACATTGGTATCAAAGCCTAGGATTGTTTTCTATTATATTTGATGCATGGCTTAATTATCAAATTTAAAAAAAAAATCGATTTTCTAGCCTCTTACTGGTGAACTCATCGAGTCCAGTGGCTGACTCGATGAGTCCACTCAGTATAAGGTCAACTAGGCGAGTCATGTTCATGTACTCAGCGAGTTGATGCTTCTAATGGCAGATATTCAGGATTTTTGGCCTGTTTTGGATTAGGATCATTACCACAAAATGTTTTAGTTCATAAAATTTGATTTTGTTGATATGATAGTGATCATGCTTATCCAATTAAAAGATAATTGTTAAAATTTTCTACATTTGTATTAGTTTATATGATTAGGCTAATTTCTTGTAAATTGTTGATATGAATTATCTTGACTTATGAGTTTAACTTGATCATAGATAAATTATTTGATTATTTTGTTAATTGAAATATTTGATCTTCAATATTTTTAAAGTCCTGCATAACTTGTCCTCAAGTTATGGAACATGAAAAGTATTTCATAAAAACCACATTAAACTCATAAGTTATGGAAATCAAAGGTTTTTCAAGAGTTGCAAAACTTGCCCTCAAGTTTTGGTATTTGAAAATTCTCAAATTAAGAAACTCTTGTAATTAAAAAGGTGTAAATATTGGGTTCATAAATTAAAAAAATTAATTAAATAGTTTCAATTTTGAATTTTTATATTTAGAACCTTGAAGTATTTGAGTAGTTTAAATTGCACCTTATGGACATTATTAAATTAATTAAGGTGTTTAATTAAAAGAGAATTAATAATTCCATAATGACATTGTTTAAGTTTAATTAAATTAAGAGTATATTTTATTAATAGATTAAATCATCTAGTATTTTAAAAGTTTAAAATATACCCTTATACTGTTATAATATTAAAAGTTTTATATATATATATATATATATATATATATATATATATATATATATATATATATATATATATATATATATAAAGACAAGTCAGTCGTACCGTTAGTAGGCATCATTAACGAATCCGGTCTATAAAGGAGGTATAAGGTAATTGCCTATAAAATGGTGGTTTAATGGGTGTCCACTCTCACCCACTGCTTCCTTGACTGGTAGAGTGTCGTTAACCGAACGAGTAGGATAGAACATTCTCATTAAAAGTATAATGAATACTTTAAGTAACTAACTGTCTCACAAATTCCCAATCTTAGTTACTTAGGAAAAATGTAAATTTAGTGTTAACCCATGAAATTGCGCTTTGCACCTTGCCAAGTCGTTAGTGGAGTGTGTGTGGTTAACCGACACACTAACTTGGACTAACAAGGGTGGAAAACGGTAGCTCGATGTTAACCACATTGATTATGTGATAAATGACATCGAGAGTATCAAGCTAATTTGCATGGTTATTCATAACTTGTTTGTGATCCTCGGCATCCTAGTCACAAACTTGAAAGGCACAACAGAGATTTAAACATGCCATTGAAAAGTTCAATGAATCTCAAAGAATCTAGGAATTTCAATTCATTTAAAACTTAGTAATCAATTTCGTTTTTCATGGTGGAAATTGGTAAATCATCATTTACCTACCTAAAAATATTTTGCAATTGGATTACGGTAACCATTTTCCGAATTGTAAATTATTGTGTTGGGTCATAGCCTTAATATTCCATTTGGGTGTTATATTAAAGACATAAATCAACTAAACTTGAATTTCTCCCTTGTAGATGTCTAGTTCAAACAACTATGGTCTTCCCAAATCTTTTGGGAAAAGCCTTCCTTATGAAGATGGTGTTCCACAATTGGATTGTGGAAATGGAAATCATGTTTCACTTCCTCTACCTCCTCCAATAATTCTCCGTAACCCACATGTTCATATGTAACGCCCGTAAATCCGGGATAGTCAATTTAGAGACGATGAGCATCAAAAATAAGTTTTTGATGGAATATTATTTATAATTATTAATCTTAACCAAGTTTTATTATATGTTACAAGGGTTCCATACATATAAAGAATGCCGAAATCCGAGTTATAACGAAGAAGTTATGGCTCGTCGAAGTTTTATGGCAAAATCGGCATGGCACCGGGAGACGTAAATAGTGAATTTACGGTATATGACATTTTAGCCTTAGTAATCTAAACAAAAGTTGTAGAATATGTTAAACTGAGAGCATCAATAAAAAGAACGTCCAAATCTGACTTCGTATGAGGAAGTTATGAATTTTCTAACATTTGGCATAGCAGTACACGACCCGAAACTCGAATTTTAGTTCGAGCAGTTTTCGGCCTACGCAACCTAAATGAAAGTCAAATATCTCATTAATAGGAACTCAGCAGTAAAAAGACAGACGAAAACGGAGTCCGTATGTAGAAGTTATGAATTTTACGCGGGCATTTAACAGTATAATCTCCTCATACTATTAAATTTAAGATAAATCGAGAATTAGCCGATGGAGTCAAAATGAAAGTTGTAGATCTTATTTTTACCTACGCGTGGATATAAAGAACGTCAAAAATAGAGGTCGTATGCGAAAGTTACAGATTTTAGAAGTTCGAAGTGTGTTGTGCGAAAATGGGTGATGTGGCACAGTCATAGTCATTGTTTTCTCCCCAAGTCTTGCCACTAGATGGTGACATGTGGCACCAAGTTCAACCATTTTTCACCCTATAAATAGAACCTCTCCCACCCTCATTTTCTTCACACATTTCTCATTCTTTCTTCTCTTTACTCTCTCTCTAGAACCTCTCTCTAGCCTCAACCCCCCCCCCCCCCAAAAAAAAAAAAAAAAACCTAGGGAACCTCCATAGAATGAGGCGTAAGCCGCGGAGTGCTCGATGGCTCCGAGAAGAAGAGATTTTCGGCTCGGGAACGCTGCTCCAAGCAAAGCCCGGTTTTCTATAAAACCTGTTGTAAGTGAGCTACGCCTATGCTATTTTTAATATAGCTTTTATTTAATTATAGTAACGTTATTAGGAACTTATAATAAGTACTTGGACTATTATTATGGGTTATATAAGTATTGTTTAACGCTTATATAATAGTAATAATATCTAGACTATTAGTTAGCCTCAACGAATAATAGACTAAACTCTAGTGGTAATAATACTAGGTTTCGTCGAAGGAAATTATTTTTAATTAAGAAGCGAAGCGCTGTTTGAGTTCAGAATCACCACCTTTTCAAGTGAGTTCATGGTCTCTTTCATCTTACACATAGATATGAAGTATTTTAATATAAATTACGTGCTATATGTGCTTATTGTCTGAATACTTGCTGTCTATGCTGGGTGAAATATTTTTCTGCATGTTTTAAGTGATTTAAACTGTATATGTATTTTATATCTACAAAATGTGTTGGGTAAAACATGGATATATGTAATAGTTGTTGTGTGACCAAAAAAAAAATAATGAGAGGCCTCGTTATAGATGTTATTGATGATCCAATCATCTAGCGGGGTATAGATGACGACCACGGACTATTCTAGACAGTCTAGTGGAACGCTAGCAGGCTCGTAACCTGTATGTGTTATTGGAACTGTGTATCTATTTAACTGTGTGCTCACCAACAGTACTCCATCCCCCACATGGTTGCCTTATTTGACATGAATTGCTAAGTAACCCCTGAAGCATGTGTTGTCACACCGATCAAAGTCCCTTAGACTAGGTCGCTTGTGTTAGATGTTTTAGGGACGTAAAGTGAGGATAACGGGAACGGGTAATTCGGGTTTTTTGGTTTGATAAAGTTAATAAACTTGTTTATTGTGGGTTTAAAACTCTATGTACTCACTGGGTTTCCCAACCTGACCCACTTAGTTTATTTATATCACAAGTGTTGATATGAAGTCACATTACACAGAGAGATTAAGGATATATAAATCACTAGTGATAATGAATGTAAGTTTTGTTTATCCTTATGTTTTTGTATTGACGATGACATCCCAAATGTTTTAAAATGAATAAAAATACTTTTCTTCGAAAATGCTTTGATAACGTATTTATCATGTTTTACTGGGAACAAATTCCGCAACATTTTTATTAAAAGAGGTACTCTGATTTTTATAAAGTATAAACAAAATCGGTATTTTCTGGCCGTGAAAATAGGGATGTCACATCATAGATTTGAAAAAGTTCAAGGTCACTCAAGCCCTATTAGCTAGGAAACACCAAGATGGAAGGTCTGTGTGTGCACATGTCTTGGAGATTAAGTCACACATTGGCAGGCTGGGAATGTTGGGTGTTGTTGTTTCAAGGAAGTTGGTTGTTGACTTGGTTCTTCAATCACTTCCTAAGTTATATAGCAGGTTCTTTAAGGACTACTATGTGGGAGATCACGGCATGACCCTTATTGATCTAACATATTTGCTTGTTGTTGCTGAATTAGCAATGATTTAGCACACTGGTAAAGCAAATTTGGTTGGACATTGACAATGGGAACATTGGAAGTCCATAAAAGCTTTCTCTTCCCAATGGAAAGGGGTCGGCCATGGTCAAGTCACTTGAGCGAGTGGTAAAGAAATAGGCTAAGTCTGAGATAGGGCGTACCATTCCCAAAGAGTCCATATGTTTCTATTGCCAAGAGAAGGGGACATTGGTTGCAAAGCTGCCATATTTACCTGAAAGATTGCAAAGATGGTAAAGTCAAAAAGTTTGACTATGCTTCAGGTAAGTCCATTATCTAGCTCTATTAAGTTCCTATTTGGAGATTCTTAATACATGACGTAATGTAATTACATTTTGATGTTTTTTAGGATTGAAGAAAAGAAAGGAAACTTAAAGGAAGAGTAAGTTGATTCTGATCTTGAAGATATGGATTTCGATCGCATGGTTTGATAATCAGAATTTTGAGCTGCTACTTAAGAGTTATGATAGATTTCTTAGTAAGAGATAACGACATGGTTTTCATATGTATTTGCATTGTAAGGATAAGTTTTCCGCAATTTTTATAAATAAAGAAATTTTTTTGAAATTTATTTTATTTTAAGTTTCTTACAATGGCATTTGTGAAAATTATTGCTTATATGTTTCCATTGATAGAAATATTGGAAAATGGATTTGATTCTTTCGTTTGTGGTAGTATCATAATTTACAAAATAAGGAAAGATTCTCATCACCCAAGTCTCAGTTGGATAGAAACTTGGAATCATGCAACTTTTATTGTGTGATGAATGAGAAATTCATCTTTGGGAAATTAATACTAATTCCTTATTCACATGTATATGTGGGTCAAGTGAAGGACTAGGGGATCGGGTACACTTGGTTGTGCAGTGATTAGGTCCACCACAAAGAACGATAAGACTATGCGTTATGATTTACTAAAGTTTAGTAAATATGGTCATGCTTACAAGATTAAGTGTAATTCTGAATCATTGAAAAAGTTTCAATGTATGGCAGAACAAATAAGAAGGATCAAATTAGGCAGAAAGATGAAAGTTTCTCCAGTCTAAAAGGAAGGGAGAGTACTTAAGTGTTGTGTTTTATGATTATCTTTGTAATTATGAAACCATATCACAATTGATCCTCTAAGGACATCTTAGTGCATTTGTATGGCTAAGAAGAGGAATCATGAATTGTTGAAATGGTTAAATCAAAAGGTGAATCATACTTCATTCCAAAATTGAGTCTTAAAGTCGTACTCTAAGTTTTTAACTTGAGTGACATATCTTAAATAGGTTTATAACACTTATCAAATGTAGAGCAAAATGTTTCTTACTCTTGTACATTTGAAATTGGTAAGTTGTGATGTTTTGGATAAAAAAAGACCAACTAAGACCAATTATGTGAAGTGTTTGTCTTGAAAATAAACCGCACTAACTCTTGAATATTTGTTTGTCAAGGAATGTTTCTTGACAAGAGAATCTTATATGTCAAGAGGACAGTGGGAGTCTTAATGATCTTGAACAGTTTCAAGAACTAATCAAGAGTAAACCAATTGTATATCACTAGCACGCAACTTGAGGTTTATAACCTATCATGTTGACATATTCTTGTTTATATGCCTATTCCAGTAAAAGTTGACTATGCATTTGAGTTCTTAGTTGTTCGGATAACAACTTGGAAGCAATGGTAGGCCCTTGAGCTGCCAGGTGGCAAGAAATTAAGATTGAACAAGTTAAGTCCATATGAGTTTGAATTTGTCACTTACCTTGTCTTGTAATTATGGTTATGACAAATTCACATGGATAGGAACACATACACCATAAAAATATAAGTGTCAAAACGTTTCTCTCCAATTCATGAAAATGATTGTGAAGACACGCTTTCACTAGGTAGATTTTAAAGAGATAGCAATTGTGATATTTGCATTCTCAAATTCGATTATGATTATGGTATCCCTCTTCATAGTTCGAATTGTGAGAAATGGCAAAGGTCTAAACATTTAAGACTTATTCCTGTAAGTTCTAAAATTGATTAGACACACATGTGAGCTATCTAAGTAAAGGTGTATGAGTTTTAGAAGCCTAGATAAAGTCTTATCGAAGCATCTTATATCAGAAATCTGAACTTTGGTAAGAAAGTCAATAAGTATTGATTTCTAGAAGTCCAGTTGGTTTCTCGGTACATGTCAAAGCTAGTGGGAGCATAAGTGTTATGCTAGTAAGATAATAATTATTATGATAGTGAGAGCATAATTATTATGGTAAGTGTTGCAATTTAGCAATATTAATTATAGAAAAACAAAAGTTTCAATTTGTAAAGATGCAGGGTTTGAATAGTAGTTTTTCTATAATTAAGGGAGATGAATTCATACTTCATTTAGATTCTAAAAGCTTAGATTGATAGTTTAATCGAATTTAGTCATGGATATATGTGAATGTTATGCTGAAATGATTCAACATAAGGAAATTCTATATGTGGAAATATTATAGCGGGAGACTGATAAATTATCATGTCTTTATGCAAACCATTATGAATCGTATTCCATATGTTTCGGATATAGGAACAATTGCATATGCTATAATATTTATATGTTCTAAATTTTCCAAATGCCTAGGCCATTAATAGGGAAAAAGGATCAGAACTGGATATGACTAAAATGGTTAAGCAATTATCGAGGACAGTTTGAGGTTTACCAAAGATTGGTTGCTCATGGATAGTTGGAAGTATAGTGTAAATTTTGGAATACCATATTGACATATTCTGAAAAGAGGCAACTCTTGTTCAGAAGTGATAGTCAAAATGGGAATATGAAAATGTTTCCATAAGTGGAAGTTATTTTTTAAATCTGTGTAACATTAGAAAACTTGATGCAAGAAGGATGTTCAAAGGAATGTAATTTGAATGTGAGACTTCATTTCCATTGAATTGTTCTCCATTGGAATATTTTGAAATGTTTGTTGTCAAGTCTCTGTGACTTTGTGCATAGTCATTACAAGAGGACCGTTGCATATATGTTTAAAATCTAATAAATTATAGCAAATGGAAAGAATTTGGCATTCTTACATTTACAGTAAGGATTTGGAACTGTGAAATGAGTTTCATTGAAGATGTGTTCAATTGATCTGTTTCACAAAGAAAAGACCATACGCAAACATAGTGTGCATGCTTGGAGCATGGGATAACTATTGCTTTAGTTCAAGTATTAAGTTGATTAATCGAAACATTATATAATGAATAATGTGTACTCAATATGGTGATTAAATAAAAAGTATTTAATTTATATTAATAAGTTCTGAGACCATATTGGATTCAATTATTCTTGTGTTTCACTTTGCATGTTTTGACTTCCCAAATAACTACGTTATTCAAACCATCCACAATCGATCATACTTTGGAAGTAGGTATTGAGGCAAGACTGTCATAAATCTGACTGTAAATTGTCTAGGTGTTTTAGACATAGCACAAGTTTTCTCCAGTGTTCATGAGTACTCTTGGAATAAGATTTGAGTATTGGATTAAACCCACGCTTATCCGAATCACTTCATGGATTTTATCATGGGTGATTGTGAGATCATAATATCTTATATTGTGTAAATTAGTCATATATATAGTTTGGTCCTATGATACATGATGGATTAAGTTTATGGAAGAATCCATAAAGAGTTACCCTACTTGATTCATGGATCATGGGGACTAATTGTGTAAATTAGTCATATATATATATATATAGTTTGGGCCTATGATACATGATGGATTAAGTTTATGGAAGAATCCATAAAGAGTTACCCTACTTGATTCATGGATCATGGATAATAAGCCTAAGAGTATGGATTAGGGTTTACCATGAATCCTACAACTATATATATGATGGCTCATGACCTAAAATCGACCCCTACATGTTCTAAGAGTTCATAGAGCCGATTTCTAGTGTAAGAATACTCTCTCTCAAGTCTTCCTTTGTCCAAGGGTGTGTTGTGAACCGTTTGAGGCATCACACTTGGGGTGCTAAGTTCTTTAAGACCAAAACTACAAGCTACAACAAGAGGTAATTCTATAACTCATTTTATGTTGTTTATGTCAATTGTGTGCTAGTTGTAGACTTAATGCTTTGGAAACAATATTGCATGTATAAATTAGAGAAAACGTAGATCCAAAGCATTTAGGGTTGTATGTGCACCATAGGATGTTGTAGTATACAAAACCCCACACATTCGTGTGAATCCAGAATTAAACTAAGGAACTACAAAAGTTTGAAAACGGTTTTCAAAAATTGTTTTCAAAAGTGACCAAGGAAGGATGTGATGTGTACAATTAGTCGGAGCCAAAAAGTATACCCCAAGTAGCCACACTGTTATTTGATATGATGCTTATGATAGAACAACATGCTAGTGATATGCTAGGAATCTTCAGAAATTACATGATAGAAGTTTCTGATATATGATGCTTGATTACCTAGGGTTACTTTTTGTATGGAATTGACATCATTATTGGAGTTAGTTAGTGTATGCATCACAATTATACATAACTAATATTTTATAGCCTTAGAATGTTTGGTCTGGCCATATTTCCTGTTCCTTGTTTGGTTGTGGGCTTAGGGTAGAATCAAGTATTCGACTGTCTATAGGATCCAATGTTATGTATGATTAGCATACGTGAGTGCCGAAGGGTTGGTGGAAGTTTCATGGATGACTATATATGTATGAGCTTCCGGTCAGATAAGAAACGTTTAGCCACCCTCGTGAGAGTGAGGATATGATGTATGTGTATCCTAGTTTTTGTATTTGTGTTGGGTGGTTGTGATGATCCTTTGGGAAAAATACGGGTAGGTATGGAAGGTAGTATGGGCCCATACTACTGAAACCATGGGACTTGTAGAGGGGTCATCTGTCTGGGATGGTTGTGGTTATATAAATTTTGGAATTCTGATATACTCTGGTTTATTTTTAGTATGGTGTTCACACAAGGATCAGGTTCATGATCGGGAGAGAACGGACAGGATAGGCTAGGGATGACTGATAACCATATTTGGGAGGTTATCGCCACTGAGGTGGCTACTGCTATCTAGAGATCCATGCCAGAGAAGTTTGAGTCTATCAAGACCACTATTATCCAGCTTTTTTATGAATGATATAATGCTCTTACTAAGGTTGTTGCAGCTATGAGGATTAATTGGAGGAGGGCCTTCTAGTATCAAGACTTCGACAACATGAAACCCCCGAAGTTCGATAGAGTTCAGGATCCTATCATGGTAATGAGATGGTTTTTTTTTTCTTCACATGCTCTAGCCCAACTGACCAGAAGGTCAAGTGCGCCCTGAACCTTATTCGGTTAGGTGTGAAGGATTGGTGGAGACTGGTGATTGGCTCGTACACTCCTGACCAAAGGGTCATTATGACTTGGGAGCAGTTCTCCAAGTTGTTTCTCATGAGGTATGTCCCCATGGTGGAGAGGGAGATATTAGACCAGGAGTACTTGGATCTGAGACAGGGGACTGCGAAGGTGATGAAGATCACCAAGAGGGCTCTTTTCTACCCTGAGTTTGTTGCTTCTAAGCAAGCTTAGATGACCCGGTGCTTGAGCATGCTCAAGACGGATATCTTCCAGTCTGTGTCACCCAACGGTATGGTTTACTTGAGGAGATACAGGAGGCCGCAAGGAGACAGGAGATCGAGATGGAGACGCAGTCTAGGGAGCTAAGGTAGGCCCATGTCTAGTCATAGCCTGCAACCAAGCGGTTCAGACCCGCTGATTCAAGATATGGGGGCTAGAGGGGGCGCACATGTCGCAAGTATGGCAAGGTTCAGGAGGGTACTTGCCGATAATCTGATGAATACCACAAATGTGGCAAGTAGGGGCACTTTGCAAGGGATTTTCGACAACTGCCCCAGTACCGAGTGCCAGGATTTGTTACCACTGTGATTAGGTTAGCCATGTGAAGTTCAATTGTCCGTTTCTCACCACCAAGCCAACGTAGGCTCCAGCTCCAGCCACTCTGAGGATCAATGATAGACGCCAGGGTAGGGCGGAGACCCCGATGGCTCAAGGTAGTGCTTTCCAGCTCATTACAGAGGAGGCCGGGGCAGCGCCACACATTGTTACTGGTATGTTTCTATTTATATATTGTCGAGTTATTTTATGTTATGCTTATGATTATGATTCTGTTTGGTACCTTCTTAATGAACTCTTTGACTGCTCTTGTGCTTTTTGACTTGGTTGTGAGTCGATGTTTTAGCATGGTCTTTACCCGATAGTAGCATGGTCTGATAGTAGCATGGTCCTTTTGGGTTGCCTTCGCCACAACAACTTTACAGGATGAATTATGAGAAAGATGTTGAAAAATGATTTATTAATATATTATAAGAATAATATATTAATTGACAAATCATATTATTTAATTAGTGTTGATCAGAAATTAATTTTGAATTAATTTAGCAATCAAAAGAGACTGATTAAAAGAACGAGGACCGATATTGCTAACCACTGATAGTTGCAATTGGGCTGGTGGATCAACTTGGAATAAGGTTGGACGAAATCTATGGGAAGCCCATAGAGAATTCTTTCAAGAACTATTCTAGAAGGTATCCATGGGCTACTTAAGGCTTAAGCAGTCAAATTATGGTTTCCACCTAAAACCCTAGTAACCACAAGTATAAATAGACCCCATAGCTTAAAGAATTTAGCCCCTATGCTTTCTAAGAGAACCCTAGGCAATTTCAATAAGCCTCCATCATTTCTCTCTCTCTCTCTCTCTCTCTCTCTCTCTCTTGTTCATCTTTTTATTGTGGTGTTTGTGACTCCATTAAAGGTGCAACAATTGAGGCACTAAGCTCTTGAAGGTCAAGATCAAGCAATCAACAAGAAAGGTATTCTTATAACTCTTGTTTATTCAATTGAATCCGAAAATATGTATGCTACATTAGGGTTTTGCTTTGGAAAATTATTATGTATGTATAACTTGAGAAAAAACCTAGATCCAAAGCAATTAGGGTTGCATGTGCACCATATGAATGTTGTAATGCTCAAAACCCATCAGTGGTATTAGAGCTTAGAGTGTTTTTCTGATATATTTCATGCATTTGTGATTTGTTCAAAGCTAGAAAAAAAACGTTTGTCTCTTCTTGGTGAACACGATGTGTTCATAGTTGAAAACGACGTGTTGGTCTTACACGATGTGTTATGGCATAACATGACGTGGAGACTCGTCTGTTGGCAAATTTTTGGATTTTTAGCCTAAATTAGATTTGGATAATTACCATAAGTTGATTTTACTAATTAAATTTGAATTTTATGATATGATAATAAATATCCTCATCTAATTGAAAGATAATTGTCAAATTTTAAGATAATTATGAGATTTTGTGATAAATTAATTATTTGAAAATTTTGATTTGAATTTTCTTACCAAGTAAAATGGATAAGGTCAAATTTATGATAAGGATAAATTATTTGATTAATTTAATTATTTTAAAGTTTGATCTAGAAGGTTTGAAAATGTTTCTTCACTTGCCCTCAAGTTTTGAAATTTAAAATTTGATTAAAAGTTTTAATTTTGAAATATTAAATTCTAAAACCCTAGTGTTTTAAAAGTTTAAAATGCAACCCATATACTATTATAATATTAAACGTTTAATATATATATATATATATATATATATATATATATATATATATATATATATAGTGGAGAATGATATCAATCTCCTACGAAGACCACGTTGTCACTAGGTCTGTAGAAAAAATATCCAAAAGATATTTGTCGGTAGCCGATGAAAATACACCACTCACTATGAGGTTCAAGCTAGTCGTGAGTCTCTCGTCTTACGAAAGCCTCATAACCCCAAACCATGATATGTGCCAATGAGGGAACCTTCCCTGTCAACATCTCGTGAGGTGTTTTGGCAACCTTCTTAGTTGGGACTAGATTAAGGATATGGGCGGTAGTCTCTAAGGCATGCCCCAAAATGAGATAGGTAACGAAGCTCGACTCATCATGGAACGAACAATGTCCAACAAGGTTTGATTGCGCCTCTCAGCTGCACCATTGAGTTGCGGTGTCCTAGGTGGCATCAATTGTGAAACCATTTCACATTCCTTAAGATAGTCTTGGAACTCGACACTAAGATACTCACCATCCGTATTAGATTTGAGCATCTTTATCTTCCTGCCCAATTGATTCTCCACTTCTTGTTTAAACTCTTTGAACTTTTCAAAGGTTTCCGACTTGTGCTTGATTAAGTAGATATACCCATATCTTTAAAAATCGTCGGTGAACGTAACATAAAAGGGGTTAGCATCCCTTGTGGTGGATCTGAAGGGCCTACATACATCGGTGTGTATGAGATCCAAAAATCCATAACCTATTTAATAAGTACCAGTGAAAGGTGATTTTGTCATCTTTCCAAGTAAACAAGATTCACACATGTCATCCGAATTTAAGTCAAATGACTCCAAGACTCCATCCTTTTATAGTTGGGCTATGTGCTTCTTGTTGACATGTCCAAAATGACAATTCCACAAGCATGCCTTGTCTAAACCATTAGACGAATCGATATGAAAGACATTATTCCCTAAGTTGTCTACAACCATCACAGTTTCATATATACCATTACAAGGCAATGCTTCAAAATATAAAGTACCATTATAGAAAGCATTAATAGAACCAATTTCATTATTAAATGAAAATCTAAAGCCTTGTTTATACAAACCATAAAAATAAATAATATTCCTCTTCATCTCTAATGAGTATCAACAATCATTCAAATCTAAACCTAACCCACTATGAAGCACTAAAGAGTAATTCCCGATCTTTGTGACAGGCGACGATTTCCTATTCCCGATTACGAGGTTCATCTTCCCATGCTCCACATCCTTCTTCTTAGCCCCTGCAAATCAGAACAAATGTGAAAACTACGTCCTGTATCAAGGACCCAAGAACTAGCATGTGATGAGTTATTAGATTAAATAGTACAAATACCTGAGAATGAGGGATTTATCTTCCCATCCTTGATGTCCTGCAAGTATTTTTGGGCAACTTCGATTCCAATGCCCCTTCTCGTGACAGTAGAATCACGTTGATTGTTTAGGATCGGATGAGGGTGTGGCAGAATCGGCTTTACTTTTGGATCCATTTGAGGAGGATCCATAATGGGACTTTCCATTGTGGCTCTAGAGGGAGCTTTCCTCTTTTTCCCTTTTCCATGTCCTATTGCAAGGACGGGGGAAACATCAGTACGGGTGGACTCGACAACTTTGCCTTTTAGTCCACTTTCAGCAGTTCTCAACAAACCTTGAAGTTTGCTCAAGGGGACTTCCTCCTTGTTCATATGATAAGTCATCTTGAACTTATCATAACTAGGAGGTAAATAGTGGAGAATGATATCAATCGCCAACTCTTCTTCAAAGTTGACATTTAACTTGTGCAATCAATCCACATACCTTTGTATCCTTTGCAAGTGGCTCGTGATGGACTCTCCATCTTTCATCTCGGTCGTTATCAACGAGGCGACAATCTTGTACCTTTCTTGACGCGCACTTTGATGGTACTTTTCCATCAAATCTTGGCACATCTCGTAAGGCCAGTAGTCCTCATAGAGCTGTTGGAGCTCAGGAGTCATAGTGGCTACCATTATAGACGACACCTTTATCGCGTCCTTTTTGTGAGCCCTATACTCAGCTATCTCTTCAACATAAGCTTCGATTTCATCTATCTCTTTGAGCTTTTCGTCGAGGGCATATTCTTTCTTCTCGTATCGAAGTGCCATACGAATGTTACAAATTTAATCATTGAAATTGGACCCATCGAATGTAACCCTCCTACAAATGCTCATAAGAGAAAAGAAGCTTTAGGAGTTCGAGCTAGAAGCGTTGTTTGAGCCATACATCTGAAAAAGAAAAGGAACAAAGTATAGATTAGATAAGAAATCCTTAATATAACATTCAAATGAAATATTAAGGCTAGACCCAACACTATAATTCACAATTCGGAAGAGGGATGCCGTAATCCAATTGCAAATTACATGAAGGTAGGTAAATGACAATATACCAATTCCACCACGAAAAACGAAATAGAGAATTAGGTTTTAAATGAAATGAAACTCCTAGATTCTTTTGAGATTCATTGAACTTTTCAATGGCATGTTTAATCTCGATTATGCCCTTCAAGTTTGTGACTAGGATACCAAGGATCACAAACAAGGTGTGAATAACCATGTAAATTAGCTTGGCACTCTCGATGTCATTTACCACCTAATCAATGTTTCGGTTAACCACACACACTCCATTGATGTATGATAATTATCAAGGTATCCTTCGCCACTCTTGTTAGTCCAAGTTAGTGTTCCGGTTAACCACACACGCTCCATTAACGACTTGACAAGGTGCAAAGTGCAATTTCATGGAATAGCGTCATTTTCACATTTTTCCTAAAGTAACTAAGATTGAGAATTTATAAAAACATTCAATTACTTTAAAATATTCATTATACTTATTAATGAGGAATTGATGTCCTATCCTACCTGTTCGGCTAACGTCCCTCCATCAATCAAGAAAGCGGTGGGTGAGAGTCGACACTCATTCAACCGCCATTTTATAGGCAGTTTCATTATACCCCTCTTAGAGATCGGCTTTGTGAATGAGGTTTACTAACGGTAAGACTGACTCATCTTATACATACTTATATATATATATATATATATATATATATATATATATATATATATATATATATTAAACTTTTAATATTATAATAGTATAAAGGTTGTATTTTAAACTTTTAAAACACTAGGGTTTTAGAATTTAATATTTCAAAATTAAAACTTTTAATCAAGTTTTAAATTCCAAAACTTGAGGGCAAGTTATAAAATGTTTTCAAAACTTCTAGATCAAATTTTAAAACAATTAAATTAATCAAATAATTATCCTTATCATAAATTTTACCTTATCCAATTTACTTGGTAAGAAAATTCAAATCAAATATTTCAAATAATTAATTTATCAAAAAATCTCATAATTATCTTAAAATTTGACAATTATCTTTCAATTAGATGAGGATATTTATTACCATATTAAAAAATTCGAATTTAATTAGTAAAAATAACTTATGGTAACTATCCAAATCTAATTTAGGCCAAAAAAAATCCAAAAATTTGCCAACAGACGAGTCTCCACGTCGTGTTTAACTATGAACACGTCGTTTTCATCAGGCAGAGACAAAAATGATTTTTTTTCTAGCTTTGAACAAATCACAAATGCATGAAATATATCAGAAAAACACCCTAAGCTTTAATACCACTGATGGGTTTTGAGCACTACAACACTCCTATGGTGCACATGCAACCCTAACTACTTTGGATATAGGTTTTTCTCAAGTTATACATACATAATAATTTTCCAAAGCAAAAACCTAATGTAGGATACATATTTTCGGATTCAATTGAATAAGAGTTATAAGGATACCTTTCTTGTTGATTGCTTGATCTTGAACGTCAAGAGCTTAGTGCCTCAATTGATGCACCTCTAATGGAGTCACAAACACCACAAGCAAAAGATGAATAAGAGAGAGTTGATGGAGGCTTACTGAAATCGTCTAGGGTTGTGACATCCCCAAAATCTCGGCCAGAAAAGACCGATTTCATTTATGCTTTTTAAAATAATTTTCAGAGTAAATCCTTTTAATTTTAAAAGAGATGCGGAATTTGTTCCCAAAAACAAAACATGATAAAATAGATATTTATCAAAACATTTCATAAAGAAATATGATTTCATTTCATAATCAAAAGTCGGGATGTCATGTTCCGATACAGGTCATAAAGCATAAACGATACGATTACAAGTCGTTCGACAAATATATACATATACAGACTTGTAAACAAAAACAACTTGATGTTCGCCCATCTTAAACTCTTGCGCCACTTCCTGTAAAATAAATCAACTGAGTGGGTCAGGCTTGGGAGCCTGGTGAGCGTATAGGGTTTTCAACCCACAATAATTATATTTAATTTCAACAATCAACAATAAACCCGATTAACCATTCCCGTTATCCTCACCTTACGTTCCTAAAAATAACGTCTATTATAAGGAACCTATTTCATGATTTTTCATCGGGATGGACATTACTGCAGAGGGGCTTCCTCAACATTAAGTGTCCTAAAGGCAACCATGTGGGGGATAGAGTACACCGGTGAACACGTCGTTCACAACACCTACAGGTAATGAGCCTGCTAGTGTTCCACGGGACAGTCTAGAATAGTCCGTGGTCGTCATCCATACTCTGCTGAATGACTAGAATAACACCAATAACACCGAGGCCTCTCATCTATTTATTACACACCAATTATCTACCCATGTTCTACCCAACTTATTAGTAGATAAAAATATACATTTTTATACATAGTTTAAAAACCTGTATAACATGCTTTAAGCAATACATATTCCACATAACAGATGAGGCATACACACATAACACGTATTTCATAGAGAATACATCAGATCTGTAAGATAGAAGAGAGTGAATATACACTCACACGTATAACAACCAAATATATACACATAACACGTATTTTATAGAAAATACTTCATAATATTGCGTTGGAATGAAAATAACTACACACTCACTTGATCAAAAGATGATCGGGCAGCACTACGGCTTGCAGAAGAGGTGTTTCTCCGTAGATCTGGAAGATCTTCACAAAACCGGGCTCCTTGCGGGCAGCGTTTCGGCTCGGGAATAACGCTCTTCGGGATCCTCGGGGCTTTGGATCTTGCTTCGGGGCTCGGGAATATTACCGGGGCTTCGGGGTATAATCGGCACGCAAATCGAGGCAAAGGACCAGAGAGAATGATGAAATTTGCAAAGGAAACTCGGCTGCTTCGGGTCTCCTTTTATAGGTGCTGAACCCTCGCACGTACGCGGGGCGTACGCCTCGGTGGTCGTCAGCGCTTACGTCATCGATCCATCTCCGTCATTGCATACGACTCGCTACTCCGTAGAACTCGAGTGCCCTATGCTGTACGTGGGGCGTACAGCAGTACGCGCTGCGTACTTCGGATAGACCGCCTCTCCTCTCTTCGGATAATATCGGAGTAAAATAAAAATAAATATAAAATATTTATTAAAACTTCAAAAATTCATATCTCCTCCATACGAACTCCGTTTTCGACGTTCTTTATATCCACGCGAAGGTGAGACTACGCTCTACAACTTTCGTTTAGACTCCGTCGGCTAATTTTGACTTTTATTTTTATTATTTATTTTTAGAAGGCCGGGACAGAAAAACTTCGTTATAAATTCATAACTTCTTCGTCTGACGTCCGTTCTCGCCTAACTTTTCATTGCTTCGCTACTAACAACAAGATCTTCGATTCTCATTTAGATTGTTTCGGCTAAAAACCGCTCGATCTCAAATCGAGTATTCGGGCTGCATACTGCCACGTCGAAACTTCAGAAAATCATAACTTCCTCATACGAAGTCAGATTTGGGCGTTCCTTTTATGCATGCTCTCAGTTTAACGAAATCTACGACTTTCGTTTAGATCGCTAAGGCTATATATCGCTCTATCTTAAATTCATATTTTACGTCACTCGGCGTCGTGCCAGTTCTGTCGCGATACTTCGACATGTCATAACTTCTTCGTTATAACTCGGATTTTGGCATTCCTTATATCTCCGGAATCCTTGTTTCAACCCCTACGACTTTATGCAAAGATATCGGGCTTATCTCACACTTTAATTTTGACGCTTATTTTATTCTTAATTTGTTAAATTATAAAAATTAAGAAAATACACACATAAATCACATAATTCAAATAATTCACAAATAATACATTCTTATTATTTCAAGTTGAGTTACAAGGTTAACCTAGACTATTACATTGCTAAAAATGGCAAGCCTAGAAACACGGGCGTTACAATTCTCTCCACCTTAGAATGATTCCGTCCCCGGAATCACATACCAGCAAACAAATGCGGATAGCGACTCATCATGTCACTCTCCGTCTCCCAGGTGAGATTTGGCCCATTCGTGTGTTTCCATTGGACAAGCACTAACTCCACCATCTTACGTCGCAATTTCTTAGTCTTTCGGTCAACAATTGCCTCCGGTTCCTCAATCAACCTTTTGTTCTCATCGATCCTCAACTCTGAAAGTGGAATTATGTCGGGAACTTCTCCCGTGAACTTCCTCAAATAAGACACATGGAAAGTGTTATGAATTCCATTCAGTTCTTCTGGTAGTTCGAGCTTGTAAGCTTGGTTCCCAATCCTCTAAAGAACTTTAAACGGTCCAATAAACCTTGGACTTAACTTTCCCCTTTTTCCAAATCTTATAAGTCCCTTCCACGGCGAGACTTTAAGCAAAACCGAATCTCCAACTTCAAAATTCATCGGTCTTTGCTTTTTGTCAGCATAACTCTTTTGATTATCCTGAGCTGCTAACATTCTCTCCCTAATTATTTTCAACTTTTCAGCAGTTTGATGGACTATCTCCGGCCCCATAAACTGCTTTTCCCCAGCCTCAAGCCAACAAGACGGCGTACGACACTTCTGTCCATACAAGGCTTGATAAGGTGCCATCTTTATGCTCGAGTGAAAACTATTATTATAGGAAAATTCTACCAAAGGTAAATGTTCATCCCAATTACCTAGGAATTCCAAGGTACACGCTCTCAGCATATCTTCAAGTGTTTGTATCGTCCGTTCGCTCTGACCATCAGTCTGCGGATGGTAAGCTGTACTTAAACACAACTTGGTACCCAATTCCTCTTGTAGACTTTTCCAAAATCTTGAGGTGAAACGACTATCACGATCCGACACAATTGTTAGCGGAACACCGTGAAGTCTCACAATTTCCTTCACATAAGAATTCGCAAGCTTTTCCATAGACCATTTCTCATTGGCTGCTATGAAATGCGCACTCTTAGTGAATCGATCGACGACCACCCAAATCATGTCGTGACCATTCTTTGTTCTGGGCAGTTTAGTGACAAAATCCATAGTAATGTCTTCCCACTTACCCATAGGCACAGGCAATGGTTCTAAACTCCCGTACGGTTTCTGATGTTGTGCCTTGACTCTTGCACAAGTCACACACTCGGCCACATACTTCGCAATGTCGAGCTTCATCGTCGGCCACCAATAATAGGGTTTCAGGTCCCTATACATTTTAGTGCTACCGGGATGAATTGAGTACATGGTCTTGTGAGCTTCTTCCATCAGAAGATCTCTGACTCCTCCTGTCTTAGGTATCCAAATCCGATCTTGGAACATCTTCAGTCCGTGACTGTTTACACCGAACACCAACGTTTTGCCCAAACGTTCCTCCTTTCGGTCATTCTTCTCCGAAGCTTCCTCTTGAGCTTTCTTTATACTTTCTAAAATGGTTGAGACAACTTCAATTCTCAACGCTCTTGACCTTCTCTTTTCAAGATTGACTTTCCGACTGAGAGCATCAGCAACAACATTGGCCTTACCGGGGTGGTAAAGTATCTCACAGTCATAGTATTTAAGTAGTTCCAGCCAGCGTCGTTGCCTCATATTCAATTCTTTCTGACTAAAGAGATATTGGAGACTCTTATGATCAGTGAAAAGTTTGCACTTCGTGCCATAGAGGTAATGCCTCCATATTTTCAGAGTGAAAACTACCACTGCCAACTCCAAATCATGAGTCGGGTAGTTCTTTTCATGCTCTTTCAGCTGTCGAGATGCATACGCGATCACCTTATCTCTTTGGGTCAAAACACAACCCAATCCAACACCAGACGCATCGCTATAAACAGCGAAGTCTTCAACTCCATCGGGTAGAGAAAGTATCGGTGCCTCACATAGTTTCTTCTTTAGCTTCTCGAATGCTTCATTATGCTTATCACTCCAGGCATAAGTAGCTCCTTTGTGGGTCAAAGCTGTTAATGGACTAGCAATCGAAGAAAAGCCTTGGATAAACCTTCGGTAATATCCGGCTAATCCTAAAAAGCTTCGAATCTCCGTGGGACTTTTTGGTTGTTCCCACTTCATTACAGCTTCAATCTTTGCTGGATCAACCATTATACCTTCTTGGTTGACCACGTGACCCAAGAATTGGACTTCTCGAATCCAAAAATCACATTTGGAGAACTTCGCATACAGCTTCTCCTTCTTCAAGACTTCCAAAACTTCTTGCAAGTGTCTGCCATGCTCCTCTTGGCTTTTTGAATAAATCAGAATGTCATCTATGAACACTATCACAGATTTATCAAGGAACGGGTTACAAACTCTGTTCATTAAATCCATGAATGCTGCGGGAGCATTGGTTAGTCCAAACGACATAACCAAAAACTCATAGTGTCCATATCGGGTTCTGAATGCAGTCTTCTCTATATCCTGCTCTCTTACTTTTAGCTGATGATATCCTGACCTCAAGTCGATCTTTGAGAAATAACTTGAACCTTGTAGCTGATCGAATAGGTCATCAATCCTCGGCAACGAATATCTATTCTTTATTGTTGCCTTATTCAGCTCTCGGTAATCAATGCACATCCTTATGCTTCCATCTTTCTTCTTTACGAATAACACCGGAGCTCCCCAGGGTGATGAACTAGGTCTAATGAAACCTTTGTCCAATAACTCCTGAAGTTGCATCATTAGCTCCTTCATCTCCGTCGGTGCTAATCGATAAGGTGCTTTTGCAATTGGCGTTGTTCCGGGCAACAAGTCAATACGAAATTCTACTTGTCGATCGGGCGGTAATCCAGGAAGATCTTCGGGAAATACTTCTGGATAATCACACACAACAGGAATATTTTGCATCACCTTCTTTTCCTTCTTAGCATCGATCACGAATGCTAAGTATGATGTACACCCCTTGGTCAAACATTTTCTGGCTTTCATTAGAGAAATGATTCCAGAATTTACTCTGTGTTTATCTCCATACACCATAAATGATTCCTTTCCAGGCGGATTCACTTTCACTATTTTCTTCTTGCATAAAATTTCGGCATCATTGGCACTAAGCCAATCCATTCCCAAAACGATGTCGAAACCATTAAGTTCTATAGGTAATAATTCCTCGTGGAACTTATTCCCATTCAAATCAATTAAAATGTTTTTCATACGATGGCTAACAGGTACAATCTTGCCACTAGCAACTTCGACTAATAAAGCATTATCTAGTCTCACAATAGGCAAAGCTAGTTTTCTACCAAATTCATGCGATATAAAGGAGTAGTTGGCTCCAGAATCAAATAAAATTTGGGCAGGCAATTTGTTAACGAGAAAGGTACCTGAAGCGACATCAGCTTCATCTTTAGCAGCCTCCTTCTCGCCTTTGGCTTTGGCGGAATGTTGGGTCTTGCTGCCTCCTTCTTCTTCGGACAATCCCTTGAGATGTGCCCCTCCTCACCGCAACCATAACAAACATTCTTGGTGAAGGTGCATTCGTTGGCATAATGCCCTAGCTTTCCACATTTGTAGCATGTGGTTTCCCCGCCACACTTCCCATGATGCTTCTTCTTGCACTTGTCGCACCATTTCGCCTCTACCTTTCCTCCACTTCCTCTCGAACTAGACTTCGAGAATTTACTTTTCTTGCTGGACCCTGAAAATCCATCGATTTTCCTTTTCTCACCAACCTCTGATCTTTCTAGACCTTTTTTCCTGATCTGGGTCTCAACATTTCTAGCAGCCCAGATGGCGGCTTTCAATGTGGTCGCTTGCTTAACCATTGGACCATAGTCCGCTGGTAGTCCAAGGGCAAACTTGTTGACCTTAGAGAGTTCTGTAGGCACCAAATATGGGATAAACTTCATCTTTTCCGTGAAACTTGTAGCGTATTCAGTAACGCTCAATTTCCCTTTCTTCAAATTCTGAAACTCATTACTGATTTCCAGAAGGTCCTGCTCGGAGCAGTATTGCAGTTTTAGTTGTTCCAGAAAGTCTTCCCAAGACATTTTGCTTGCTTCTCCCTTGGGCATAGAGTCAGCTAACAGCTTCCACCAACTCAACACGCCAGATTTTAGCAGAGGGATTGCAAGAGCGGTCTTCTGCCTGTTGCTGCATTCGCAACTTTCAAACATAGTCTCCATTTCGGAGACCCAGTCCATAACTTGCACCGGCGTCGGGCTTCCGGATAGGCATGGTGGTTTGGATGCCATGAAATCCTTATACTTGCACCCACGACCATCATTTCCTCCATACTGGTTATTGCGTCTAACCACTGGTTGTTCGTCTTGACCAATGATCCCACTAAAGTTTTCTCCTTCAGACTGCCCTCCATTCTCCTCGGGCTCTTCCGCTTGAATTGACGGTTCTTCACGATTCTGCCTAAGCAGGCGTCTTGTTTCTTCCATTTGACGATCCAACATCATTTGAATCATCATTTGTACACCAGCCATTGTTATCGGCTCAGGTGCAGCAGCTACGACAGGTACTTGCTCGATTACAGGCGGTTGATTCCTATTTTCATTAGCATTTCCAACTCCGCTTCTTGTTCTCACCATTTTGATCTATACACCGAATAATTTCACCTTATTACTCCAAGCGATTACATGCTAGTTCTAATATCGTATACATACGCTTAGAATCCTAAACACATAAACCTTCAGATCCGGTTGGCAACAAACCGTAGATCCGAACAAATAATATCATATATGGCAACATATAACATTTAGCACATAAAAGCATTTTAGGCAACCTTCCTAAAATAAACTAGTGCTCGTGTCTAAAATCCAACAGACATACACCTCGCAATCTCCACTTAGAATGCTAAGTTTAAGTTTAGAAATCCTACAAATTCCTAGTTCGCTTAAACTAATGCTCTGATACCAACTGTGACATCCCCAAAATCTCGGCCAGAAAAGACCGATTTCATTTATGCTTTTTAAAATAATTTTCAGAGTAAATCCTTTTAATTTTAAAAGAGATGCGGAATTTGTTCCCAAAAACAAAACATGATAAAATAGATATTTATCAAAACATTTCATAAAGAAATATGATTTCATTTCATAATCAAAAGTCGGGATGTCATGTTCCGATACAGGTCATAAAGCATAAACGATACCATTACAAGTCGTTCAACAAATATATACATATACAGACTTGTAAACAAAAACAACTTGATGTTCGCCCATCTTAAGCTCTTGCGCCACTTCCTGTAAAATAAATCAACTGAGTGGGTCAGGCTTGGGAGCCTGGTGAGCATATAGGGTTTTCAACCCACAATAATTATATTTAATTTCAACAATCAACAATAAACCCGATTACCCATTCCCGTTATCCTCACCTTACGTTCCTAAAAATAACGTCTATTATAAGGAACCTATTTCAGGATTTTTCATCGGGATGGACATTACTGCAGAGGGGCTTCCTCAACATTAAGTGTCCTAAAGGCAACCATGTGGGGGATAGAGTACACCGGTGAACACGTCGTTCACAACACCTACAGGTAATGAGCCTGCTAGTGTTCCACGGGACAGTCTAGAATAGTCCGTGGTCGTCATCCATACTCTGCTGAATGACTAGAATAACACCAATAACACCGAGGCCTCTCATCTGTTTATTACACACCAATTATCTACCCATGTTCTACCCAACTTATTAGTAGATAAATATATACATTTTTATACATAGTTTAAAAACCTGTATAACATGCTTTAAGCAATACATATTCCACATAACAGATGAGGCATACACACATAACACGTATTTCATAGAGAATACATCAGATCTGTAAGATAGAAGAGAGTGAATATACACTCACACGTATAACAACCAAATATATACACATAACACGTATTTTATAGAAAATACTTCATAATATTGCGTTGGAATGAAAATAACTACACACTCACTTGATCAAAAGATGATCGTGCAGCACTACGGCTTGCAGAAGAGGTGTTTCTCCGTAGATCTGGAAGATCTTCACAAAACCGGGCTCCTTGCGGGCAGCGTTTCGGCTCGGGAATAACGCTCTTCGGGATCCTCGGGGCTTCGGATCTTGCTTCGGGGCTCGGGAATATTACCGGGGCTTCGGGGTACAATCGGCACGCAAATCGAGGCAAAGGACCAGAGAGAATGATGAAATTTGCAAAGGAAACTCGGCTGCTTCGGGTCTCCTTTTATAGGTGCTGAACCCTCGCACGTACGCGGGGCGTACGAGGCTACGCGGGGCGTACGCATCGGTGGTCGTCAGCGCTTACGTCATCGGTCCATCTCCGTCATTGCATACGACTCGCTACTCCGTAGAACTCGAGTGCCCTATGCTGTACGCGGGGCGTACAGCAGTACGCGCTGCGTACTTCGGATAGGCCGCCTCTCCTCTCTTCGGATAATATCGGAGTAAAATAAAAATAAATATAAAATATTTATTAAAACTTCAAAAATTCATATCTCCTTCATACGAACTCCATTTTAGACGTTCTTTATATCCACGCGAAGGTGAGACTACGCTCTACAACTTTTGTTTAGACTCCGTCGGCTAATTTTGACTTTTATTTTTATTATTTATTTTTAGAAGGCCGGGACAGAAAAACTTCGTTATAAATTCATAACTTCTTCGTCTGACGTCCGTTCTCGCCTAACTTTTCATTGCTTCACTACTAACAACAAGATCTTCGATTCTCATTTAGATTGTTTCGGCTAAAAACCGCTCGATCTCAAATCGAGTATTCGGGCTGCATACTGCCACGTCGAAACTTCAGAAAATCATAACTTCCTCATACGAAGTCAGATTTGGGCGTTCCTTTTATGCATACTCTCGGTTTAACGAAATCTACGACTTTCGTTTAGATTGCTAAGGCTATATATCACTCTATCTTAAATTCATATTTTACGTCACTCGGCGTCGTGCCGGTTCTGTCGCGAAACTTCGACAGGTCATAACTTCTTCGTTATAACTCGGATTTTGGCATTCCTTATATCTCCGGAATCCTTGTTTCAACCACTACGACTTTATGCAAAGATATCGGGCTTATCTCACACTTTAATTTTGATGCTTATTTTATTCTTAATTTGTTAAATTATAAAAATTAAGAAAATACACACATAAATCACATAATTCAAATAATTCACAAATAATACATTCTTATTATTTCAAGTTGAGTTACAAGGTTAACCTAGACTATTACATTGCTAAAAATGGCAAGCCTAGAAACACGGGCGTTACAAGGGTTCTCTTAGAAATCATAGGGTCCGAATTCTGTAAGCCATGGGCTCTTTTTATACTTATGGTTGCTAGGGTTTTAGGTGGAAACCCTAATTTGACTGCTTAAGCCTTAAGTAGCCCATATACACTTTATATAATACTTATTGGACAAATTATCTATGCGCTCCACATAGATTTCATCTAACCTTATTCCAAGGTGATCCATCATCCCAATTGCAACTATCGGGTCTTCTAGGAGGTTGATATGATTCTCCACTATTTACCTCCTTGTTATGATCAGTTCAAGATGACTTATCATATGAGATCACTAATTTCCTAGGATTAGAAGGGTATTATCGGAGATTTATTCAAGACTTCTCCAAGATTGCAGTACCCCTCACTCGTCTGAAGAGGAAAGGCGTGGATTTCTATTGGGGGGCTAAGTAGCAGGCTGCATGTGAGACACTGAGACAGAAGTTGTGTGAGGCACTAGTGTTGACCCTCCCTGATGGTGTTAAGGATTTTGTGATGCATCTATCACTAGTCTGGGAGTGGTGCTTATGTAGTGTGAGAGAGTTATTGCCTATGCTTCTTGGCAGCTAAAGTCGTATGAGGTTTGTTGTCCTAAGCAGTGGTGTTTGCTCTCAAGATTTGACGACATTACTTGTATGGGGTATGGTGTATTGTTTACACGGATTATAAGTGTTTGAGATATCTCATGAATCAGTCGAATCTGAATATGAGATAGCATAGGTGGCTTGACGTGGTCAAGGATTATGACTGTGAGATTTTGTATCACCATGGGAAAGCTAAAGTGGTCACTGACTCTATAAGCCACAAGACGACTAGTTCTGCTATTGAGAGTCTATGTATAAGGATATCGATTGATTATCTGCTTCTTGAACTTATCATGGAGGCTCAGACCGAGGGAGTCAAGAAGGAGAATTAGAAATAAGAGAGACTCAGGGGTGAGGTTGACACATTCGCTAGTGACAGTCGTGGATTATTGACCTGGTATGGACGAGTTTGGGTGCTAGATTTTTGTGGGGTTAGGCAGAGTATGCTATAGGATGCGCACAAGTTCAGGTTTTCGATACACCCCAGAGCCACCAAGATGTATCGGGATGTGAGGCTTAGTTGTTGGTGGCCGTGTATGAATATATATATATATATATATATATATATATATATATATATATATATATAGAGAGAGAGAGAGAGAGAGAGAGAGTATGGTATGTTGAGAGGTGCTTGACATGTCAGATGGTTAGGGTAAAGCACCAAAGGTTGCATGGCAAGTTGCAGCCATTGGAGGTTCCCATGTGGAAATAGGAACATATCACTATGGATTTCATCACCAAGTTACCTTAGACGACTAAGGGATTCGATGTGATATGGGTTATTGTGGACCGTCCGACCAAGAGCACTCACTTTCTAGCCATTCGAGAGAGTTCTTTGGCCAAGAAATTGGCCAATTTATATGTGCGCGAGATTGTTGCTCGACATGGTATTCCAGTATCTCTTGTATATGATCAAGATGTTCAGTTCATATCTCTTTTTTGGCAAAAGTTACACTAGGGACTGGGTACGGGGTTGCATCTTAGCACTGCTTATCATCCGTAGACCAACGGTCAGAGTGAGCGGACCATTAAGAAACTCGAGGACATGTTGAGATCCTGTGTTATAGACTTCGATATGAGTTGGGACTCCTGCCTTCCCTTAGCTGAGTTTTCTTACAAGAATAGCTATCACTCCAGTACCGGTATGCTGCCTTTTGAGTTTTTGTGTGGGAGGAAGTGTCGTACCCTAATATGTTGGGGAGAGATTTGTCATAAGGTCATGGGAAGGGTTGGGGTAGTCTTTCAGATGCCATAGCTTATTCAGTAGATTAGATAGAGGTTGCAGACAACTCAAAGTCGGCAGAAGAGTTATGCTGACGAGCGTCAATCTGAGTTGGAGTTTCAGGTCGGTAACATGGTTTTGCTGAAGGCATCATCCTGGAAGGGTGTAATACACTCTAGGAAGAGGGGTAAGTCAGAGACCTGGTATATTGGGCCATTTTGGGTGATATCTAGAGTTGACAAGGTGGCTTGCAGGCTGGATTTGCATGAGGAGCTTAACCAGATTCACAACACCTTCTATTTTTCGTAGCTGCGGAAGTGTTTGGCTGATGATTCAATGGTTATTTCTTTAGATGATGTTTAGGTTAAGGATCACCTAAATTACATTGAGAGACCAGTGGTGATTTTAGATCAAAAGATGAAGGATTGCACAACAAGGTGATATCTTTGGTCAAGGCCAGTGGCAACATTGGAAGGGTTCAAAGTGGACCTAAGAATGTGAGGCAGAGATGAGGGAGCATTTGTTGGATATAGTGTCTAACTCCATAACTTTATTTGGTATGAACTTGACCCGACCCGACATGGTCCATTTGGGTTGCATGGCATTGCAATACTTGGATAGACTAAATGAGAGAATAAGGCACTTATGATTATTAATATATTATAAGTTCTAATATATTAATAATAGTATTATTTAATTAGTATTTGATCAAGTATTAATCTAGAATTAATTTGGTGATCAAAGTGAGACTAATTAAATATATAGGGTTGATTATGACAATCATCAATTCTTTTATGGTGGATTAATGATCCATGGTTTATGGGTTTGGTTATAACCATATGGAGCTCCATGGATAGTCCATGGGAGTTACAAACCCATGGGTCATGAGAAATGAAGAGTCATGACAATTAGGGTTTACATTTGTAACTCCTAATTATGACACACTATAAAAGAAACCCTATAGCATGCAAAATTGGCACTAGAGTATTCTTGTGAGGGCATAGCCGATTTTGGAGTGTAGAAATATTCTCTCTAGTTATTCCAAGGTTGTAGTGTTGTCTGAAGCATTTGAGACACAACATTTGGGGTGCTAGGCTCACAAAGTCTTGAAGGAATCCAAGCGACAACAAGGTATGTATTTCTACTAGTTCTTTATGTTTTATGTAATCCCCATGCCATGCTAGTTAGGAAATAACCTTGTAAAGGAAATTTGCATGTATATAGAGAAAACATAGATTCAAGGTTATTAGGGTTGCATGTACACTTAGGAAGTGTTAGAATGCTCAAAACCCAACAGTGGTATCAGAGCCTAGGGTTGTTTTCTGTATACTTGATGCAAAACTGCTTAAAAAACGAAAAATCTGCTCATTGACGACTGGACTCGCCGAGTTCATGGGGAGGACTCGCCGAGTCCATGAACAAATTTATCCTACTCGTCGAGTAGGATAATGCACTCGACGAGTAGGTGCGTGTTGGGCAGTCTTTTCGTGTTTTGTTGCTGGAAATGGATTAAAATCATTATCCCAATATGTTTTGGACTTGTAAAATCTGTTTTTTCAAAATGATAATGATTATGTTAACCCATTTTACATGACTTTTATTAATTTTCAAGTATTGTATATGTTTATATGATTTCTTGAAAATTGCTTGGCATGAATTTGTGTTCTTATGAGTTTTTAGAAGATCATAGGAATTATGTGTAACCTCCATGTGTGTTTAATTCATGATCTTAATGGCAATAATGGTGTCCATAACTTGTCCTCAAGTTATGGATTACCAAAGGTTACTTATTTAATTTGTGTTTAAAGAACTAAAGAGGTTTCATAAAATGAAGAGTCTTCATTTTTATGAACCTTTAAAACTCATAAGTTACAAATTGAAGAGACTTGGAATAGTTTCAATTCTTGCCCTCAAGTTTTGAAATTTGTAAAGTCTTACACTTTAATTCCAAACTTTTTTTAAAGGTTAAAAAAAAATTCAAACTTTATGGACTTCATTAAATTAATTAAAATGTTTAATTAAAAGAGTTAATAATTCCATAAAGACATGGTTTAAGTTTAATTAAATTAAGAGTATAATTTAATTAATAGATTAAACCACCATGTATTTTAAATGTTTAAAATACACCGTTATACTATTATTATAATTTTATTATATAGATATGTATAAGAATATGTCGTTCTTACCGTTAGTAGGCCTCATTCACGGAGCCGGTCTATAAGGGGGGTATAAGGTTGTTGCCTATAAAATGGTGACTTAATGGGTGTCCACTCTCACCCACCGCTTCCTTGATCGGTGGAGGGTCGTTAGCCGAACGGGTAGGATGCGACTTTAAATACTCATTAAAAGTATAATGATTTATAAAGTAACTATACATTATAAATTCCCAATCTTAGTTACTTTAGGAAAATGTGAAATTGGTGCTAGCCCATAAAATTACACTTTGTACCTTACCAAGTCGTTAGTGGAGCGTGTGTGGTTAACCAGCACACTAACATGGACTAGTAAGAGTGGCAAAGGGTAACTTGACTTTATTATAGATCGGTGGAGCATGTGTGGTTAACCGGCACATCGATTAGGTAATATTATTGAGGGTACCAAGTCAATTTGTATGGTTATTCACACCTTGTTTGTGATCCCCGGCATCCCAGTCACAAACTTGAGAGGGCACAATCGAGATTCAAACATGCCATTGAAAGTTCAATGTATCTCAAAAGATCTAGGAGTTTCAAATCCAATTAAAACGTAATTATATTTCGTTTTTCATGGTGGAAATTGGTAAATCGTCATTTACCTACCTTTAACTATTTTATAATTTGGATTACGACATCCCTCTTCCAGTTATAAATAGGTTATTGGGTCCTAGCCTTAATATTTCATATTGGGTGTTATATTAAGGACTTTAAATCAACTAACTTGAATTTCTCCCTTTATAGATGTCTAGTTTAGACAGCTATGGTCTTCCCAAATCTTAGGAAGAAGCTTCCTAATGAAGATGATATCCCGAATGGCAATCAAGGTGAAAGACCAATCCCTTTGTTGTGCATTAGTGGGACTGAAAATCATACTTCACTTCCTTCACCTACTCCAATAAATCTCCCTATCTCACAAGTTTCAAGACATGATAAGTTCTAAGTCACTTAATCCCTATTGGCAAACAAAGTCTATATGTGCTTAGGTCTTGGAGATTAAGTCACATATTGACAAGCCGGGAGAGTCGGGTGTCGAAGTCTCAAGGTAGCTGGCTATTGAGTTGGTCACTCCCTGATGACAGATCACGACATGACCCGTAATGATCTTACCTATTTGCTTGATGATGCTGAATCAGCAATGATTTGGAGCATTGGTAAAGCAAAATTTGATTGGAAGATCAACTTCCCAAACTTCCATGGACATTGACAATGGTAACACTGGAAGTCCAGAAAACCTTTCTATTCCCAATTGAAAGGGATTGGCCATAGTCAACTCGGTTGACCAAATGGTAAAGAGAAAGGCTAATTCTGTGATAGTCTCGTATACCGTTTCCAAAGAGTCCATATGTTTTTGTTGCCAAAGGAAGGGCATTGGTTGCGAAGCTGCCAAATTTACCTAAAAGTCCATAAGGATAGTAAAGTCAAATGTTTGACTCTGCTTTAGGTAAAGTCCATTATCTAACTCTATTAAGTTTCTATTCTGAGATTCTTATTGCATGATGTGACTGGGTCACATATCGATGTTTAAGAATCAAAGAAGAGTGAAGAGACTTAAAGGAAGTATATACTGATTCTGATCGTGAAGATGGATTTCGATTGCATGGTTCGGTGATCAGAATTTTGAGTTGTTACTTAAGAGTTATATATATTGCTTAGGAAAGGATAAGTTTTCCGCAAAGTTTTAAAATAAAAGAAAATGGTTTTGATTTTATTTACTTTAAGTATCCTTACAATGGCATTTGTGAAAAAGGTTTTTGCTTATATGTTTCCATTAATAAGCAATATGGGTAAATGGATTTGATTCTTTCATTAGTGGTAGTGTCATAATTTACCAAATAAGGAAAGATTCTCATCACCCAAGTTTCATTTGGATAGAAACTTGGAATCATGCAAGTTGTATTGTGTGATGAATGAGAATCTTCATCTTTGGTAAATTAAGACTAATTCCTTGTTCACATTCACATGTGAGTCAAGCAAAGGACTAAGAGATTGGGTACACTTGGTTGTGTGCTGGTCAGGTCCACCACAAAGGTTGATAAGATTATTCATTATGATTTACTAAAGTTTAGTAAATATGGTTATGCTTACGAGTTTAAGTGTAATTCTGAAACATTGGAAAAGTTTCAATGTATGGCAGAATGAATATGAAGAATCAAATAAGGCAGAAAGATAAAAGTTTCTTCAATCTAAAGAGATGGGAGAGTACTTGTGTACTTTGTTTTATGATTATCTTAGTGATTATGAAACCATATCACAATTGATCCTCTAAGGACACCTTAGTTCATTTGTTTGGCTAAGGAGAGGAATCATGAGTTGTTGAAATGGTTAAATCAAAAGATAAATCATACATCAAAATCATGTTGGATAAGGTGTCTAAGTCCATAACTATTTCTGGTATGTACTTGACCCGACCCGGCATGGTCCATTTGGGTTGCATGGCACCATGCAATTGGATAAACTAAATGAGAGAAATAATGCTTGGAGATTATTAATATATTATAAGTTCTAATATATTAATAATATTATTTGATTAGTTTGATCAAGAATTAATTTAGAATTAATTAAGTGATCAAAAGATAACTAATTAAATATATGGGTTGATTAAGTAAATCATCCATATCTTGTATAGTGGGCTAAAAGGCTCCATGGATCATCAAGTTGGGTTCCACCCATAGGATGCTCCATGGATGCTCCATGGGAGTTACAAACCCATGGGTCATGGAAATGAAGAGTCATGACACATTAGGGTTTAACCCTAGATGTGTCAACACTATATAAGGAATATGATCTCCTCCCAAATCGGTTACACACAAAGAAATAGAGGGCTTGGCCGATTTGAAGAAGTGAGTATTCTCTCATAAGTTCTTCCAAGAGCATTTGGTGTTGTGTGAAGCATTTGAGGCATCACCACTTGAGGTGCTAGGCTCACAAGGTTTCAAGGAACACAAGCAACAACAAGGTAAGTTATTCTATCTATACTTTATGTTAAAATTGTTCCCCATGTATGCTAGATAGGATATAACCTTGGAATTCAACTTTGCATGACAAATTAGACAAACATAGATCCAAGGTTATTAGGGTTGCATGTACACTTAGGAAGTGTTAGAATGCTCAAAACCCATCAGTGGTATCAGAGCCTAGGCTTGTTTGTTCTTATTTGTTCTTAAAAGTTGAAAACAGAATCGAAAATTTGCTGTCTGCGATCGGACTCGTCGAGTCCATAGGGGGGACTCGCCGAGTCCATGTGTATCTTCAACCAACTCGGCGAGTCATGTTCATGCACTCGGCGAGTAGGGTCGAATGAGTGCAGAATTTCGATTCAGTTGCTGGAAAATGAATTAGAAACATTACCCTAAACTGTTTTAGTAAATATAAACTTGTTTTTGGTGGTGTAATGTTTTGCTAATTCATTTACAATAACTAGTTATCAAAATTACAAAGTTTTATGTAATTTTTGATTATGTTCATATTCATGTTCTTGTTCTTATGAAGTTTTAGATGATCATAGGAATTATTTGTAACCTATTTGGTAGTTTAATTCTTGATCATAATGTGTTTTAATGGAGTCCATAACTTATCCTTAAGTTATGGAAAACCAAGAGTCACTTGAGTTAAAAACCATTAAGAAAACACAAGAGTTATAAAAATGAAGAGTCTTCATTTTATGACTCTATTAAACTCATAAGTTACAAGAAATGAAAAGTTTTGAAAGTTACAAAACTTGCCCTCAAGTTTTGGAACAAGTAAAGTTAAGTTAAAACTTTAGTTCCAACCCCTAGAATTTTAAAAGTTAAAATTCAACCCTTATACTTATATTATGATAATTTAATAATTATATATATATGTATAAGAACAAGTCGTCTTACCGCTAGTACGCCTCATTCACGAAGCCGGTCTATAAGGTGGGTATAAGGTTGTTGCCTATAAAATGGTGACTTAATGGGTGTATATTCTCACCCACCGCTTGCTTGACTGGTGGAGGGTCATTAGCCGAACGGGTAAGACAAGGACTTATAAATTCTCATTCAAAGTATGATGAATATATAAAGTAACTAAACATTTTATTAAATTCCCAATCTTAGTTACTTTAGGAAAAATGTGAATAAGGTGCTAATCCATGAAATTACACTTTACACTTTGTCTGAGTCGTTGGTGGAGCGTGTGTGGTTAACCGGCACACTAACTTGGACTTAACAAGGTAGGTAAAGGGTGACTTAAAAGTTTATTATAGTATCGGTGGAGCGTGTGTGGTTTACCGGCACATCGATTGAGTGATAAACTTTAAAGGTACCAAGTGATTTGCATGGTTACTTCACACCTCGTTTTGTGATCCTCGGCATCCCAGTCACAAAACCTGGAGGGCACTCCCGAGATCGAAACATGCCTTTGAAAAAGTTCATTGGATCTCAAAGAATCTAGGAATTTCTAAAACCAATAAAAACTAAATATTTAATATTTCGGTTTTCGTGGTGGAAATTGGTGAATCGTCATTCACCTACCTTTCAAATATGGTATAGCTTAGATTACGGCATACCTCTTCTAAGTTATACTATATTGTGATTGGATCCTAGCCTTAATATTACATTTGGGTGTTTTATTAAGGACTCTCTTAAATCTAAACTAAACTCGTTCTTCTCTTTCAGATGTCTTCAAATAATGCTTCTGGCTCGAATCCTAATGGCTCCTTTACTCTTATGAGTCTGTGTGGGAAAGTCACCTTTGATGGATCCAACTTCAATAAGTGGATCAGAAACATCAGGATGATTACTCGCTACGAGGACAAAGAATATGTCCTTGACAAGGAGCTTAAGGAAATTGACGAGTCCACTGCAACTCCCCAGGAGATCGCTGACTTTCATACTCATGAAAGAGATGCAACCAAGGTGGCTTGCATCATGTTAGCCACCATGACAGCTGAACTCCAAAAGTCTTACGAAGACTTCTACCCTTATGAAATGCACCAAGATTTGATGGAAAGATACCATCAAAGTGCACGACAAGAGAGGTACGAAGTCATCTGCTCCATGATAACGACCATGATGAAGGACGGAGAGTCCGTCACGAGCCACATGCAGAAAATGCAAAGGTATGTGGATCGGTTGCTGAAGCTCAATGTGAACTTCCCTGAGGAGATTGCAATAGATATCATTTTGCACTCCTTACCATCGTGATATGATCAATTCCGCATGACATATCACATGAACAAGGAAGAGGTCACCCTCAGCAAACTTCAGGGACTTCTCAAGACCGCAGAAACAGGTCTTAAGGGGAAGTCGGTTGCTATCACTCCTACTCCAGAAACAACTCCGGTCTTGGCAATCGGGCAGAGTCGAGGGAGGAAGAGAAAGAGATCTTCAAAGGGTACCAAGGCTCGGACCCTTGATGGCTCTTCTTCAAGTGGAACCAAGAAAGGTTTCATTACTCCTTCTTCTGACCCAAAAGAGGCTGAATGCTTCTATTGCCACGAAAAAGCTCATTGGAAGCGGAACTGCCCAAAGTACCAGCAAGATGTAAAGGATGGGAAAGTCAAACCCAACCATGCAGGTATTTACACTATCATTTCTAATAACTCACCCCATTCGAAATCTTGGGTCCTTGATATAGGTTGCGGAATTCATATTTGCTGTGACTTGCAGGGACTAGGAAGAAGTGAGAATGTGGAGCAAGGAAGAATAAACTTAATCATGGGGAATAGGAAAGTTACACCTGTCACCAAGATTGGAGTTTATACTTTATCGCTAAGTAGTGGGTTAAATTTAGATTTGAATAAGTGTTGTTATTCGCCAGAAATGGCAAGAAATATTATTTCCTTTCATGCACTGTACAAACAAGGTTTCACCTTTTCGTTTGATAATGAAGTTGGTTCGATTAATGCTTTCTTTAATAATGTACTTTATTTTAAAGCATTACCTTGTGATGGTGTGTATGAAGCTGTATCTATTGTAGATAACTTAGGAAATAATGTTTTGTGTATTGATTCTACCAATAATAATAACTTGGATAAAGCATCACTATGGCATTGTCGTCTTGGACATATAAGCAAGAAACGCATAGGCCAACTCCAAAAGGATGGAGTCTTGGAGTCGTTTGACCTAAAGTCAAATGATAGTTGCGAATCGTGCTTACTTGGAAAAATGACAAAGTCACCCTTCACAGGCTCATGTGAAAGGGGTGAAGGTTTGTTGGACCTTATACACACGGATGTGTGTGGACCATTCAAACATGCCACAAGAGATGCTAATCGTTATTATTTGACTTTTACCGATGATTACAGTAGATATGGATATGTCTACTTAATCAAGCATAAGTCAGAGACTTTCGAGAAGTTTAAGGAATTTAAACAGGAAGTCGAGAATCAATTGGGCAGGAACATTAAGATGCTTCGATCCGATCGAGGTGGTGAGTATCTTAGTTCAGAGTTCCTCGACTATCTAAAGGAATGTGGGATTGTCTCACAATTGACACCTCCCAGGACACCGCAGTTGAATGGTGTGGCTGAGAGGCGTAATCGAACCTTGTTGGACATGGTTCGTTCCATGATGAGTCAAGCTTCCCTACCAATCTCATTCTGGGGGTATGCCTTAGAGACTATCGCCCATATCCTTAATCTAGTCCCTACAAAGAAAGTTTCCAAAACTCCTCACGAGATGTGGACTGGTAAAGTACCTAAACTAGACCACATCAAGATTTGGGGCTGCGAGGATTTTGTGAGACGCGAGACTCATGATAAGCTCGAACCCCGAAGCGAGAGGTGTATTTTCATCGGCTACCCACAGCAATCCTTTGGTTACCTCTTCTACAGACCTAGTGACAATGTGGTCTTTGTAGCAAGAAGAGGAGTCTTTCGAGAAAGAGAGTTTATAAGCCAAGGAGACAGTGGGAGGCAAGTTGATCTTGAAGAAATTCAAGAGTCAAGTGGTGAAGGAACTTCAAACTCTAGCCCTCAACTTGAGGAGGAAACTCCTGTTGAGCCAATTGACGAATCTGTACCTCTGAGGCGTTCCACGAGAGTTAGGAGTGCACCTGAGCATTACTATGGATTCCATATTACTGCAGAAGGTGAGACACTTATTAGTGATGAGACACTAGTAAGTCATGATGACCCTAACAGCTACGAGGAAGCCATGGCGGGCCCCGAGTCTGCTAAATGGAAAGAGGCTATGGATAGCGAGATACAATCCATATATGACAATCAAGTTTGGAACTTGGTTGAGAATGTACCAGGTCGAAAGACTGTAGGGTGCAAATGGGTCTTCAAAAAGAAGACCGACATGGATGGTAAAGTACACACTTATAAGGCTAGGCTAGTTGCAAAGGGCTTCTCTCAAATTCCTGGAGTGGACTATGATGAGACCTTTTCTCCGGTAGCCAAGATTAAGTCTATTTGGGTTCTGTTAGCCATAGCCGCATTTCATGACTATGAAATTTGGCAAATGGATGTCAAAACCGCTTTCCTTAATGGAAAGTTGGCTGAAGATGTTTACATGAGTCAGCCAGAGGGTTTTGTCAGTAACGAGTACCCTAATAGAGTGTGTAAGCTTGAAAAATCCATTTATGGATTAAAGCAAGCACCTCGCAGATGGAATCTTTGCTTTGATGAAAAGGTCAAGGAATTTGGCTTTTTCTAGGAGTGAAGATGAATCTTGTGTATATGTCAAGGCTAGTGGGAGTATAGTTAGCTTTTTGGTATTGTATGTGGATGACATACTACTCATAGGAAACGACATTCCAACCTTGCAGGAAGTAAAGTCCTGGCTTGGAAAGTGTTTCGCTATTAAGGACCTTGGTGAAGCTGCCTATATTCTGGGAATAAGGATTTTGAGAGATCGGAGTAAAAGACTAATTGGACTTAGTCAAAGTACCTACTTGGAGAAGATTCTGAAGAGATTCAGAATGCAAAACTCCAAGAAAGGAGAGTTGCCCATCCAGAGTAGCGCCAAGCTGAGTAAGACACAAAGCCCTAGCACTGAGGCTGAGATAGCAGAAATGAGTCGATTACCTTATGCTTCGGCTGTAGGTTCGATCATGTATGCTATGACGTGTACTCGACCTGATGTAGCCTTTGCCTTGAGCATGGTTAGCAGGTTTCAGGGGAACCCTGGCAAGGCACACTGGATTGCGGTAAAGAATATTCTCAAGTACCTACGAAGGACTAAGGACTGGGTCCTTACCCTCGGTGGAAGTGATGACTTGAGAGTTGTAGGGTATAGTGATGCTAGCTTCCAGACTGATAGGGATAACTTCCGCTCTCAGTCGGGCTGGGTCTTTACCCTAAATGGAGGAGCAATTTCTTGGAAAAGTTCCAAGCAAGAGACATTGGCAGATTCTACTTGTGAATCAGAGTATATTGCAGCTAGCGAAGCGGCAAAGGAGGCGTTATGGCTGAGGAACTTCATTGGAGACCTTGGAGTTGTACCAGCTATTAAAGAGCCGATGGAAATTTTCTGTGATAATGAAAGTGCTGTTGCCTTAGCCAAGGAACCAAGGGATCACGGGAGATCCAGACACATCGACAGAAAATACCATTTCATCAGACATCGGATCGAAGAAGGACTCCTCGTGGCAAAGAGGGTATCATCAGATGAGAATCCGGCAGATCCCCTCACGAAGGGACTGACTCGGGTTAAGCATCTCCAGCATGCTCGGAGCATAGGGCTGAAGGATGATATTAGATTTAGTAGTTAGATAATCTTGAAATTTGTAAAGTGTAATTGACATTTGATGATGAATAAAAGTGTTTATTTATGAGTAAAGTGTTGCTATCTCTTGTCGATCGTTTACTATATTTCTTTTGCATGTTTTGACTTCCAGAATAATTTTGTTTGGTATAACATATTATTCAAACCTCCACAGTCGGTCATATGTCGGAAGTAGGTATGAATCAAGACTGTCATGTTTGATTGTAGAGGTCTGGGACAAGGCTACAACAATCATGAGTGCTCATAAGTTCTGAGCATTGGACTCAACCCACGCTCACTGGAATCACTTCATGGAATTCTATCTCGAGTGATCGTGAGACGGTAATATCATATAAGTCTTTAAACCTAGAGATATGATTTGTTACTTACGAGTTGGTTATGCATTGATTGTACGAAAAACGCATTGGTAACTCGATGTTATAAAATCGTGCTCTTATGTGTAATTCAATGAGTAGTAGAACAAACATATGAGTCGAAGTTTATCTGTTCCTTCTTGGATTAGAAGCTGATATCTGGGACCCTCGATGTTTTTGTTTTGACCTATGTACCGGGCCCGGTCAGAACTAGATTGATGTGTTCAATAAAGTTCTTTGTCAAACAAATCGGAAATCGGGAAACAAATGTTGGACAATAAGTAAGACATTGTTCCATGTATTTGTCCGACTGATATCTAGAACAGAGGATTATATGATCACTTATCTTAAATGGCGTACCATCATCTTCTCAAGTTTCGAGAAACCTTGTAAAGAGCTACGATTGCCGATCGGTTCCTGAAGTCGTACTTGCAGTAATAGTTACTAGACTTATCCAAGTGGGAGACTGTTGGATAAGGTGTCTAAGTCCATAACTATTTCTGGTATGTACTTGACCCGACCCGGCATGGTCCATTTGGGTTGCATGGCACCATGCAATTGGATAAACTAAATGAGAGAAATAATGCTTGGAGATTATTAATATATTATAAGTTCTAATATATTAATAATATTATTTGATTAGTTTGATCAAGAATTAATTTAGAATTAATTAAGTGATCAAAAGATAACTAATTAAATATATGGGTTGATTAAGTAAATCATCCATATCTTGTATAGTGGGCTAAAAGGCTCCATGGATCATCAAGTTGGGTTCCACCCATAGGATGCTCCATGGATGCTCCATGGGAGTTACAAACCCATGGGTCATGGAAATGAAGAGTCATGACACATTAGGGTTTAACCCTAGATGTGTCAACACTATATAAGGAATATGATCTCCTCCCAAATCGGTTACACACAAAGAAATAGAGGGCTTGGCCGATTTGAAGAAGTGAGTATTCTCTCATAAGTTCTTCCAAGAGCATTTGGTGTTGTGTGAAGCATTTGAGGCATCACCACTTGAGGTGCTAGGCTCACAAGGTTTCAAGGAACACAAGCAACAACAAGGTAAGTTATTCTATCTATACTTTATGTTAAAATTGTTCCCCATGTATGCTAGATAGGATATAACCTTGGAATTCAACTTTGCATGACAAATTAGACAAACATAGATCCAAGGTTATTAGGGTTGCATGTACACTTAGGAAGTGTTAGAATGCTCAAAACCCATCAAATCAAATCTTAGAGTCATACTCCAAGATTGAGCCATTTAGTGACATAATCTTTAGAAAGTTTAGAACACTTATCAAATGTAGAGTAAGATGTGTCATACTCTTGTACATTTGAGGTTGGTTAGTTGTGATGTTTTGGATAAAGCAAAGACCAACTAAGTCCAATTATGGGAAGTGTTTAACTTGATAAGAATCCGCACTAGCTCTTGAATATTTGTATTGTCAAGGAATGGTTCTTGACAAAGATAAGTCTTATATGTCAAGAGGACAGTAGGAGTCTAAAAGATTCTGAAATAGTTTCAAGAACTAATCAAGAGTTTTATTAATCACTAGCCCACGACTTGAGGTTTGTAACCTATCGTGTTCTTATTTCTATGTCTATTCCAATTGAAAGTTGATTATGCTTGTGAGTTCTATGAGTTCTCAATTGTTTGCATAACAACCCGGAAGCAATGGTGGGCATTGTGCTACCAGGTGGCAAGAAATTAAGATTGCACAAGTTCAGTCCATATGAATTTGGAAGTGTCACTAACCTAGTCATGTGATTATGGTTTTGACAAAATTCACATGGAAAAGAACACATACACCATAAAATCTAAGTGTCATAAGGTTTCTTTTCGATTCATGAAAATGATGGTAAGGAAACGCTTCCACTAAGAAGATTTTAAGTAGATAGCGGTTGTGATATTTGCATTCTCATATAGTTAGTGGAGCGTGCGTGGTTAACCGGCACACTAGCTAGTGAGAATTGAAAAAGGTCTAGACAAACATGTGAGCTATCTAAGGAAAGGTGTATGTTTTTGATAAATTCTTATCAAAGCAATCTAGTATCATAAATATGAACTTTGGTAAGAAAGTCAATAAAGTATTGATTTCTAGAAGTCCAGTTGATTTCTGAGTACATGTCAAAGCTAGTGGGAGCATAAAGTGTTATGCTGGTAATCATTATGCTAGTGGGAGCATGATGATTATGTTAAGTATTGCAAGTTAGCAATGTTATTTATAGAAAACAAAAGTTTCAAGTTGCTTTGAAAGTTGTTTTGCTATAATTAAGGGAGAGGATTCTATACTTCACTCCAATTCTACAAGCTTAGATTGAGAATTTAATCTAATTTAGTCAAGAATATATATGAATGTTATGTTGGAATGGTTCAACATAAGGAAATTCTATATATGTTGCGTTCTCAAAATTCGATTATGATTACGACATCCCTCTTCATAGTTCGAATTTTGAGAACATGGCAAATAAAAATTTTATAGCATAAATCATGTCCCATATGCTTTGGGTATAGGTTTGATTATATGTGCTATAATATTCATCCATTCTAAATTTTCCAAATGCCTACGGCATTAAGATGGAAAAAGGAATAGAACTGGAAATGACTAAAGTGATTAAGCAAAATTGTCAAGGACAATCTGAGGTTTACCAAAGATTGGTTGCTCATGGACAATTAGAAGTATAGAGTAAGGACCATATTGACATATTTTGTAAAGAGGCAACTCTTGTTCAGAAGTGATAGTCAAAATGGTAATATGGAATTGTTTCCATAGGTGGAAGTTATTATTTGAATCTGTGTAAGATTAAAGAACTTAATGCTAAGAAGGATGTTCAAAGGAATGTACTTTGAATTTGAGACTTCATTTCCATGAAATTGTTTCCCATTGGAATACTTTGTAATGTATGTTGCCAAGTCTCTGTGACTTCTGTGCATAGTCGTTACAAGGGGATCATTGCATATAAGTTTAGAATCTTACAGATTACAGTAAATAGCAAGAGTTTGGTATTCTTGCATTTACAACAAGGATTGGAATTGTGAAATGAGCATCATTGGAATATTGACAATTGATCTATTTCACAGAGAGAGGACCATATGTAAACATAGTATGCATACTTGGAGTATGGCATAATTGTTGTTTGGAAAAACATAGTGTACGTGCTTGGAGCATGGGACAACTAATGTTTTAATTCAAGCATAAAGTTGATTAATCGAAACATAAATAATGAGTAATCAATATGGTGTTTAGATAAAAGTTGTTTTATTTACACCCAAGTGTTGGGGCCATATAGGATTAAGTATTATTCTTGTGTTTCACTTTGCATGTTTTGACTTCCAGAATAAATATGTTATGGAATATATCATATTATTCAAACCATCCACAGTCAGTCATATGTTGGAAGTAGATATGAATCAAGACTATCATGAATTTGGCTTGTATGATTTGTCTAAATTGCTTTAGACAATGCAATGGTTGCTACAACATTCATGAGTACTCATAAGGGCTGAGTATTGGATTCAACCCACGCTCACTTGCATCACTTCATGGAATTTATCTCGAGTGATCGTGAGACGGTAATATCATATAAATCTTAAAACCTAGAGATATGAGTCGTTGACTATGAGTTGGTTATTCATTGATTGTACGAAAACGCATTGGTAACTCGATGTTATAAAGCGTGCCTTTGTGAATAATTCAACAAGTAGTTAGTACAAGCATATCAGTCGAAGTGTATCTGTTCCTTCTAGAAATAGAAGCGATATCTGGGCCCCTCGATGATTTGGTTTTGACCTATGTACCGGGCCCGGTCAGAACCTAATTGATTTGTTCAATTTAGTTCTATGTAGAAAAAAATCGGAGATCGAGAAACAAATGTTGGACAATAAGTAAGACCATGTTCCATGTGTTTGTCCGGCTGATATCATGAGAACAGAGGATTATATGATCACTTATCTTAAATGGCGTATCATCATCATCTCAGCTCCGAGAGACTTTGAAAGAGCTACGATTGCTAGTCGGATTTTGAAGTCGTATTTGCAAATATAGTTATTAGACTTATCCAAGTGGGAGACTGTTGGATATAGTGTCTAAGTCCATAACTTTATTTGGTATGAACTTGAACCGACCCGGCATGGTCCATTTGGGTTGTATGGCATTGCAATACTTGGATAGACTAAATGAGAGAATAAGGCACTTATGATTATTAATATATTATAAGTTCTAATATATTAATAATTGTATTATTTAATTAGTATTTGATCAAGTATTAATCTAGAATTAATTTGGTGATCAAAGTGAGACTAATTAAATATATAGGGTTGATTATGACAATCATCAATTCTTTTATGGTGGATTAATGATCCATGGTTTATGGGTTTGGTTATAACCATATGGAGCTCCATGGATAGTCCATGGGAGTTACAAACCCATGGGTCATGAGAAATGAAGAGTCATGACAATTAGGGTTTACATTTGTAACTCCTAATTATGACACACTATAAAAGAAACCCTATAGCATGCAAAATTGGCACTAGAGTATTCTTGTGAGGGCATAGCCGATTTTGGAGTGTAGAAATATTCTCTCTAGTTATTCCAAGGTTGTAGTGTTGTGTGAAGCATTTGAGGCACAACATTTGGGGTGCTAGGCTCACAAAGTCTTGAAGGAATCCAAGCGACAACAAGGTATGTATTTCTACTAGTTCTTTATGTTTTATGTAATCCCCATGCCATGCTAGTTAGGAAATAACCTTGTAAAGGAAATTTGCATGTATATAGAGAAAACATAGATTCAAGGTTATTAGGGTTGCATGTACACTTAGGAAGTGTTAGAATGCTCAAAACCCAACAGCATTACCCAGAGTTGTTTGCAGTAATGGACTTCAAGGATGAAGTCTGATTCAAGTAGGGGAGAATTGTAACATTCGTGGTGAAGGAATCTCATGACGTGGCAATGGTCGTTGTATCGTGGGTTTTAAATGGCTGCCACTGCATGGCAACTGTTTAATGAGAAACCCTAATTTTTGGGGTTTGCATCGTATTTAAGTGAAAGTGAGGGCTAGGGTTGCTCACCCTTAACCTCCAAGCAAACCTTAACCTTTATTTTTATGCTTTCTAAGCCTTTTGTGTTGATTTTTGGGGATTTAAGAAGAAGGAGGTGACTTCCAGGCCTGGATTCAACAAGCAACTCTTCTCACCATCTTCTTGTGCATCTTCTGGACTCTTGTATGTACCCAAGTTCTAATATTTTTCATTTAAAGTAAATAGATCTAGTATTCTATGCCTTAATATTTATTTCATTGATTATTGGGTGATGAGATCTCATAAAGTTTGCAGCTTTATGAATCTCCATGTCATTTTGGACCTTAGATGCTTTGGATTTGAAATAACATTGAGTTTTACCATAATGCATGGAAGATTTGGCAAAAAAAACCCTCATTTTGACCTAATAGAGTCCAAGACATGCATTGGACATTCATGATTAGAAAGTAAGGATTTTTATGTTGTCATTTGATGATAGAAATGTTCTGAAAATGGGGATCTAGTTATCGTCAAGAGAAAGTGCTTAATGGGTTAAGCCAAGCTTTGTTCTTGCCCTTTTAAGTTTAGAAATGGGGATCTCTATACCTTACAAAGTCTAAAGGGGTAAAGTTAGAAACTTTATCCACTTTGACCTTAGAATAGACCAGATCTGGACTTTGGAGCTATTAAGATCAAGGAAATCGACTTAATCCATTAAGTTGTTTAAGAGCCTAGTGCCCACGACATGGCGGCTAGTCTAAGTATCGACTGTATTGTCATTTAGTAGCCACCACATGGCTAAGGATGGTAACAGCATGGCGACCTTTTGTAGTTGACTTTGAATTTAACCTTTAACTTTGACCAAGTTTGACCTAAGGGTATTTTGCTATTTTGAGTGGTATATTAGAATGGTCAATCGTCGATGAATATGTGACGGGTAGAGCTAAGATTCGAAGTAGATACATATTCATCTATTTGTTTAGATTGAGAGGTGAGTTTTCCTCATTGTACTTATGGGTCGAAGGCACCAAGGCCGACCCTTTTGGATTAGATATTCTGGTTTTTTGTATGTTGTTATATGGAGATATGTGTTTACTGGTTATGTGATTAGAGATTTGTAGGACTACCTATGTTGTTGTTTATTGATTGGTAATGTTTATATCGATATGTTATTATGGTTTGTTGGGTTGAGGTGGGCCAGTTGGTACTGAAGGCCAAGATACCCAGGGTGGTCCGGATAGACTGAAAGCCTGCGTGTTAGTCCAGTCAGGCCGAAGGCCCAGAGAGTGGTCTAGATATGCTGAAGGCCGGTGTGGCAGTCCAGTCATGCTGAAGGCTCTGTATGCATGTTGTTGTTGTTATCATGTATGGTGGTGCTTTGGGGGAACTCATTGAGTTTTGACTATTTTCAGTTTATTGTTTCAGGTGCTTCAGATGATTGAGGCAAGGCAAAGGTGTGGTCGTGCACATCCTCTGGTTTTATGTTATTTGGATTTTAGGATACTCTAATTGAAAAAATAGACTTTTGAAAAATGATTTTGTAAACATTTATGGTTTTGGGTTATTTTTGAAAAGTTAAAATTTGTTGTGATTTTTGAGATGCTACAAGGACCTTATTCCTAGGTATCACAAAGCCAAATTTGGGAAATCCAAGAAAAATGATATCTCAATTTCAGGCTAAATCTGATATTTGAACATATAAATATCTTGCTTTGTATGATGCTTTGTGAGACTAGAATTTGGCAGAGTAACAATATGATTTTTTTTTTGTGTTTGTGTGTGTATGCATTCCCTGCAAAACTAAACATTTTTGTAGGAAATCTATTCATTTAAATAAGCATCTCGTTTTGATCTAAGGCTATGTCCCTATACCTCGCCATGGGTGATGCCCCTTGGAACCCCACAAAGGGCATTGCCCCGAACTTTTTCACATTAGCTTATTTGAGTGTAGACTCTGAATCTTCAATTTTAGGTTATAGCCAAAGTTGAATTTAGCATATCTCTAGTTAATACAAATTATACTAATGTCTGATGACATAGGTAAGATTTAACCATATTTGATCCAAAGATCTTCCTACATTTTAAGAATAATTTCAAAAATATATAGGTAATTTTGAAATTCAAAATATAATTTTTTTTAAATGTACTTTCTTTAATGTTTCAATTATTTTTTATAATGAAAATCAATTTCAGTATTTTTAGGGTATATAAAATAACCATGAAAGTAATAAATTGAATTAAGTGCAAGACAACTTCATATTGATATTCCCTACCATGCCAAAATACCCAAGTGGTACGTAGGACGGAGGGTTCGAAGATAAACTTAATTTGATCCTAAATTTATAACATCAAATATGATGACTATGTTTGTGTAGTCTAAATGAATGCAAAATTACTGATACTCAATTGAATACATTTTTAGGAATCAAAACTGAATCCATGAGTAATCAGTTTTTTAAACTATTGAATTGACTTATTTAAACCTCTTGTAATTTTTGTTTTCTAAACCATTTTGTTTTCATGTAAAATAGTGTTAACCATGAGCTCCTTGTAGATTTGGCCCTCATTTGTCGTATCTAATAAGTGATTTTAGGATTTTCTTTTTGTTTCATCAACGACTGTGATCAAGTGACACTCCCTTCACCTGTTATCAAAAAGGACCAAAACATCCAACTCTAACATATACACAACCTCTTTAGATGCATAATTTTTAGCTCACTTGCACTAGGAGGGTGGTGCGCGTGATGTTGTATGTAACGTCTCATTTTCACAAAAAAAAATCATTCTTAATTAAGCTAAAACATAAAACACCATTTTCATAAAAACGCTAGTTAAGAAAACTCATTTGTTTAAATACAGTTAATTGAAAAACATAATATTATAAATGTGGAACTCCAATGTTGCTAATGAGTATGTGCAGTCACGCCTTCGTCTTCCCACAATCACCAATGGTACCTGAAAACATTTAATCAACAACTGTAAGCCAAAACTTAGTGAGTTCCCCAATAATACTACACACCACAATATACATACAATGTTTGAACACATGAGCCTTCAGTTTGTGTGGACTACCTTGCAAGACCTACTGTATACCTGGACTGCTATCCTAATCCTACAGTCTAATTGGACCACCTCACAGGGCCTACAGTAAACCTAGACCGCTATCATGAGCCTACAGTCTAACTGGACCGCCTCACAAGTCCCATAGTACACCCGGATTGCTCTCCCACAACATACAGCTGATCTAAACCTGGCCTACAGCACACCACTGCTCGCCCCGAGTATCTTGGCCTACAACACACAACAGGACCGCCTCAACCCACCACTAGATATGTTGAGATATAGATCAAACAAGCAATCAAACAAACACATGAACACACACAATTGTCTACACTATTCTACATGTATAATAGCCCACTACCACACACATGGTATCATATAGTACACTACGTGTTGGCGTAAGAAAAGCTCTACAATACCGAGTGATTTATCAGGTTAGAATATTCCTTATATGGAAATTATATTCCCTCCACTAGTATACAAAGTGGAGGCATGTGGTCATTTTTAATAAGAGTGCACCATGTAGACATTTGTTAGAGAGAGAGAGAGAGAGAGAGATGGTTGGGGAATCCTCCCTAGACATAAGTGTTCTTCATGTAATATTTTGTATCTCTCTATCTAAACATTTAAGTTTACTCACAAGTTCATGTTCACCATTGCTCACATGCTTATCTTCTTGATTACTTATATTCCGCACCAAACCGATCGTTAAATGGGTCCTACAACTTGTATCAGAGCCTCGTCTTGAAGATCTAGCTGGTTATTTCAAGAAATCGATCCCGACTGGTTTACTATCTTGAAGATTTTCGTGATTCTTCAAGAATTTCTCAGTCTTCAATAATTGGAAAATTTTATATGAGTTTTTCCTATTTTGATTGGTGATGTTGCTTCAAAAATATAAATTATGCTGCTACCATTCATACATTTGTTGATGTTAATCTGAGTTTATGAAGAAAATTATTTTGTGCTGAAGAAGATGAAGTTCTTGTTAAAAAAGATAGTGTTTAATCTATTTATTCCCATGCAAAATGTATTTAGAATGAGATAAAATGTTATTTGGCTGATAAAAGATTTACACTTGGTGTGGAGTTCGAATGAAATTAGATTTTAGTGTGCATGGGTACTTATTTTCGAGTGTACAAATGTTTGTGCTGGAAGTACATGTGTATGTAGTGAGAATCAGGTAAATTCTCATTCACGCATGCATTTGAAAAAAGAACAAAGTTGTGTGGGTTTTTATTGCATTTAATGTTGTTTAGATATGGAGAAGAACGGTTTTGGTCACTCTCATTAGCTGCGAGTGTATCTCATGCATCTATGCAACTTGTAACACGTCTGCTGCCAGCTCATTAAAGAAAAAGGAAATTGTGCCTTTCCACTGACACATGCATTCTACAACATAATTCCTCCTACAATTTTTGTCTCCACCTACAAGTCAATCCAACCTTTATTCTCCTATACCCAACCAGTGAACCCACATTCCAAGGTTGCATTCTCCTGCTTTTGTCAGATTGTGCATTAAATGCACACACCTTTTGTCTGCTCTTCTTTTTCTTCCGAGAATTAGATTTTCGAGAGTTTTTTTTGTCTGACATAAACAACAATTGAATCCACTTTGTTCGGATTCCATTCCTTTGTTCGAACTCATTCAACTGTGGATTCATATAATCGGATCCTCTATTTGGATCCACCTTTTCTGAGCTAAACCTACTTCCATTTCTTTTTGTTTTATTCAGACTCACACTTTTGAATCCATTTTTTGTTTGTATCGGATTCACTTTGGATCCAAGTGATCCAAGCTAAATCAATTTGTATCTAATTTAATTTTCACTCGGATTTACTTTGTCCAAACATTTTTTTGTGTTAATTTTTCTTTTAACCAATTTTTTTTATTCATTTTCATCCAATTAATTTGTTCATTCTATTTTTCCCAATGGGTTCATTTAAAACCAATTATTTTTTGAACACAAATTTTAACCCCACGGTTCAAGACTTCATTATTCTTGTTGATTTCGAGTGAAGACACAATTATTTCAGAGATTCTTATTTGTGTGTTTTTCCTTTATACCGAGCAACTCACATATGTAGCCTCGGACTTATGTGCTTCAAAGATTTGGATCCACATATTTATTCGAAAACTTGTCTGATCAACCACGTTTTCTGACATTTGCATCTTTCCAAGGTTTTCATTTTATTTCCTTTGAAATGGTTACACAAGGCCTCGGAACACATTTGGACCAAAGATTTTCGGATTAGATGTCATCAGTCCCTTCCGATCATCATTGACGAATCATCGGTCGTACTTCGGAAGTTTAGGTTTGCATTTTCGTTATCAACATCACTTTGGTACAACATTACAATTCTTCAGTAGCGGGTTTATCAGATATATTTTAAAGTGTTTATTCATTTCAACAACACATCACCAAGTCTACTCATTACCCCGAAAATAGTATCCTTGTTTTTATGGGTAAATGCTCACATCAAGGGGGATTGTGCCATGCTTGTAACATTCGGATTCCCGGGTATATTATTTTATTCTTTTATTTTGGAGTTTGTAGAGGGACTCGGCGAGTTGGTGCTTAGACTCGCCGAGTAGGGTCGTGGATTTTCATCCGGGTTCATGACTGGACTCGGCGAGTCCATGAGTGGACTCGGCGAGTCCACGCTGTTTAATGAAACCCTAATTTCCCAGGTTTAGGACCTATTTAAAGGCCTTTAGGGCCGTCATTTGCGGCTACCAAACCCCAGAGAGAAACCCTAAGAGATCTAGAGTGATTGTGAGGAAGGAGAGGCCACTTTTGATCATTTTGTTGATGTGATTGCAAAAAGGAGGTGACCAAGGCAAGAGGAGGCTGAAAGAGGAGTGGTTCTAGTGATTTCAGAGTTCAGAGACTTCATCTTGAGGTATTTATTCGGACCTTCTTCAGTTTTGGTGTTGATTCTTAGAGTTATGGTTTTCTAACCCCCTTTAATGAATGGATATGTGGAGCAATTGGTCCCTTCTCGAGTTTATGCTTTGGATCTGGACTCAAAGAGGTCCAGAGACCTTAACCCTTGGAGCTTTATGGGTTATTTTGGGAGCCATGAACTTAGGAGGTTGTTTTGGGACTAAATCATCAAGTAGGACCATCTAGATGTTATATGAGTGTCAAGGTCTGAACTTTACGTGATTATCATGCTTGGGAAGGTCAAATATATGGATTTAAGGAACAGATCTGACCTCAGGAGGTCAATGGAGTTTTTGCATGGCATGAACTCGCCGAGTCCAAAGATAAGACTCGGCGAGTAAGGTTAGGGTTTCCTGTAAATCACTCAGCGAGTAGACCCACCGAGTTAGGGGAATAACTCAGTGAGTCAGTGAGGGATTAGAGGACTGGAGTTCAAGACAGAACTCACCAAGTTGATCTTGAGACTCGGCAAGTTGAGTCGGGGTAGCCCCGCGATTCATGCCAGGTGTGACTCGTCAAGCAAGGGGAGGGACTCGACATGCCAAGCAAGACTGGGGAGTTAGTGGACACGTGTAGACTCACCGAGTTTCCCAAGTGCACTCAACGAGTCGGGTCAAAGTTTGACCGTTGACTTTGGTTGGCTCTTAGGGTTTGGTCAACGATGAGGGCCTTTGAGCCAAAGGAGGGGTAAAATGGTCTTTTACCCTTCTGAGGGTGCTAAGAGAGGGTTGAGTCTAGTCCTGAGAGTTATATTTATGATAGTATTACTTTATGTGATTAGGTGGAGGCTAGACCGTATTTCTACCGTGTTAGAGATTTACCGAGACATCTGAGGTGAGTCTTTTCACTATACTTTACCTTGAGTGGTAATTAGAGTTAGGTGACAGAGTTATTGTATGCTATTTATGTGATGTGTTGCACTGCATTATTACTATGTGATTTATGCCATGTGTATATCAGAGTACATCAGAGTTAGAACCGGAAGGTTCACAGAGCTAGGACCAGAGGGTCCACAGAGTTAGGGCCCAAGGGCCCACAGAGTTATAGCCTCGAGTGGCTAGTATGTGTTATGTGTGGTATTTTGGGGAACTCACTAAGATTTATGCTTACATTGTTATGTGTTATATGTTTCAGGTACCAGTGATGATCGCGAGAAGGCGCCGACATGATTCGTACACACGCATGGGATTTATGTATTTTGATCTTGGGAAATATTTTGTGAAACAAAGTTATGATGCAATGGGATTTTCTTAATAAATGTGTTTGGAAAATGTGTTTTAAAATGTGAAAATTTGTTTTAAATTTTGCGTTGTTACAATTTGGTATCAGAGACTTGGTTTGAGGGATTCAGATGCATCTTCGTGCGTATCTGAACTCAAACTGAGGATTTGAGGAAAATTTTGATAATAAAGTAAATTTTTAAAGAGTAAAAAGAGTTTTGAGACAAACAGATCAAAGCCGTGTGTACAATCAGCCAGTGCCTGAATGATGATTTCCCAAAATACCCTTACAACAAGTGTTAAAAGATATGTTATGCTATGCTATATGATGAATTATATTATGCATGCTAGAGTAAGACTAGGTATTCTTATTAGGACTAGAGTGGCCTGATATATGATGCCTTAGTCTAGGGATTTTGCTACTAGAGATGCTTGAGAGTGTTTAGATAGCAGCATGGAGCTTATGAGAGATCTGCTAGTGAGTAGCCCATGATTAGAGAGAATAACGTACTTGGGATTTTGAACTTTGGGAGGAGGACTTGGAGTGAATGTTGAGTCGGTGTGGTCGGTAGTATTGGGCCCGTACTACCTAAGGCATTGGGTCAGTGCGCAACCCAAGTAAGAATCCTTAGGGTACCAGAGATCAAGTAGGGTTGGGATATCGAGTGTGTGTACATCCGAGCAAATTACTGATATCTTATGTTGTATTTCAGAGAGGCATCATGGTAGGGACACGCCACAGACTAGGGACCAGTGGAGGGGGTGTGAGCGACGAGGAGCTCCGCTAGATGATTCATGATGAGGTGGCTGCTGTCATCCGCGATGAGATTCCAGAGATGTTTGGGTCTATCAAGACCACCCTGATAGAGACATTCGACGAGAGATACGCTGCTCTTTCTGATGATGCTGTTGTTGCGTCCACTGCAGCTGTAGTTGCGGCTAGACCGCATGGTGGTGATGCGTTGCTGTTCCGGGAGTTCAGCAACACAAAACCACCAGAGTTTGATGGGACCCAAGACCCGATTGCAGCGATGAGGTGGATATCAGACATAGAGGGATGTTTCTTTACTTGCTCATCTCCTGAGCATTTGAGAGTCCGGTTCGCGCTGAACCAGCTTCACTTGGGAGCGAAGGATTGGTGGAAGTTTGTGACGGCGCATTATTCACCTCCTGAGCTTGCTGCAGTGACTTGGGAGAGGTTCACTGCTATGTTCGAGATGATTACATTCCCCAGGTGGAGAGGGAGCGTTTGTACCAGGCGTTTCTGAGCCTCAAGTAGGGTACTGATTCCATCACAGTGATTACGAGGAAGTTCCATGAGCGAGCGATGTTTTGCCCAGAGCACGTGTCCTCCGAGCAGGAATGTATGAGCCGCTATCTGAGTATTTTGAGGAAGGATATACGGGAGTTCGTGGCGAACTAGACGTACCGGACATTTGCTGAGCTTCAGGAAAATGCCCGGAAGAGGGAGATAGAGCTGGAGACCCATGCTAGGGAGGAGGCTGAGTCTCAGGGGAGGGATCGGCGACCGGCACAGTCTCAGCTGGCAACCAAGCAGGCCAAGCCTGCTGATTCTAGATTTGGGAGTCAAAAGGGCCGCACTTGTGGCAAGTGCGGCAAGAGCCACAATGGGGTGTGCAGAGCGGGGTCTTGCTACAAATGTGGCAAGGAGGGGCATATGGCCAAGGATTGCCCCAAGGGGTTTGCATTATGTTCTCACTGCAACCAAACCGGACACCGCAAGGCAGAGTGTCCACCGTTACGAGGAATAGCCCAGGGATTACCTCAGGGATCTGCCCCTACTGCTATCAGAGCTACTGAGAGTCGTCCAGTGAAGGCCGAGGTACCGTAGGCACGAGGGAGAGCCTTCCAGTTGACTGCGGAGGAGGTCCGCGCAGCGCCCGATGTCGTAGCTGGTATGTATTCTTTCATATATTCACTTTTATGTTGAGATATTATGCTTATATTATGATATGCATAGGTATTTTTCTTGTGAATTTTGTACCTACCTTGGTGTTATTTGACTCAGGTGCGAGTCGGTCTTTTGTATCTTTGGCTTTTAGTCAACACATCAGTATTAGTCGAGAGGCGTTGAGTCAACCTCTGAGAGTTTCCATAGCTGACGAGAGAGCGGTGTATGCCACCGAGGTGATCCGAGGGTGTGTACTCAAGATTTTTGGCGTTGAGTTTCCAATTGATCTAGTTCCTATTACGATGGGAGATGTTTGTGTCATCATGGGCATGGACTGGTTGAGCAAAATTGGAGCGGTTATCGACTGTGAGAGATAACTGGTGACCATACGAGACCCTAGTGGGGAAGTTCTTACAGTGTACGGCGAGGGTACTCGTTCTGTGTCGGCATTTTGTTCAGCCGCTAGAGCGAGGTAGAGTCTACAGCAGGGTTGTAAGGGATTTGTAGCATATGTGATGGATACGAGGGTTGATTCAGAGAGACCGAGGTCAGTAGATGAGGTTCCGATTGTGCGCGATTTCCCGGATGTATTTCCGGAAGAGTTACCGGGTGTGCCTCCTGAGAGGTAGGTTGAGTTCAGCATCGATTTGGTTTCGGGGGTTGCGCCTATCGCCAAGGCGCCTTATCGCCTTGCACCTCCAAAGATGCAGGAGTTATCCTCGAAGCTTCAGGAGCTGTTGGGGAAGGGGTTTATTCGACTGAGCAGTTCGCCATGGGGAGCGCCTATTCTTTTTGTTAAGAAAAAGGATGGCTCACACCGGATGTGCATTGATTATAGGGGATTGAAAAAGCTGACGGTCAAGAACCGTTACCCGTTGCCGAGGATCGATGACTTGTTTGATCAGTTACATGGAGCATCTTGGTTCTCCAAGATCGATTTGAGTTCGGGATATCATCAGGTGAGGGTGCGAGATGAGGACATCCAGAAGACAACGTTTAGGACTCGTTACGGGCATTACGAGTTCATGGTGATGCCTTTCGGGTTCACCAAATGCACCGGCGGTGTTCATGGATCTCATGAACAGAGTGTGTAGGCCGATGTTGGATCGCTCGGTGATCATTTTCATTGACGACATATTGGTGTATTCGAGATCCAGAGAGCAGCATGAGGAACATTTGAGAGAGATCCTCGGAGTTTTGAGATCGGAGAGGCTTTACGCCATATTCTCCAAGTGTGATTTCTGGTTACGAGAGATCCAGTTCCTAGGGCATCTCATTAACCAGAAAGGGATATTGGTCGATCCGCCCAAGATTGAGGCAGTGATAAGTTGGGAGGTGCCAAGGTCACCTACAGAGATCAGGAGTTTCCTTGGATTGGCAGGCTATTATTGGAGATTTATCATAGATTTCTCCAAGATCGGTGTGCCACTCACCAAGTTGACCCGGAAGGGTGTTGCTTTTTCATGGGGCCCAGAGCAGCAGGCCTCCTTCGAGAAACTTCGCCAAAGGCTATGCGAAACCCTGGTGTTAGCCCTTCCGGAAGGAATGGAGGACTTCGTGGTATATTGTGACGCGTCGATATCAGGGTTGGGAGAGGTGCTTATGCAAAGGGGGCACGTGATAGCATACGCATCGAGGTAGCTGAAACCTCATGAGATGAGGTATCCCACCCACGATCTAGAGTTGGGAGTAGTAGTGTTTGCCCTCAAGATCTGGTGTCACAATCTATATGGGGTCCGGTGTACCATATACACGGATCACAAGAGCCTGAAGTACTTGATGGATCAGCCCAACGTGAATATGCGACAGAGGAGATGGTTGGACGTGGTAAAGGATTATGATTGGGAGATCCTGTACCACCCGGGTAAGGCTAACGTGGTAGCCGATGCCCTGAGTCGTAGGGCGGAAAGCGTCCCGATGCGGGAGGTTTGCATGAGATTGACAGTGATGACTCCGGTGTTGGACACCATTCGAGGGGCCTAGGCTGAGGCTGTGAGACCAAAAAACTAGAAGAGGGAGCGAGTTATCGGGTAGGTATCAGAGTTTGTTACCGATAGTCGGGGGCTTATGACATTTCAGGGTCGGATTTGGGTACTGTTTATGGGCGAGACGCGTACCATTTTAATGGAAGAGGCACATCGATCGAAGTTCTCGATCCATCCCGAGGCCACTAAGATGTATTTGGACCTGAGGAAGGGGTATTGGTGGCCCTGTATGAAGAGGGACGTTGCGTGGTTCGTTGAGAGGTGCCTAACCTGTCGTAGGGTTAAGGCCGAGCACCAGAGATCACATGGTAAGTTGCAGCCATTAGAGGTTCCCGAGTGGAAGTGGGAACAGATTACTATGGATTTTATCACCAAATTGTCGAGGACGGCGAGGGGCGTCGATGCAAGTTGGGTGATTGTAGACAGGTTGACGAAGAGCGCTTATTTCCTTGCTATCAGTGAGATCTCTTCCGCAGAGAAGTTGGCCGAGATGTACGTGAGGGAGGTGGTATCGCGGCATGGAGTACCGATCTTGATTGTCTCAGATCGAGATGTGCGTTTCACTTCCAGATTCTGGAAGAAATTTCATGAGGAATTGGGTACGAGGCTACATTTTAGTACCGCATATCACCCATAGACTGATGGGCAGAGCGAGCAGATGATTCAGACGCTCAAGGACATGCTCCGAGCATGTGTGTTGGATTTTAGCGGGAGTTGGGACACGTATATGCCCTTGGCAGAGTTTTCCTACAACAATAACCATCATTTGAGCATTGGTATGCCAACCTTTGAGCTGTTGTATGGGGGGAGGTGTCGGACCCCCATTTGCTGGGGATGATGGGTTTTGGTCATAAGAACATCCTATGTGCTCATACAAACCCTAATGCTTGGATCTAGGTTTCTCTATTGTACATGCAAGTTATCCAAGACTATAAACCCTAATTCTAGCATTCAAGTAATCATATTAACATGAGAATAGGTTTAAGATCATACCTTTATTGTTATGTAGCAATAAAAATCTCAATTCCTCCTTGTATTGACTTTTGAAAGCTTAGAGTCACAAATGTCACTCCTCTAATGGTTCACAAACACCAAGAGCAAGAGGATGAAGAAGAGAGAGGATGGAGGCTGCCCAAAAACGTGTGAAACCCTAGAATGATGCTTAGCCATGTTTTGGGGTCATAAGGGTTCTATATATAGTGAGGCTATTAGGGTTATCTAACAAGGAAACCCTAATTTGGATGCTTAAGCCCTAAGCAACCCATGGACTCCTTTCCTTAAGGCCTTGGACGATTTCTTATGGGTTTCCCCATAGAATTTGTCCACTCCTTAATATAAGACAATCCATAACCCAAATTGCAATTATCTTATAATTAAAATTCTAGTCCCTTAAGTTTAATTAATCTCTTTTAGTCACAAAAATAATTACCAATTAATTCTTGACTAATATTAATTAAACAATATGATTTCTCCTTTAATATATTATTCTCATAATATATTAATAAATCATATTTAATCCTTTCTCTCCATAATTCATCCTATCAAGTTGCTTTGGTGAAGGCAACCCAAAAGGACCATGCACCATCGGGTCAAGTACATACCAACATAGTTATGGACTTAGACACTAATCCAACTGTCTCCCACTTGGATAAGTCTAATAACTATTCTGTGTCTGACTTCAGATCCTGATCTGCAATCGTAGCTTTCCAAAGTCGTTGTCAACTCTGATCCTATCAGATATGCGTGTCCTTTAGATAAGGGATCATATATTCCTCCATTCTAGATATCGTATGAGACATGATTTCAAATCATCCTCTTTGTACTATTTCTCGATTCCCGATTTATGACGACTGACTAATTGAACAAATCAAATTAGCCCTAGCCCGACCGAGCATTTACGTTTGTCATCACTAAATCATCGAGGGGCCCAAAGATATCGCTTTTATCCTACTTGGGATAAAAGGAACGGATAAACTTTGATTCAATGCTCGCCTGTACTCACTCACCGAATCACACACAACAATATGTTTTATGACACCAAGTTACTGGTTCGTTTACATATTATCAATGTGCAACCAATTTGCAAGATACAACTCACACATCTCGGTTTCAAGAATATAAGATGTTATCGTCTCACTAATCACTCGTGATACAATCCATGGAGTGATCCAAGTGAGTGTGGGTTTGATCCAATGCTCAAATTCATATTCATAAGCACTCATGAACGTTGCAGCAAACATTTGCTTATGTCTAATACTCTTTTAGACAATCCACACACCAATTCACGACAGTCTTCATTTCATATCTATTTCCAACATATGAACGACTGTGGCTCGTTCGAATAATTTGACTGTTCTCAACCAATTAAATTATTCAGGAAGTCAGTGAAACACAAGAATAATACTAATCCCATATGGCCTCAAACCTTTGAGTATAAATAAAACACCTTTTATTTATCACCATATCGATTACTCATTATTAGTCGTTTCGGGTAATCAACTTCTTACTTGAATTATTACTACACTTGTACCATGCTCCTAGCATGCACACAATGTTTACCTATGGTTCTTACTTTGTGAAATAGATCAAATTGAACACATTTCCAATCATTCTCATTTCACAACTCCTAATCCTTTTTCATAAGTGTAAGAATATCAAATTCTTGCTACTGATAGAATATGCTAGATTCTAACATTTTATGCAATGATCCTTTTGTAATATCACTACACCAAAGTCACAAAGACTATTGCCAATGAAATTACAAAGTCTTTTATCGGAGATTGTTACAAGACAATTCCTTAGATATGATGTCTCTCACTCAAATTACATTCCTTTGAACATCCTTTTGCATAAATGTTTCTAATCTAGACATAGATTTTCAATATTCAATTCCTAATATGGACACGTTTCCATATTTTCCATATGACAACTTATTCTTAATAGAATCTTATATATTCATAATAATGTCGATATGGTCCATCCAATATGGAAACATTTCCATATTTTCCATATGAAAACTCATTCTTAATAGAATCTTTTCTATTCATAATAATGTCAATATGGTCCGTCCAATACCATGCTTCCAACTACTCACAAGCAACCAATCCTCGTTGAACTTTGGATTGTCCTTTGATAGTTGTTTAATTATTTTAGTCAAAACCGATTCTAGTCCCTTTTCCCTCTAAATGCGCTAGACATTTGGAAAATTTTAGAATGGTCAAATATTAAAGCATTTGCAATAGACACTATACCCGAAGCGTATGGGACATGATGCATAATGTTTTATTTGCTATGTTCTCAAAATTCGAATTGTGAAGAGGAATATCGTAATCATAATCGAAATTTTAAGAACATACTATGTACCTTTGACTAAATTTATCAACATTTCTCAACCTAAGCCTTTAGATTTAAAATGAAGCATAATATTCTCTCCCTTAATTATAGCAAAACAACTATTCCATCCTTACAACTTTGCAAGAATGACTTTGGTTTTCTATAATTAATATTGCCAACTTGCAATACCTTTCTTAATAATCATACAATCATAACATTTATTCTCCCACTATCATGATGATTAACATAATACTTATGCTGCCACTAGTTTCGACACATATTCATAAACATCTTAACTTTTAGAAAAACAATACCTATTGAATTTCTTAAGTCCATGTTTCTAATACTTAGTGCTTTGATAATCTTTTATCAATGCTTCTTGAACTTATACACCTTTGCCTTAGATAGTTCATATGTGTATCTAAACAATTAAGACTAATTGCCAAACCTCACAATTCAAATCATGGAAAGGGATACCGTAACCATAATCGAATTCGAGAATGCAATTTTACAATCACTATCTTCTTAAAATCTTTATTAGTGAAAGCATTTTCTCACAGTTATTTTCATGAAGGAGGAAATCTTATGACACTTAGATTTAAACGGTGTATGTGTTCCTATTCATGTGAATTTGTTAAAACCAAGGTTTACGACAAATTCAAACTCATATGGACCGAACTTTCTTAATCTTGATTTCTTGCCTTATGGTAGCACGGCTGCCCACCATGTCTTCCAAGTAGTTAAGCAACTCACCTTTTCCTATCAATGTACTTTCCATTGATCAAGGTCCTTGCCTTTTATGCATTCAAATGAGAACTCATAGGACTCACATGCATAATTAACTCAATTGGAACAGCACGGAAACAAAATAATGTCAACACGATAGGTTGTTAACCTCAACTCGTGTGCTAGTGATGATCGATAAGGATTATTTGATTTGTTCTTGAAACCTTTCAAGACCATTAAGAATCCCACTGACTCCTTGATATATAAGATTCTCTTGTCAATAAACATTTCTTGACAAACAAATATTCAAGAGTTAGTGTAGTTTTTATCAAAACACTTCATAAATTGGTCCTAGTTGGTCTTTGTCTTATCCAATACATCACAACTTTCCACATTTGATGAACGTTATAAACCTTTGAATACTTGTCACTCATTGTCACAATCTTAACTCTAAGACTTGTTTTGGAATGAAGTATGATTGACTTCTTGATTTAACTATTTCTTCAATTCTTGATTCCTCTTCTTAAACATACAATTGTACTAAGACTCACTTAGAGGATCATTTGAGATATGGTTCTTAATCATTAAGACCTATCATAAAACATAAAAGGTACTCTCCCTTTTTCTTAGAATGGAGAACCTTTTATCTTCCTACCTACTTGATTCTTCTTATTCGTTCTGCCATTGATTTAAACCATTTTAATCAATTCCGAATTACACTTAATCTTATCATATTTACTAAACCTTTAGTAAATCATGACGAATATCTTTGTTACTCTTATGGTGGACTTGATCAACACGCAACTTTGTGTGCTCGATCTCCTAGTCCTTCACTTGACACTTTGTCAACGAATTAGTCTAATTTCCAAATATGAAATTTCTCATTCATCATGCAACCAAGTTGCGTGATTCCAAATTTCTGTCCAATTGAAATTTGGGCGATGAGAAACTCTCCCTATTTGGTAAATTCTCGACATTTCCATAAGAATCATATCCATTCGTTGTAGAAATATGTAAACATCAATTTTCATAATGATTTTATTGCAAGGAAATAAATTAACAAATAAATAAGTCAAACAAAATTTATTTTATTTATAAAAGCAGCGGAAAACATTTGTCCTTACAATGCAAAAACTATGTAGTCGAATATTCCTAACAATTCTATCATAAATATATAAGCTCAAAATCTAATCTTCAAGTTCATGCGATCGAGATCCATTTCTTTGTAATTAGACTCATCTTGCTCTTTCATCAAGCTTCCTTTCTTTTCACCGATCCTGCAAAACATTCAAATGCAATCTTATCACATCATGTATTAAGAATCAACGAATAGGAACTTAATGGAGTTAGATAGTGGATTTTTACCTGAAGCACAGCCATACTCTTTGACTCTCCCATCTTTAGAACCTTCAGGATCTTGGGGCAGACTTTATCCAACGTCCTTTCTCTTGGCAGCAAACGCAGTTCGCTTCTCTTAGAACGTCCTCGGAAGCATGGTCGGTTGACTTTCCCAACAAATACGCTCCATTGCTTGGCCAAATCATTTCTGATTCAGTAGCAATGAGCATGTAAGTTAGGTCAATGAGGTTATCGTCATGATCCATAATATAATACTTTCTTTTGAACTCATTATATGACTCAGGGAGTGACTGCAGAACCCAGTTCACAGCCAACTCATCGGGAAATGACACACCCAACATAATCAACCTATCGTTGTGTGATTTCATTCCTAGAATGTGGGCACACACGGATTTACCATCTTCATGTTTCATTTCCAATAGGGCCTTAGTGATATTGAACCTTTCAATTCTTCGATCTTGTGGGTTAGGGAGAACAATTGGAGGAGGTGAAGGAAATGAAGCATGATTTCTTGTTCCTCGATCGAATCGTGAAATACCATCTTCATGTGGAATGCTTGTTCCACGGGATTTAGGAAGACCATAGTTGTCGAACTTTGACATCTACAACACGTGAGAAAACGAATTCAAGTTAGTTGATTGATTGAGTCCTTAGTAAATCATCCAAATGATATACACAGTATTCTACAACTCGGGAGAGGGATACCGTAACCCAAATTGCAGAACATTTGAAGGTAAGTGAATGACGATTTACTAATTTCCACCATGAAAAAACAAAAAAGAAATTTAAGTTTTAAATCTATGAAAACTCCTAGATCCTTTGAGATTCATTGAACATTTCAATGGCATGTTTAAATCTCGATATGCCCCTCTTGTTTGTGATTAGGATGCCGAGGATCACAAAGCGGGTGTGAATAACCATGCAAACTTACATGGTGCCCTCACATGTTACAGTCACCTATTCGATGTGCTGGTAAACCACACATGCTCCACCGAACTATGATAAACATTGAGTTACCCTCTGCTACCTTTGCTTAGAACGATTTAGTGTGTCGGTAAACCACACACGCTCCACTAATGTCTTCGCAAGGGCACAAAGTGTAATTTCATGGAATTGCATCAATTCACTTTTGCCTAAGTAACTAAGATTGGGAATTTGTATAACATTTAGTTACTTTTGTACTTCATTATACTTATAATGGAAAGTTTTGTCCTATCCTACCCGTTCGGCTAACAACCCTCCACTAGTCAAGAGTGTGGTGGGTAAGAGTGGATACCCATTCAATCGCCATTATATAGGCAATTTCCTTAAACACCCCTTATAGACCAGCTTCGTGAATGAGGCCTACTAACGGTAAGACTGACTTTTACTCATACATACATACATACATATATATATATATATATATATATATATATATATATATATATATATATATATATATATATATAATGTTAGACTTTTAATGTTATATATATAGTATAGGGTGTATTTTACACTTTTAAAATACTAGGTGGTCAAATTTAACAATTATACTTTTAATTCAATTAAAATGTAAACCTAAACTTTTATGGATTTATTAAACCTCTTTTAATTATACACCTTAATTAATTAATAAAACCACAAGGGTGTGATTTGAACTTTTCAAAACATTACTAGGGTTTGAGAATTTAACATTCCTAATTAAACCTTTTAATCAACTTTTAAATTCCAAAACTTGAAAGCAAGTTTTGAAACATTTCAAAAACATAAGGGTTAGAATTTAAATATACATCAAAATTAAACTTTTAATCAAAATTTAAATTCCAAAACTTGAGGGCAAGTTTTGAAACCTTTTTCAAAACATGAGGGTTTTAACTATTTAAATTTCAAAACAACAAAACTTTTGAGTTCAAATTTAAACTATAAAACCTAAAGGGGAAAATATGAAACTTTTCCTAACAACAAGGATCAAATAACAAATAATCTTAATTAACATTTAATCACATAATTATCGATATTTGATTTATTTAATGATTTCTTGCAAAACATTTTACCAATTTAATCAAAATAATTAATCAATTATCACATAAGGAAACAAATATTTTATTAATTGATAAATATCTTTTATTAGATCAAGAATATAGTCAAATATATCATAAAATCGGATTTATATTGATCTAATAAGATAAGGCAACTATCCTTAAGCAAAAACAACAAGAAATCCCGGTTTTCCCTCCATCTGACCTGCCGACTCGCCGAGTTAGGTATGGACTCGTCGAGTCAGCATGAACTCGGCGAGTTCATCTATGGACTCGGCGAGTTCAGCCCCCAAAAACCCAAAAATCGAATTTTTCAATCATACAAAGCATCAATACAATAGAAACCAATCTAGGCTCTAATACCACTGATGGGTTTTGGTCATAAGAACATCCTAGGTGCTCATACAAACCCAAATGCTTGGATCTAGGTTTCTCTATTGTACATGCAAGTTATCCAAGACTATAAACCCTAATTCTAGCATTCAAGTAATCATATTAACATGAGAATAGGTTTAAGATCATACCTTTATTGTTATGTAGCAATAACAATCTCAATTCCTCCTTGTATTGACTTTAGAAAGCTTAGAGTCACAAATTCCACTCCTCTAATGGTTCACAAACACCAAGAGCAAGAGGATGAAGAGGAGAGAGGATGGAGGCTGCCCAAAAACGTGTGAAACCCTAGAAGGATGCTTAGCCACGTTTTTGGGTCATAAGGGTTCTATATATAGTGAGGCTATTAAGGTTATCTCGCATTCGTAGTCGTTCAACAACTCCACCCATCTTCGTTGTCTCATGTTCAGCTCCTTCTGATTCAAGATGTGCTGGAGGCTCTTGTGGTCTGTGAAGATGGTGCACTTTGTACCGTACAGGTAGTGCCTCCAAATTTTTAGGGCGAAGACCACGGCTCCCAGTTCTAGGTCATGGGTTGTGTAATTTACTTCGTGCGTCTTTAGTTGACGGGACGCATATGCTATCACTCTTCCACGTTGCATGAGAACGCAACCTAAACCTTGATTTGACGCGTCACAGTAAACTACAAAATCTTCCGTTCCTTCGGGTAGAGATAGTACAGGAGCGCTACAAAGAGCTTGCTTCAAGGCTCGAAACGCAATCTCTTGTCGGTCTGTCCACTTGAATGGCACACTCTTTTGCGTAAGCAAGGTAAGTGGCTTGCCGATCCTTGAGAAGTTTTGGATGAATCTCCTATAGTAACCTGCTAGGCCTAAGAACTGACGAATTTCGGTGGGCGTAGTCGGAGTTGCCCATCCTTCCACAGCTTTGACCTTAGCGGGATCCACATGAATTCCATCTTGGCTAACTACGTGACCGAGAAAATTCACGCTCCGTAGCCAAAACTCACACTTAGAGAGTTTGGCGTAAAGCCTTTCCGATCGCAGCGTCTCTAGGACTTGTCGGAGATGTTGGCCATGCTCCTCTTTGCTTCGAGAATAGACGAGGATGTCATCGATAAACACAATGACGAAGTTGTCCAGGAACGGTCGACAGATTTGGTTCATTAGGTCCATAAATGCGGCGGGTGCATTTGTTAGACCGAAGGGCATTACGACGAATTCATAATGTCCATAGCGGGTTCGGAAAGCGGTTTTAGGAATGTCTTCTTCTCGGACCTTGAGTTGATGGTATCCGGAACGTAGGTCTATTTTAGAAAAATAGCTAGCTCCTTGGAGCTGGTCGAATAGATCATCGATTCGTGGGAGTGGGTAGCGGTTTTTAACAGTGAGTTTATTCAACTCTCTGTAATCGATGCACATTCTGAAAGATCCGTCCTTCTTTTTGACAAAGAGCACCGGAGCTCCCCACGGCGAGTAGCTAGGTCGGATAAATCCCTTGTCCAGAAGCTCACTGAGTTGGCTGGACAATTCCTGCATTTCAGCAGGTGCCAATCGATATGGTGATTTAGCGAGGGGAGTTGCTCCTGGGACGAGGTCGATTCGGAACTCAACCTGTCTCTCTGGGGGTACTCCTGGAAGATCTTCAGGAAACACGTCCGGGAATTCACACGCTACTGGAATGTCTCGGATGTTAATTTCTTCTTTAGCCTTGTCCACTATGTGGGCCAAGAACGCTAAGTTGTTCTTTCGCAGATGTTTTTGTGCTTTGATGCACGAGATAAGACGAAGATTCGTGCTAGGTTTGTCTCCGTAAATTACTAGGGTTTCGTGATTCGGGAGACGAAGGAGAACGGCCTTCTCGTGGCACATAATCTCAGCATGGTGGGGGCTTAACCAATCCATGCCGATAATCACATCGAAACTCCTAATTGACACTGGCATCAGATCTATTCGTAAGACGTGTTGGTTAAGGGTTAGGGTACATCCGATGTAGATCTCCCTAGTGGATTCGGTTTTCCCATTGGCCATTTCCACCGTATAGGTTTCATTTAGCTTCTGGGGTTGTTGTTTTAATAAATGTTTAAACTTCTCGCTTACGAAACTTCGCTCTGCTCCGGTATCAAATAAGATGCATGCATAAGCGTGGTTTAGGAGGAACGTACCGGTCACAACTGCGGGGTCCTGCACTGCATCACTCTGACCCATAGTCAGCATTCTTCCTGCTCCTCTGTTTCCTGAGTTGTTGTTGTTGTTAGGGCAGTCTCGACGGAAATGTCCCGTCCTTCCACACTCGAAACAGGTGTGGCTAGGCCCTGCGTTGTTGCCGCCGGCATTGGTGTTGTTGGTATTGCGGTGGTTGTTGTTGTTGTTCTGGTTGTTTCCCTGACTCTGGTTCTGAGAAGGATAAGTCCTGCAGAACCTTGCAGTGTGTCCCCTTCGGTTGCAATTGGTGCAATGGAACTCCCTACATTCTCCTTGGTGATGGAAACCGCACTTGTTGCATTTGGGATGATTACCGGAATAGGGTTGTGAGGTATTTGAAGCAGCTGAGGTTGGAGCATGTGATGTGACTGGTACCGGCGTAGTGACAGCGTGAGCTGCCACCGTTTGCTGCTTTTTAGAGGTCTCGGGACCCTGACGCCCCTTCCTCTTGCTGTTCCATCCTTTCTTACCATCACTCTCCTTCTTCTTCTCGGTCTCTACCGGTTTCTCGCCCTTTTTGTGGTTATGATCGTATAGCCTCTTTGCCAATCTCTTCGCACTGTCAAAAGTTTCAGGGTTCGCAGCTATCACATTCCCTTGAATGGGGGATGTCAGTCCCCAAATGAATCGTTCAATCTTCTTTCTCTCTGATGTGATCATACCCGGGCACAATAGAGATAGTTCGCTGGATCTCGATATGTAAGCATCGATGTTCCCATTCTGCACCGTGAGATTCCATAGTTCCTGCTCCATCTTCTGTATTTCGCCTCGGGGGCAGTACTCAGCCGTCAACATCTCTTTCATTTCTGTCCAGGGAATAGAGTTGGCGACAGGAAGTGTCATAGCTTCTACATGACCATTCCACCAAGTGAGTGCTTGGTCCACGAAAGTGCAGGCCGCGAACTTCACTTTCATCTGCTCGGGGCATTCGCATATCTCGAATACCGACTCTACCTTCTCGATCCATCGCTTCAGGGCGATCACTCCTCCGGTACCGTTGAAAGTTCGGGGTTTAGCGTTCGCAAAATCCTTGTAGGTGCACGTTTTAGTGAGTCCTTGGTTCGTCCCGTTGTTCGAACTTCCGGATCCTTGCCCGTTACCTCCTCCGTTGTTCCCTCGGTGAAGTTGTGCCATAGCCGCTGAGACTGCAGCAGACACGGCTGCCTGGAAAGCAGTGGAGTCAACTTCCGGCGGGATTGGTTCGGGATTTCCGCGAGTAGCTGGGCGAGGCATCTTTCTGTCACGAAACGGAAAGATGTTGAGTGCACGTGGTTTCTGTGAGGTGGCGATTCTACTAACTAGGTGTATGGTACGAACCTAAATGTTACTATCATCAAGCATACAATCGTAACGTCTCAACACATAACAACTGGGAATATCATAGCAAAACACACAAAAGTTTATTAATATTATCCGCATTTAGTACAAGAAAATTTGCTCGTAGGAGCATACATAAGTAACGCTAATCCGACAGCATAACGGCTCCATGAGTAGTGTAGTCACTTAAACATAGAGCCGGAGTACATAACATAGTTCCTAATGATCTACTATGATAAGTCTACCCCTAACCGCGATGAGCTGTGTCAGGAGGTGGTGCTGAGGATGTGGATGCTCCCTGAAGACGAGCAACCAAGCGTTCCGCGTCCCGGAGTCGAGACTCCCACCGAACCTGTGTCATGTGAAACTCTCGAAGGACGTCACGCGTCTCCTGCTCCGCACGCTCGACCCTAGTCCTCAATTGGTGTACCTGATCCGCAGTGTCCTGGGCAAGATCGCCCGTATTCCGTAACCGTTTCACCATGACTGGAAGGGCTCGATCAGCCGGCCCTCCGTCTCTCAGGTCAAAGAACTCGCGTGACATGCCGTACGGGGGTCGCTGTCCCTGCTGTCTGCTCCATCTCCAAAGGTCAATACCCCAGGGAGGTGTAGGGCCGGTGGGGCCCACTCGATCTGCAGGCACCCAGATCGGGTAAGGGGGGTTGATGACTTCGGACTCCGCATCCGAATCACCCCTGTCGCTATCATCGGCATCCTCCTCGAGGTTTCCTTCATCTTCCTCTGATTCTGCAGGTTCGCCCTCAACTTCGGCCTCCGGTTCCCCGTCAGGTTCCTCTTCGGGGTCTTCCTCAGGCTCCTCCTCAGGTTCCTCCTCAGACTCCTCCTCAGGTTCCTCCTCCTCCTCTAGCCACCCGTTGTTTCCCTGATTAGGGAAGTAGGGGTCTCCCGGGTGATGAAAACCAGCCATGCTGTCTGCGCGAGTACGTACATATGCTAACATTATCCTAGGATGCTAGGACTATTGTACAGACTACGCAAACATTCTCTTTTTGGGTGATAAGGGTATAGTTTTAGGTTCTCTGGCTATCCCGATCTCATCAAGACGTGTGTTAGTTTTACCTTGGAGAGAATGTAGTTGATCAGGCTACATTCACTCCTTGGTATCACTAAGAACAGTCCCAAATTAACCGAGATACCAGTATTATTGTGTTTGATTCAGCGTTAGGTTCTTATCCCTAATGCAAGCAAGTGTGTTTTATTTACTTGTGTCGTTCAGAGTTATGTTAGTCCCTCTTTTTGGTTTATAGTTGCATATCAATGTATGGCTCGACATGCTAGTTCACTATAAACAAAGCTCTGATACCAACCTGTCACACCCCCGAACCAGACGGCGGAAACGTCCGGGGGCTGTCGTGACTCAATTGAATACCATAACATTGAATATACATGAAACATAACAACATTCGTCACCATTCATCAACATAGTACAACCAGTAGTGTTTACATATCATACATTGTTTAAACATTACATTCCCCAAAAATTAAGTTGTTCAATTCATACAAAAATAAACCGCAACCGTCACTGGATATGATTTCCCTTGATTCACTGGCTCCCTGAGAATACAAGTATTTTGAAAAACGTCAACATATGAAATGTTGGTGAGTTCATAAGTAGTGTTTGAAATCGAATGTTTGTATTGTTTGAAGAACCACCAGAAAATCCGATATTTTCTGAAAAGATAAGTTTCCGAAAACGTTTGTGAAGATCCATAGGTATGCTTGTTTGTTTCTATACTTGTAAAAAAAATGTTCGTTTAGAATGTGTGCATTTCAAATTTGTAAGTATTGAAAACCCTAGGAAAACCCGATGTTCTCCTAGTTCCTTGAATTACGTGATGTTACATTGAAACCATTGCATAGCGTATAGTGTCAGTCCCAGGCGACGTTGGAAGGTTTTCGAGCAGGATTATTTACTACAAACCCGCGTTACACAAATGCCCAGTTTATAGTTATACTAACGACTCCGAAGGCGTCGTCAATACTAATCGCGTTATCCAATCGCCCTGACTAGGTGAAGTCCCACATCCGAAGAGAAAGAGGTCACGAAGACCCCGGTAACTCCATTAGCCGGTTGGGGATAAAATGTACGAGGGGTCCCCGACCCGCCTCGCATGAAATGTAGACTTTTCTAGCAATACCAAAGGACCCTTGGGGACCGGTGGTATACAAGCCATTGAAAGTCCATTTACGTTGTGTCGGATCGGTAAAACCCAACACACCGTAAAAAAAATGTCTTCGGGCCTTAAGATCAGGTCATTGGGCTAGCTAGGCTCAACGAACAAGATTTTACACTTGTGGGGCCCAAAGATGGTGCGTAGACGTCTGTGCACACTCGCATGTATATGTATTACCAAACGTTACTTGTATGAATCGTAGTGTCGTAGTGTTAGTAGTTGTAGATTTCTATTGGCTCGAGACCGAGCCAATTCGTTTAACAACGACTTTTGGGTATTGTAATGTATTGTATTTCGTCGATAGTCGCGGTGCAATTATTTGATCAAATTGTGTACATTGAACTAGTCTTGAAATATTCCTGTTTTCAGCCCCTCATTATTTGTAAAATTTACATTTTCAACCCTTTTTATTAAATACTTCCCGGTTTGGTCCTTAAACTATTTTTCTTGACATTTTAACACCAAAAATTATTGAAATTAATATTTTTCAGCAAATTTTTCATAGAAAACAGTTTAAGTCCTTGAAAATGCAGTTTTCTCGGTTTTAATCCCTTCTTTTCGCAACTTTGACAATTTTGGCCCAAATTGGAAAAGTTTTGCAACTTTGGTCCTTTTTAAATTTAAAAAGCATTTTAAACCTTTGAAAAGGATTTGGAACACTTATAGTCCACTGTTTTACAGAAAGTTACAGTTTTGGCCCTCCAAAACAGAAAAATTCGCATAATGGGCCTTATTGGGCCGAAATTTTCATTTTTAGCCCATTAAGCTTGGAATTTATGTTTTTAATCCCCTAAATGAGTATATTTCCAGAAATTTATTTATGGAAACTGTTTTGGCACACTTCATCCATCAGAATCTGTGAAATGTCAATTTGGGCCCTTATTTTTGCATTTTTCACATTTTAGGCCCAAAATTTGTGTTTTTAACCCAAAGAAAATTATTACTAAACCACTTAGCCATTTTTCTTGAAATACTTTGTGTTTAGAAATATATTTGAAGCTAAAATCATTTAACACAAGATATATCTCGGTTTTGATGGGTTTTAATGCTAGATCCAACATAAAAACACATAGAAGCATACATATAAGCATGGAAATCATACAAGGCATACAAAACACATATAGATCTACACTTTCACTTGTATTCCCCCCCCCCCCCCCCACAAAACTCATAAAAACAGAAAATAGGGGGTATGAAGCTCACCTTGGGGTGTTGATTCGGTTTTGCAAGGAAAAATGGAAGGAAAAATGAAGTGTTTTTGGCCTTAGCTCCCTTTGGAGAAGATCTCGAGTTTTGAGATGGTTCTAGGATACAAGATCACGATTTTTGCATAGATTAGGAAAGGATTTTGATAACAAAAGAATTTAAACCATAGATCTATGCATAATCTTACCTTAGATGAAGAATTTTGTGGAGATTTCCTCTTGAATGCTTCCTAGAGCTCGAGATTTTGGAGAGGGAAGAAGAAGAAGCCTTGAGTGAATTTTAGAGAGAGTTTGTGAGTGTTTTGTGTGTGTGTGGTGTTGCTCTCGGCCGAAACAAAGAGAGAGGAGAGAAAAAGAAGTGACCTTGATATGATGTTTGCTTGGAAACATGAGTTATATGCATGGAAGTCCAACATGTAAAGGTGAGGTGGCAACCCAAGGTCAACTCTCCCTTTTCCTTGGGCTTGGGCCGAGAATGGGGAGGGAAGAAGGAAAAATTGGGCTTTTGCCCCTAAGCCCACTATTAGAGGTAGTTTAGGGTATTTATTGGCCTTATAAAATAAAATTGTGATTTTTATGCTTTATTAAGCTAGGTTAGGTTAAATTATGGATCAAAGCTTGTGATTTATTTCATTCTAGGCCCAATATGACCTAAAATGTTGAAATAAATTAGTGTGGGTCCAATTAGAGCCCAATTAGGGTCCTAAGCCCATGATAGTCCAATTGGAAGCTTATTGGTCCATTTGGATCCAAATAGGAAGTCCTAGTCCAAATGGACTTAACAAGAACTTCTAGGGTCTCCAATTGTTTGGTGACTACTTGTAGTGCTTGTATATTGTATTTGATTGGAGTTTTTGATTCACATTAGGTTGAATGTATAGATTACATGACACAAAATTTCCAGTTGTGACATCATCCCCCCGTTAGAGGGAATTTCGTCCCGAAATTCTGTTTGAAAGCTAGATTTGAGAATGCTAGAATAGGTGAGGGTACTTCTGCTTCATTTGATCTTCGCGTTCCCACGTGAATTCTGGCCCACGCTTTGCGTTCCACCGTACCTTCACGATCGGGATGCGACTCTGCTTAGTACGCTTCACCTCCCTGTCCATGATTTCGATTGGCTCTTCGACGAACAGGAGATTCTCATTGATTTCGATTTCGTCAAGAGGAATGACTAGGGTTTCATCTGACAGGCACTTTTTCAGGTTAGAAACATGGAACACGGGGTGTACACCGTTTAGCTCTGCAGGTAGTTGTAGTCTGTATGCTACTGGACCTATTCGGGCGACGATTTCGAAAGGTCCAATGTATCGCGGGTTCAGCTTTCCCCGTTTTCCGAAACGTATAACCCCTTTCCAGGGTGAGACCTTCAACAATACTCGATCACCGACCTGGAATTCTAAGGGCTTTCGCCGTTTATCAGCGTAGCTCTTTTGCCGGTCACGCGATGCCTGTAATCGAGCTTTGATCTGGACAATCTTTTCTGTGGTCTCGCGAATGATTTCCGGTCCCGTTAATGCCCTGTTTGACGTATGTGTTCTTGCTAGCTGGGTGTCACCTACTTCAGCCCAACATAACGGTGATCTACATTTACGCCCGTACAGTGCTTCGAAAGGGGCCACCTTAATGCTCGAATGATAACTATTGTTATATGAAAACTCGATCAACGGTAGGTGGGTATCCCAAGACTTTCCGAAGTCTATCACACATGCACGAAGCATGTCTTCAAGCGTCTGAATGGTTCGTTCGCTTTGACCGTCCGTTTGTGGGTGATACGCGGTGCTCATATCAAGATGAGTTCCCATGGCCTTGTGGAGCGACTGCCAAAAGCGTGACGTGAACCTACTGTCCCTATCCGAGATGATAGATTTTGGCACTCCATGAAGTCTTACAATCTCTCGTAGGTACAAACGCGTCAGCCTCTCCATCTTGTAGGACTCTTTGATGGGCAGGAAATGGGCAGATTTCGTCAGTCGGTCGATTATTACCCATATGGTGTCCAATCCGTCCGACGTCTTGGGCAGCTTGGTCACGAAGTCCATGGAAATCCCCTCCCATTTCCACTCAGGGATTGCCGGTTGCTGTAACAATCCGGAAGGTTTCTGGTATTCCACTTTTACTTTGGCACACGTAAGGCACTTACTAACATAAGTTGCGATTTCCGCCTTCATGTTAGGCCACCAATAGTGCTGCTTAATGTCCAAATACATCTTGTCCGAACCAGGATGAATGGAGTATCGTGTCTTGTGGGCTTCCTTCATAACGATCTCCCTGAATCCTCCGATCTTTGGAACCCAAATACGGTTCATGAAGTAGTATACCCCATTCTCTTTGACTTCCAGGTTCTTCTCCATTCCGCGTAATGCCTCGCTAGTTCTATTTTCCGTTTTCATAGCCTCTGCCTGGACTGATGCAATTTGAGGGGTCAGATGAGACTGAATGGTTATCGAGTGCGTTTTCGTACGGCGATTTGTGTACTCCTTCCGACTTAATGCGTCAGCTACCACGTTGGCCTTGCCTGGATGGTACTTGATCTCGCATTCGTAGTCGTTCAACAACTCCACCCATCTTCGTTGTCTCATGTTCAGCTCCTTCTGATTCAAGATGTGCTGGAGGCTCTTGTGGTCTGTGAAGATGGTGCACTTTGTACCGTACAGGTAGTGCCTCCAAATTTTTAGGGCGAAGACCACGGCTCCCAGTTCTAGGTCATGGGTTGTGTAATTTACTTCGTGCGTCTTTAGTTGACGGGACGCATATGCTATCACTCTTCCACGTTGCATGAGAACGCAACCTAAACCTTGATTTGACGCGTCACAGTAAACTACAAAATCTTCCGTTCCTTCGGGTAGAGATAGTACAGGAGCGCTACAAAGAGCTTGCTTCAAGGCTCGAAACGCAATCTCTTGTCGGTCTGTCCACTTGAATGGCACACTCTTTTGCGTAAGCAAGGTAAGTGGCTTGCCGATCCTTGAGAAGTTTTGGATGAATCTCCTATAGTAACCTGCTAGGCCTAAGAACTGACGAATTTCGGTGGGCGTAGTCGGAGTTGCCCATCCTTCCACAGCTTTGACCTTAGCGGGATCCACATGAATTCCATCTTGGCTAACTACGTGACCGAGAAAATTCACGCTCCGTAGCCAAAACTCACACTTAGAGAGTTTGGCGTAAAGCCTTTCCGATCGCAGCGTCTCTAGGACTTGTCGGAGATGTTGGCCATGCTCCTCTTTGCTTCGAGAATAGACGAGGATGTCATCGATAAACACAATGACGAAGTTGTCCAGGAACGGTCGACAGATTTGGTTCATTAGGTCCATAAATGCGGCGGGTGCATTTGTTAGACCGAAGGGCATTACGACGAATTCATAATGTCCATAGCGGGTTCGGAAAGCGGTTTTAGGAATGTCTTCTTCTCGGACCTTGAGTTGATGGTATCCGGACCGTAGGTCTATTTTAGAAAAATAGCTAGCTCCTTGGAGCTGGTCGAATAGATCATCGATTCGTGGGAGTGGGTAGCGGTTTTTAACAGTGAGTTTATTCAACTCTCTGTAATCGATGCACATTCTGAAAGATCCGTCCTTCTTTTTGACAAAGAGCACCGGAGCTCCCCACGGCGAGTAGCTAGGTCGGATAAATCCCTTGTCCAGAAGCTCACTGAGTTGGTTGGACAATTCCTGCATTTCAGCAGGTGCCAATCGATATGGTGATTTAGCGAGGGGAGTTGCTCCTGGGACGAGGTCGATTCGGAACTCAACCTGTCTCTCTGGGGGTACTCCTGGAAGATCTTCAGGAAACACGTCCGGGAATTCACACGCTACTGGAATGTCTCGGATGTTAATTTCTTCTTTAGCCTTGTCCACTATGTGGGCCAAGAACGCTAAGTTGTTCTTTCGCAGATGTTTTTGTGCTTTGATGCACGAGATAAGACGAAGATTCGTGCTAGGTTTGTCTCCGTAAATTACTAGGGTTTCGTGATTCGGGAGACGAAGGCGAACGGCCTTCTCGTGGCACATAATCTCAGCATGGTGGGGGCTTAACCAATCCATGCCGATAATCACATCGAAACTCCTAATTGACACTGGCATCAGATCTATTCGTAAGACGTGTTGGTTAAGGGTTAGGGTACATCCGATGTAGATCTCCCTAGTGGATTCGGTTTTCCCATTGGCCATTTCCACCGTATAGGTTTCATTTAGCTTCTGGGGTTGTTGTTTTAATAAATGTTTAAACTTCTCGCTTACGAAACTTCGCTCTGCTCCGGTATCAAATAAGATGCATGCATAAGCGTGGTTTAGGAGGAACGTACCGGTCACAACTGCGGGGTCCTGCACTGCATCACTCTGACCCATAGTCAGCATTCTTCCTGCTCCTCTGTTTCCTGAGTTGTTGTTGTTGTTAGGGCAGTCTCGACGGAAATGTCCCGTCCTTCCACACTCGAAACAGGTGTGGCTAGGCCCTGCGTTGTTGCCGCCGGCATTGGTGTTGTTGGTATTGCGGTGGTTGTTGTTGTTGTTCTGGTTGTTTCCCTGACTCTGGTTCTGAGAAGGATAAGTCCTGCAGAACCTTGCAGTGTGTCCCCTTCGGTTGCAATTGGTGCAATGGAACTCCCTACATTCTCCTTGGTGATGGAAACCGCACTTGTTGCATTTGGGATGATTACCGGAATAGGGTTGTGAGGTATTTGAAGCAGCTGAGGTTGGAGCATGTGATGTGACTGGTACCGGCGTAGTGACAGCGTGAGCTGCCACCGTTTGCTGCTTTTTAGAGGTCTCGGGACCCTGACGCCCCTTCCTCTTGCTGTTCCATCCTTTCTTACCATCACTCTCCTTCTTCTTCTCGGTCTCTACCGGTTTCTCGCCCTTTTTGTGGTTATGATCGTATAGCCTCTTTGCCAATCTCTTCGCACTGTCAAAAGTTTCAGGGTTCGCAGCTATCACATTCCCTTGAATGGGGGATGTCAGTCCCCAAATGAATCGTTCAATCTTCTTTCTCTCTGATGTGATCATACCCGGGCACAATAGAGATAGTTCGCTGGATCTCGATATGTAAGCATCGATGTTCCCATTCTGCACCGTGAGATTCCATAGTTCCTGCTCCATCTTCTGTATTTCGCCTCGGGGGCAGTACTCAGCCGTCAACATCTCTTTCATTTCTGTCCAGGGAATAGAGTTGGCGACAGGAAGTGTCATAGCTTCTACATGACCATTCCACCAAGTGAGTGCTTGGTCCACGAAAGTGCAGGCCGCGAACTTCACTTTCATCTGCTCGGGGCATTCGCATATCTCGAATACCGACTCTACCTTCTCGATCCATCGCTTCAGGGCGATCACTCCTCCGGTACCGTTGAAAGTTCGGGGTTTAGCGTTCGCAAAATCCTTGTAGGTGCACGTTTTAGTGAGTCCTTGGTTCGTCCCGTTGTTCGAACTTCCGGATCCTTGCCCGTTACCTCCTCCGTTGTTCCCTCGGTGAAGTTGTGCCATAGCCGCTGAGACTGCAGCAGACACGGCTGCCTGGAAAGCAGTGGAGTCAACTTCCGGCGGGATTGGTTCGGGATTTCCGCGAGTAGCTGGGCGAGGCATCTTTCTGTCACGAAACGGAAAGATGTTGAGTGCACGTGGTTTCTGTGAGGTGGCGATTCTACTAACTAGGTGTATGGTACGAACCTAAATGTTACTATCATCAAGCATACAATCGTAACGTCTCAACACATAACAACTGGGAATATCATAGCAAAACACACAAAAGTTTATTAATATTATCCGCATTTAGTACAAGAAAATTTGCTCGTAGGAGCATACATAAGTAACGCTAATCCGACAGCATAACGGCTCCATGAGTAGTGTAGTCACTTAAACATAAAGCCGGAGTACATAACATAGTTCCTAATGATCTACTATGATAAGTCTACCCCTAATCGCGATGAGCTGTGTCAGGAGGTGGTGCTGAGGATGTGGATGCTCCCTGAAGACGAGCAACCAAGCGTTCCGCGTCCCGGAGTCGAGACTCCCACCGAACCTGTCTCATGTGAAACTCTCGAAGGACGTCACGCGTCTCCTGCTCCGCACGCTCGACCCTAGTCCTCAATTGGTGTACCTGATCCGCAGTGTCCTGGGCAAGATCGCCCGTATTCCGTAACCGTTTCACCATGACTGGAAGGGCTCGATCAGCCGGCCCTCCGTCTCTCAGGTCAAAGAACTCGCGTGACATGCCGTACGGGGGTCGCTGTCCCTGCTGTCTGCTCCATCTCCAAAGGTCAATACCCCAGGGAGGTGTAGGGCCGGTGGGGACCACTCGATATGCAGGCACCCAGATCGGGTAAGGGGGGTTGATGACTTCGGACTCCGCATCCGAATCACCCCTGTCGCTATCATCGGCATCCTCCTCGAGGTTTCCTTCATCTTCCTCTGATTCTGCAGGTTCGCCCTCAACTTCGGCCTCCGGTTCCCCGTCAGGTTCCTCTTCGGGGTCTTCCTCAGGCTCCTCCTCAGGTTCCTCCTCAGACTCCTCCTCAGGTTCCTCCTCCTCCTCTAGCCACCCGTTGTTTCCCTGATTAGGGAAGTAGGGGTCTCCCGGGTGATGAAAACCAGCCATGCTGTCTGCGCGAGTACGTACATATGCTAACATTATCCTAGGATGCTAGGACTATTGTACAGACTACGCAAACATTCTCTTTTTGGGTGATAAGGGTATAGTTTTAGGTTCTCTGGCTATCCCGATCTCATCAAGACGTGTGTTAGTTTTACCTTGGAGAGAATGTAGTTGATCAGGCTACATTCACTCCTTGGTATCACTAAGAACAGTCCCAAATTAATCGAGATACCAGTATTATTGTGTTTGATTCAGCGTTAGGTTCTTATCCCTAATGCAAGCAAGTGTGTTTTATTTACTTGTGTCGTTCAGAGTTATGTTAGTCCCTCTTTTTGGTTTATAGTTGCATATCAATGTATGGCTCGACATGCTAGTTCACTATAAACAAAGCTCTGATACCAACCTGTCACACCCCCGAACCAGACGGCAGAAACGTCCGGGGGCTGTCGTGACTCAATTGAATACCATAACATTGAATATACATGAAACATAACAACATTCGTCACCATTCATCAACATAGTACAACCAGTAGTGTTTACATATCATACATTGTTTAAACATTACATTCCCCAAAAATTAAGTTGTTCAATTCATACAAAAATAAACCGCAACCGTCACTGGATATGATTTCCCTTGATTCACTGGCTCCCTGAGAATACAAGTATTTTGAAAAACGTCAACATATGAAATGTTGGTGAGTTCATAAGTAGTGTTTGAAATCGAATGTTTGTATTGTTTGAAGAACCACCAGAAAATCCGATATTTTCTGAAAAGATAAGTTTCCGAAAACGTTTGTGAAGATCCATAGGTATGCTTGTTTGTTTCTATACTTGTAAAAAAAAATGTTCGTTTAGAATGTATGCATTTCAAATTTGTAAGTATTGAAAACCCTAGGAAAACCCGATGTTCTCCTAGTTCCTTGAATTACGTGATGTTACATTGAAACCATTGCATAGCGTATAGTGTCAGTCCCAGGCGACGTTGGAAGGTTTTCGAGCAGGATTATTTACTACAAACCCGCGTTACACAAACGCCTAGTTTATAGTTATACTAACGACTCCGAAGGCGTCGTCAATACTAATCGCGTTATCCAATCGCCCTGACTAGGTGAAGTCCCACATCCGAAGAGAAAGAGGTCACGAAGACCCCGGTAACTCCATTAGCCGGTTGGGGATAAAATGTACGAGGGGTCCCCGACCCGCCTCGCATGAAATGTAGACTTTTCTAGCAATACCAAAGGACCCTTGGGGACCGGTGGTATACAAGCCATTGAAAGTCCATTTACGTTGTGTCGGATCGGTAAAACCCAACACACCGTAAAAAAAATGTCTTCGGGCCTTAAGATCAGGTCATTGGGCTAGCTAGGCTCAACGAACAAGATTTTACACTTGTGGGGCCCAAAGATGGTGCGTAGACGTCTGTGCACACTCGCATGTATATGTATTACCAAACGTTACTTGTATGAATCGTAGTGTCGTAGTGTTAGTAGTTGTAGATTTCTATTGGCTCGAGACCGAGCCAATTCGTTTAACAACGACTTTTGGGTATTGTAATGTATTGTATTTCGTCGATAGTCGCGGTGCAATTATTTGATCAAATTGTGTACATTGAACTAGTCTTGAAATATTCCTGTTTTCAGCCCCTCATTATTTGTAAAATTTACATTTTCAACCCTTTTTATTAAATACTTCCCGGTTTGGTCCTTAAACTATTTTTCTTGACATTTTAACACCAAAAATTATTGAAATTAATATTTTTCAGCAAATTTTTCATAGAAAACAGTTTAAGTCCTTGAAAATGCAGTTTTCTCGGTTTTAATCCCTTCTTTTCGCAACTTTGACAATTTTGGCCCAAATTGGAAAAGTTTTGCAACTTTGGTCCTTTTTAAATTTAAAAAGCATTTTAAACCTTTGAAAAGGATTTGGAACACTTATAGTCCACTGTTTTACAGAAAGTTACAGTTTTGGCCCTCCAAAACAGAAAAATTCGCATAATGGGCCTTATTGGGCCGAAATTTTCATTTTTAGCCCATTAAGCTTGGAATTTATGTTTTTAATCCCCTAAATGAGTATATTTCCAGAAATTTATTTATGGAAACTGTTTTGGCACACTTCATCCATCAGAATCTGTGAAATGTCAATTTGGGCCCTTATTTTTGCATTTTTCACATTTTAGGCCCAAAATTTGTGTTTTTAACCCAAAGAAAATTATTACTAAACCACTTAGCCATTTTTCTTGAAATACTTTGTGTTTAGAAATATATTTGAAGCTAAAATCATTTAACACAAGATATATCTCGGTTTTGATGGGTTTTAATGCTAGATCCAACATAAAAACACATAGAAGCATACATATAAGCATGGAAATCATACAAGGCATACAAAACACATATAGATCTACACTTTCACTTGTATTCCCCCCCCCCCCCCACAAAACTCATAAAAACAGAAAATAGGGGGTATGAAGCTCACCTTGGGGTGTTGATTCGGTTTTGCAAGGAAAAATGGAAGGAAAAATGAAGTGTTTTTGGCCTTAGCTCCCTTTGGAGAAGATCTCGAGTTTTGAGATGGTTCTAGGATACAAGATCACGATTTTTGCATAGATTAGGAAAGGATTTTGATAACAAAAGAATTTAAACCATAGATCTATGCATAATCTTACCTTAGATGAAGAATTTTGTGGAGATTTCCTCTTGAATGCTTCCTAGAGCTCGAGATTTTGGAGAGGGAAGAAGAAGAAGCCTTGAGTGAATTTTAGAGAGAGTTTGTGAGTGTTTTGTGTGTGTGTGGTGTTGCTCTCGGCCGAAACAAAGAGAGAGGAGAGAAAAAGAAGTGACCTTGATATGATGTTTGCTTGGAAACATGAGTTATATGCATGGAAGTCCAACATGTAAAGGTGAGGTGGCAACCCAAGGTCAACTCTCCCTTTTCCTTGGGCTTGGGCCGAGAATGGGGAGGGAAGAAGGAAAAATTGGGCTTTTGCCCCTAAGCCCACTATTAGAGGTAGTTTAGGGTATTTATTGGCCTTATAAAATAAAATTGTGATTTTTATGCTTTATTAAGCTAGGTTAGGTTAAATTATGGATCAAAGCTTGTGATTTATTTCATTCTAGGCCCAATATGACCTAAAATGTTGAAATAAATTAGTGTGGGTCCAATTAGAGCCCAATTAGGGTCCTAAGCCCATGATAGTCCAATTGGAAGCTTATTGGTCCATTTGGATCCAAATAGGAAGTCCTAGTCCAAATGGACTTAACAAGAACTTCTAGGGTCTCCAATTGTTTGGTGACTACTTGTAGTGCTTGTATATTGTATTTGATTGGAGTTTTTGATTCACATTAGGTTGAATGTATAGATTACATGACACAAAATTTCCAGTTGTGACACATAGTGTTAGTTACGATTTCTTGAGCCATGGGTTTCTTTTATATGGTGGCTATTAGGGTTACACCATGTAACTCATGACTTTACCCATTCCTTATGCTCCATGGATTTTAACCTCCATGGAGTATCCATGGGTCACCCCATGGACTTAGTCCAACATAAGGAATCTTGGATCACAAGCCCACATATATAAGAATGAATGATTTACACAATCAACCCATATATTTAATTAGTCTTCTTTTGATCACTTAATTAATTCTAGATTAATTCTTGATCAATACTAATTAAATAATCTCATTATTCTTATTATTAATATACTAGAACTTATAATATATTAATAACCGTAAGTGTCTTATTTCTCTCACTATAGTCTATCCAAGTGCATGATGCCATGCAACCCAAATGGACCATGCCGGGTCGGGACAAGTCTTACCAATTATAGTTATGGACTTAGACATTAATCCAACAGTCTCCCACTTGGATAAGTCTAAAACTATTATTGCGTATGACTTCAGGAACCAACTAGCAATCGTAGCTCTCAAAAGCTTCTGTCGAACTCTGACCTTGTAGATGAACTCTGATCTTTGTCAACGACTTGTCCATTAGATAAGAGATCATATATTCCTCCATTCTAGATATCATATGGACTGAGACATGGATTATAATCATTCTCTCTGTCCATTAGTTGTTTCCCGATTTCCGATTTATGATGACTGACTAATTGAACAAATCAAATCAGTCCTGGCCTGGCCGAGCACTTCCATTTGTCATCATCAAATCATCGAGGGGCCCACAGATATCGCTTTCACCCCGAAGGTAAAAGGAATGAATAAACTTCGACTCATATGGCTTGTTCTACTACTTATTGAATCATACACAAAGACACGTTTTATAACATCGAGTTACCAATGCGTTTCGTGCAATCAATGTACTATCAACTCATAGTAACAACTCATATCTCTAGGTTTGAAGAATATAAGATATTATCGTCTCATGATCACTCGTGATAAAATCCATGAAGTGATTCCAATGAGCGCGGGTTGAATCCAATACTCAGAACTTATGAGCACTCATGAGTGTTGTAGCCCTTTGTCCAACAACTTAGACCTCTACAAGCCAACCCATGACAGTCTTAATTCATATCTACTTCCAACATATGACCGACTGTGGATGGTTTGAATAACTTAGTCATTCCGGAAGAATAACCTAGTTTATTCGGGAAGTTAAAACATGCAAAGTGAAACACAATAATAATTGAATCTAATATGGTCTCAGAACTTATGAATATAAATAAAACACCTTTTATTTATCACCATATGATTACACATTATTCATTGTATACTGTTTCAGCTATCAACATTATTCTTGAATTTAAAACGATAGTTGTCCCATGCTCCAAGCATGCACACTATGTTTTCTAAACACTAGTCATGCCATACACCAAGTATGCATACTATGTTTTCTATGATCTTTACTTTGTGAACTAGATCAATTGAACATAACTTCAATGATTCTCTTTTCACACTCCCAAATCCTTACTGCAAATGCAAGAATTCCAAATTCATGTCATTTACTGAAATCTGTTAGATTCTAAACTTATATGCATCGATCCTCTTGTAATGATTATGCACAAAGTCAAAAAGACTTAACAACAATCATTACAGAGCATTCCAAAGGAGATCAACTCCTTGGAACCATCCTTCTTGCATTAAGTTTCCTTAATCTTACACAGATTGAAAATTCTAACTTTGAAACATTTTCAGATTCCATTTCGACTATCACTTCTGAACAAGAGTTGCCTCCTTACAGATTATGTCAATATGGTCCTTCCAGAATTATCACTATACTTCCAACTGTCCTTGAGCAACCAATCTTTGGTAAACCTTAGATTGTCCTCGACAATTGTTTAATCCTTTTTAGTCATATCCAGTTCTAAACCTTTTCCATTCTTAACGCCCCAGGCATTTTGAAAATTTTAGAAAGGATGAATATAGCACATGTAATCGATCCTATATCCGAAGCATATGGGACACGATTCATGATGTCTCACATAAACACTAAACCAGTCTTTTGCTATAACATTTCCATTTCTATTTGCCAAGTTCTCATAATTCAGATTATGAAAAGGGATGTCGTAATCATAATCGAATTTAAGAACGCAAATAATGGACCCATATACAGAATTTCCTTATGTTGAGCCATTCCAACATGAAATTCATATATATCCTTGACTAAATGATTAAAACCTCACGATCTAAGCTTATAGATTTGAGATGAAGTATAATTTCCTCTCCCTTAATTATAGCAAAACAACTTTTCCCAATTGAAACATTTTGTTTTCTATAATTAACATTGCTAGCTTGCAATACTTATCGTAATTATCATGCTCCCACTAACATGATGATTATTAGCATAACACTTATGCTCCCACTAGCTTTGACATGTACTCAGAAATCAGCTGGACTTCTAGAAATCAATACTTTATTGACTTTCTTACCAAAGTTCAGATTTTTGATACTAGATTGTTTTGATAAGACTTTATCAAAAACATACACCTTCCCTTAGATAGCTCATGGGTGTGTCAAAACAATTTTAAGAACTATGAAAAGGGATGTCGTAATCATAGTCTTGATCGTTTTGACCTTTGTCATTTCTCACAAGTCCAAGTTAGTGTGCCGGTAAACCACACACGCTCCACTAACGACTTTGAGAATGCAAATATCCCAATTGCTATCTAGCTAAAATCTACTTAGTGGAAGTGTTTCCTCACCATCATTTTCATGAATCAGAGAGAAACCTTATGACACTTAGATTTATTGGTGTATGAGTTCCTACCCATATGAATTTGTCAAAACCATAATCACAAGACAAGGATAATGACAAATCCAAAACCATATGGATTGAACTCAATCTTAATTTCTTGCCACCTGGTAGCTCAAGGGCCTACCATTGCTTCCAAGTTGTTGTGCAACACATTGAGAGCTCTAAGAACTCATATGCAAAGCCAACTTTAACTGGAATGGGCACAGAATATGTCAACACGATAGGTTATAAACCTTAAGTCGTGTGCTAGTGAAGAACTTTAGGTTTCATTCTTGATTAGTTCTTGAGACTTTCAAGACCTTTAAGATTCCCACTGTCCTCTTGACCTATAAGACTCCCTTGTCAAACATCCAAGAGATAGTACGGATTCTAATCAAGACAAACACTTCACATAATTAGCCTTAGTTGGTCTTTGTTTTATCCAAAACATCACAACTTACCAATTTCAAATGTACAAGAGTAGGAAACTTTTACTCTTACATTTGACACGTGTTTTAAACCTTCTTAAAGACATGTCACTCAAGTTACAATCCTGGAGTATGACTCTAAGACTTGTATTGGAACGAAGTATGACTCATCTTCCTGATTTAACCATTTCAACAATTCAAGATCCCTTCTTCTTAGTCATAAGAATGAACTAAGACTTCCTTAGAGAACTAATTTTGATATGGTTTCTTAATCATTAAGATGATCACAAAACTGATACTAAAGTACTCTCCCATATTTTCAGATTTGAGAAACTTTTATCCTTCTACCTAATTTGATTCTTCTTATTCGCTCTGCCTTACATTGGAACCTTTTCCAATGTCTCAGAGTTACACTTAAGCTTGTAAGTATAATCATATTTACTGAACTCTAGTAAAATATGACGAATAGCCTTATAGATCTTTTGTGGTGGACTTGACCAGTGCACAAGAATGTGTACTCGATCCCTTAGTCCTTCACTTGACTCACACATCCATGTGAACAAGTAATTAGTCTTAATTTTTCCAATACTTGAAAGTTCTCATTCATCATGCTATACAACTTGCATGATTCCAAGTCTCGGTCCAATTGAGACTTTGGATGATGAGAGTCTTTCCTTATTTGGTAAATTTAGACATTACCACAAATGAAGGAATCAATTTCATATTTCCACTCTCGCTATTAATGGAATCATATAAGCAACAATTTTTCCTCAAATGCCATTGTAAGGATATTTTAAAATAACTAAAATCAAAATTTTCCTTTTATTTTAAAACTATGCGGAAAACTTATCCTTACAATCCATATGAAAACTTGTTGCTATCTATTCCTAAGCAATACCTCATAACTCCTAAGAAGTAGCTCAAAAATCCGATCTTCAAACTACGCGATAGAAATCCATCTATGCGATCAGATTCAGCATATTCTTTCTTTAAGTTCCTTTACTTTTTCTTTGATTCTTAAAACATCACCATGTGACCCAGTCACATCATGTATAAGAAATCTTAGAATAGAAACTTAACAGAGTTAGAGTAGTGGATTTTACCTGAAGTAGAGTCAACCTTATTGACTTTAACATCCTTAGGTAAATTTGGCAGCTTCGCAAATAATGACCCTTTCTTTGGCAATATAAACATATGGACCCTTTGATAATGGTACACGGGACTATCACAAACTTAGCTTTTCTCTTTACCATTTGTTCAACTGAGTTGACTATGGCCGATCCCTTTCCATTGGGAAGAGAATGCTTTTTTCTGTATTTCCAGTGTCACCATTGTCAATGTCCATAAAGTTTCAGGAAGTTGATCTTAGCAAATAGATAAGATCATTAAGGGTCTTGTCATATTCTGTTTCATAGGTGTTCCAAAAGAACTCACTATGTGACTTAGAAAGTAATTGAGCCACTAACTTTCTCAAGACTTTGACACCCAACTCTCCCGGCTTGTCAATATGTGACTACATCTCCAAGATGTGATCACACCTAGACCTTGCCTTGCCAATAGGGCTTGAGTGACCTTAAACTTTTTAAGAACTTGTGGGGTAGGGAGAATAATTGGAGGAGGAGAAAGAAGTATGATATCCATGGGACATCATCTTCATTTAGGAAAGCTTGTTTCAAGAGATTTGGGAAGATCATAAATGTCTAAAACAGACATGTTTTGGGAGATATTCAAGATAGTTGATCTTAAAGTCCTTAATATGACACCCAATATGAAATATTAAGGCTAGGACCCAACAAACTATTTTATAACTTAGAAGAGGTATGCCGTAATCCAAGCTATAAAACAATTTGAAGGTAGGTGAATGACGATTCACCAATTTCCACCAAGATAAACGAAATGTATTATTAGGTTTTAATTGGTTTTTGAAACTCCTAGATCTTTTGAGATCCATCGAACTGTTCAATGGCATGTTTCAATCTCGAGTGTGCCCTTCAGGTTTTGTGACTGGGATGCCGAGGATCACAAAACAAGGTGTGAAGTAACCATGCAAATTACTTGGTACCCTTAAGTGTTTACCCCTCAATCGATGTGCCGGTTAACCACACACGCTCCATCGATACTATGATAAACATTAAGTCACCCTTTGCCTACCTTGTTAAATACGAGTTAGTGTGCCGGTTAACCACACACGCTCCACTAACCGACTTAAACAAAGTGCAAAGTGTAATTTCATGGATTAGCACCTTATTCACATTTTCCTAAGTAACTAAGATTGGGAATTATTAAGAGTTTAGTTACTTAGTATTTATCATTAATACTTTTAATGAAGGGAGAATTATAGTCATGTCAAATCCGTTCGGCTAACGACCCTCCACCAGTCAAGCAAGTGGTGGGTGAGAGTGGACACCGATTAAGTTGCCATTTTATAGGCAACAACCTTATACCCACCTTATAGACCGGCTTCGTGAATGAGGCGTACTAGCGGTAAGACCGACTTTACTCTTATACATATATATATTATTAACTTTTAATATTATAAAGTATAAGGGTTGAATTTTAACTTTTAAAATTCTAAGGGCTAACTTGGAATTAAAGTATTCATAAGAGAAAACTTTACAAATTCCAAAACTTGAGGGCAAGTTTTGAAACTATTCAAAACTAATTAATTCCATAACTTATGTGTTTAAAGTAGTTTTAATCCAAAAACTCTTCAAGTTCCATAACTTGAGGACAAATTATGGAAGACTTTAAACTAATAAAGAATTAACTTTTTCTTTATTTTATAACTTATGAAATTAATTAAGGTTACATTTTTTTTTATTTAATGAAGAGACTCTTGGTCCTCCATAACTTGAGGACAAATTAAGGAGTCATAACTCCAATTAATTAGAACTAGACTCTTCATTTTTGTAACCTTTGCCAACTTTATGAGTTTTATGAGTCTTTAATGTGACTCTTCATGTAACTTGAGGATAAGTTACACAAACACATTTTATACTCAACTCTTAGATTAAAATGGATTGAAAACAACTATTTCATTCAACTTTTCTATTAATCTAAGAAACTCATAAGAACAAGATAATTCAAATCAAACTTTTTCATGTAATTAGTCTAACCTTTAAACTAATACAAAACATGAATCTATTGACAATTATCTTTGAAAATGGATTAGCATGAACATTACCACATCAAAAACAAGTTTATAAGTTCAAAAACAACTTAGGGTAATGTTCCTAGTCCATTTCTAGCCAAAAACCTCGAAAATATGTTGTCTGGGGTCCAACTCGTCGAGTGCATGAACACAACTCGGCGAGTTGGATGCATTTTGCCTTGGACTCGTCGAGTCCCTTCATGGACTCGGCGAGTCAGCTGGGCTGACAGCACCAATTTCGATTTTTCAGCTTCTATTGCAGGTATAACAAAAAAACAAGCCTAGGCTCTGATACCACTGTTGGGTTATGAGCATTCTAACACTCCTAAGTGTACATGCAACCCTAAATACCTTGGATCTATGTTTTCTCTATTATACATGCAAATATGAACATCCAAGGTATTATCCTAATCTAGCATACAAAATAATGGATATAACAAGATAGAATACATACCTCTTTGATAGTGCTTGTCTTCATGAAGCTTGAGTGCTTAGTGCCCCATGTGTGACACCTCAAATGGTTCACACAACACCATAAGCACTTGGAATAACTTAGAGAGAAATCAGAACACTTCATGAAATCGTCTAGCCCTCATACACATACATAGTGTTAGTTACGATTTCTTGAGCCATGGGTTTCTTTTATATGGTGGCTATTAGGGTTACACCATGTAACTCATGACTTTACCCATTCCTTATGCTCCATGGATTTTAACCTCCATGGAGTATCCATGGGTCACCCCATGGACTTAGTCCAACATAAGGAATCTTGGATCACAAGCCCACATATATAAGAATGAATGATTTACACAATCAACCCATATATTTAATTAGTCTTCTTTTGATCACTTAATTAATTCTAGATTAATTCTTGATCAATACTAATTAAATAATCTCATTATTCTTATTATTAATATACTAGAACTTATAATATATTAATAACCGTAAGTGTCTTATTTCTCTCATTATAGTCTATCCAAGTGCATGATGCCATGCAACCCAAATGGACCATGCCGGGTCGGGTCAAGTCTTACCAATTATAGTTATGGACTTAGACATTAATCCAACAGAACTATGTTTAGAGACCGGTGGCAATTAGAGATCGGAAGATCAAGGTTCTGAGGAACAAGGAATTGCCTCTGGTACAGGTCCAGTAGCAGCATAGGAAAGGGTCAGAGCTAACTTGGGAGCCGAAGCGAGAGATGTGTGAGCAGCATCCAGAGTTGTTTGCAAAGTGAGACTTCGAGGGCGAAGTATGATTCTAGTGGGGGAGTGTTGTAACATCCGGATTCCCAGGTATATTATTTTATTCTTTTATTTTGGAGTTTGTTGAGGGACTCGGCGAGTTGGTGCTTAGACTCGCCGAGTAGGGTCGTGGATTTTCATCCGGGTTCATGACTGGACTCGGGGAGTCCATGCTGTTTAATGAAACCCTAATTTCCCAGGTTTGGTACCTATTTAAAGGCCTTCAGGGCCGTCATTTGCAACTACCAACCCCCAGAGAGAAACCCTAAGAGATCTAGAGCGATTATGAGGAAGGAGAGGCCACTTTTGATCATTTTGTTGGTGTGATTGCAAAAAGGAGGTGACCAAGGCAAGAGGAGGCTGAAGGAGGAGCGGTTCTAGTGATTTTAGAGTTCAGAGACTTCATCTTGAGGTATTTATTCAGACCTTCTTCAGTTTTGGTGTTGATTCTTAGAGTTATGGTTTTCTAACCCGCTTTAGAGAATGGATATGTGGAGCAATTGGTCCCTTCTCGAGTTTATGCTTTGGATCTGGACTCAAAGAGGTCCAGAGACCTTAACCCTTGGAGCTTTATGGGTTATTTTGGGAGCCATGAACTTAGGAGGTTGTTTTGGGACTAAATCATCAAGTAGGACCATCTAGATGTTATATGAGTGTCAAGGTCTGAACTTTACGTGATTATCATGCCTGGGAAGGTTAGATCTATGGATTTAAGGAACAGATTTGACCTCAGGTAGTCAATGGAGTTTTTGCATGGCATGAACTTGCCGAGTCCAAAGATCAGACTCGGCGAGTAGGGTTAGGGTTTCTCGTAAATCAATCAGCGAGTAGACCCACCGAGTTAGGGAAATAACTCAGTGAGCCAGTGAGGGATTAGAGGACTGGAGTTCAAGACAGAACTCGCCTAGTTGATCTTGAGACTCAGCGAGTTGAGTCGGGGTAGCCCCGCGATTCATGTCAGGTGTGACTCGTCGAGCAAGGGGAGGGACTCGACATGCCAAGCGAGACTAGGGAGTTAGTGGACACGTGTAGACTCGCCGAGTTGCCCAAGTGCAATCGACGATTCGGGTCAAAGTTTGACCGTTGACTTTGGTTGACTCTTAGGGTTTGGTCAACGATGAGGGCCTTTGAGCCAAAGGAGGGGTAAAATGGTCTTTTACCCTTCTGAGGGTGCCAAGAGAGGGTTGAGTCTAGTCTTGAGAGTTATATTTATGAGAGTATTACTTTATGTGATTATGTGGAGGATAGATCATATTTCTACCGAGTTAGAGATTTACCGAGACATCTGAGGTGAGTCTTCTCACTATACTTACCTTGAGTGGTAATTAGAGTTATGTGATAGAGTTATTGTATGATATTTATGTGATGTGTTGCGCTGCATTATTACTATGTGATTTATGCCATGTGTATATCAGAGTACATCAGAGTTAGAACCGGAAGGTTCACAGAGCTAGAACCAGAGGGTCCACAGAGGTAGGGCCCAAGGGCCCACAGAGTTATAGCCTCGAGTGGCTAGTATGTGTTATGTGTGGTATTTTAGGGAACTCACTAAGCTTTATGCTTACAGTGTTATGTGTTATGTGTTTCAGGTACCAGTGATGATCGCGGGAAGGCGCCGACATGATTCGTACACACGCATGGGATTTATGTATTTTGATCTTGGGAAATATTTTGTGAAACAAAGTTATGATGCAATGGGATTTTGTTTATAAATGTGTTTGGAAAATGTGTTTTAAAATGCAAAAATTTGTTTTAAATTTTGTGGTGTTACAATGCTCCATCTGATCTGATATACTCTCTTGCCCTATTTCATGATTATTTTTTATCTTTATTGATTTTTTTTTATCAAAATAAGGGGAGAATAATGAGCATCCATTGGTCTTTATTATTGGAGTTTGGATTTTGGAGATATTTGAAGACGGAGAATGATTTAGTAATGTGATGTGGCCCTGATGTTTGGTCTTTACAAGTTATATTTTAGGCACTACTAGATTTTCTTCAAATTATGATTATTTATCTTTTTTTGGTAATGCGACATGGCACTAATTTTTGATATTCCGATTAAATTTTTGGTTTTGCTAGACCTTTCTTCGAATCAATATTATTTATTATTTGGACTTTATTTTAGGATTCTTCACACTTTCAACAGGTTATTCTTCCAAGATTATTTGGTGCATTATTATTCAAGTTCAAAATTTTAAAGTCTTTGTGTGATCTGATATTGAGCTCTTCAGTTAATCAGTCAAGGGGGAGGCTATGAACATAACCAGTTTTTGGGGACTAATCAGATTTAAAGATTAGGATTTCTTAATTTTACTCAGAGTTGGTTCCTTTATATAATCTTTGATGTTAGAGATTTCATATCTAGATTCAGAGATCATGATAGCTTCACCATTTCTGAGATACTTCAGCACCAGACCTGCCTGTCGGGTGTTTTGCTTTTTATCACTACTTATTACCCTCGTCATTTCTGAGCATTTATGGGGATATTGTTGGAGCAAGAAATTCTCTACAATGTTGAGTGATTTATTAAGTTAGAATATCCGTTTTTGTGGAAAGCATATTCCATCCACTAATATATAAATTGGAGGTGTGTGGTTATATTTAATAAGAGTGCACCATGTGGACATTTGTTAGAGAGAGAGAGAGAGAGAGAGAGAGAGTTGGTTGGGGAATTCTCCCTAGACATTAGTGTTATTCATGTAATATTGTGTATCTCTTTATCTATACATTCACGTTTATTCACATGTTCATGTTCATCATTTCTCACACATATCTTCTTGATTACTTATATTCTGCACCAAGGTATTGTTAAATTGGTCCTATACTACGCTGCAACCGACATGTCTACAAGGAATGCATAACTATATGTACATAGGGGTGAGATAGACATTCGAAGAGGTGATCCCACTCTAGAGCCACAACCAAAGAAGGAACATGGAAGAAAGCCTAGATCAAAAGTTCTCAGGCTATCCTATGTGATTACATACAACCCCTAGGTCACTCCACTATACGATTACCAACCTACTGGTACTCCAAAAAGCATACCATTACTCTTATATCCCGATATACAAGGATATACATTGTACACACATAGTCTAGCGAGGAAACTCATCTGAATCGAAGACCTAAATAAGCATAGCAACACCCTCACTCCCTACACCGATCACTCCCATGAACCAACTAGCACAAAAAAAGATAAATCCTTAATCAATAACCCAAGTCCTTCAAGTTTGACCAAAATTCAAACTAATTAAAAGTCAAAAGTCAAAGGTAAACCAAGTCAACATTCACCATGATGTGGGGACCTCTTGGCCATGTCGTGGACATGTTAGGAAAAAACACTCAACATACAGGACACCACCACGTCGTGGTTCCTAGCAGAAGGCCATGTTCTTCATTATGTGATTCCTCAGAGATCTAAACATAAGACTTCTGATCTGGTCATTTCGATGACTTAATGGATAAAGTTTTCAAATTTATCCATTAGGGCTCCACCATAAGGCAAGATCTACAATTCTAAGTCCATGAAGTCCTTAATTTGACCTAAACTTGTGCATGGACACAAGATGAATCCAAACATGGTTCTTTTCTAAATCATTAGAAGCTTAGAGATCATTAGAGGATCATAACAAGCTCTAGAGTTCCTCAAACTCCAAGAGCATCCATGGAAGAGACCAAAACCACCCAAAAATGACCCCCAAACTTGAATCTAGAATAATGGTACTGAGCATCATTGTATACTTTCTCTTAATCACTCAACATATTAATCAAGTTCTAGTGGATTAAGTCTTGATAGGTGTGATGCATACACATTGAGTGGGTCAGGTTGAGAAACCTGGTGAGTACATAAGGTTTCCAACCCACAATAATATAATTAATTTGTTAGTTATTTAATTCATATCAAATAATTAACTCGATTACCCATTCCTATTGTCTTTTATCTTAAGGATCATCATTCTAATTATTGTGGTTGCTCTCTATATTCTGTTAGATGACTACATCGTTAGTACAATGTATCAGTTCCTACATCATTATTACAATAGTACTAGTTTCTACATCGTTACTACCATATTACTAGTTCCTACATCGTTAGTATAGTAGTACTAGTTCCTACATCGCTAGTATAATAGTACTAGTTCCTACTGATGGGTTATAGGCATAAGAACATTCCTATGTGCACATACAAACCCTAATGCTTGGATCTAGGTTTCTCTAATTGAACATGCAATATATCCAAGACTTTGATTGATAGATCTAGTATAATAACATAAGAAATCAGATATAAAAGAATACCTTGAATTACTTGCTTGAATCTTCTTTTCCTTGGAGCTTAGAGTCACAAATGTCACTCCTCTAATGGCTTACAAACACCAACTAGCAATAGGATGATTTGAGAGATATGGAAGGGTGAGAAAAGTCGGTCAGGGTCTCTCCTATCTCAAGGGTGCCGATTTCCTCAACCCTATGGGTGTATTTATACTAGTGAGCATCCTAGGGTTTCACCCTTAAAACCCTAATTGGATAACTTAGGCTCTAAGCAATCCAATCTCCTTATTGATAAGCCTTTGGACGATTTGTAGGCTTATCCAAACCCTAAAATCCGTCCACCCCTTATCTCTAAGGAGTCACTGCTCAAAATACAACTATCACACAACTGACAGTTTATGCCCCTTTATTCAATTAATCTCTTTAAGTCACCAGATTAATTCCTAACTAATTTCTGACTTATATTAATCAAATAAAAATATTATTATTCCTTATATTATTCTCATAATATATTAATAATATTTCTTCTCTCATGATAAATCATCCTGTCAAGTTGCTATGATGAAGGCAACCCAAAAAGACCATGCTCAATCGGGTCAAGTACTTACCAAATATAGTTGCAGCCTTAGACACTATTCCAACACCTACATCGTTAGTACAATAGTATCATTTAAGTTGTGACATTCTATTATCATTTTCCTCTTTCATCGTAAATGACATCTTATCATTTTTACATTTCATTACTCTTCATTACCCAATGTAGTATATTTATAAAATTTATCTTTATAACATTTCATCTAACATATAACATCTTTTCACATAAGCAAATATAGCATTCATTTATCTAAATACTTCATATATATATATATATATATATATATATATATATATATATATATATATATATAAGATGAAACTAACTATGCACTCATAGATAAAGTAGAAGACTAACACACACCCACTTGGATATAATAGCCCTAATCCACCAACGACTAACAACTCTCAAGCTTACCCCTGATCCACCAACCATTAAAAACTCTAGGTGTACCCTCGATCCGCCAACCACTAACAAATCTTGGGCTTACCCCCAATCCCTCACCTACTTATTAAAACACTTAACCTACCCTAGGTAATAACCATAATTTCGAAACTTAACTATCCTTATCATGCCTTTGGGTTGGGACTCGGACCCCCAGGTCTTAATCAAACAAGAACAGACAAGGAGATCCTCACCACAACCCTCGACCCGAGCTTCCTAACATTCCATAACTCCAAACATGAAAAAGTATTACACAACCACGTGTGCAACCTATAACTAAGACCATCAAGAAGGGATTTCGCCAACTGACAACGAACCCGCTACTGAACTATGAAGATTAAGCACTCGCGCGAAAGTCGATAGCTTTAGCTGTCCGAATGAAGACTGGAACCTAGTTTGAAATTCTCTCATCACAAAATCTATACTCTCCTCCACTTGGAATATACAAATCACCCAAACGCAGCCAACACGAAACTAAAGCTCTAACTCGAACCAACTAAAGTATTACCCATTCTTGTCCCTAAGGAATAAGTCGAAGTGGAGTAGGATAGTCCTTTGAACCGTTCAATTCAACCCCAAAACATTCACCAAACAAGAACATATAGCAAGTTAAATTCAAAACATTCACCAAACAAGAACATATAGCAAGTTAAATTCAACCCCAAAACATTCACCAAACAAGAACATATAGCAAGTTAAATTCAAAAGTTTTGAGTCCATGTCACCTTAACACTACAGTCTACCGAGAACCTCGTATCACGTCCAACGCAAATGCATATACAAGACAACAATCACCTAAAGGAGACTTCGAAAAGAAAAACCCTATACATAAATACAAAATAAAATAAATTGTAAACATACCCGTATTTTACATAGTCTTCATTCCTGGATCCTCTTAAACAAGTTGATAGGCTCTTCTTTCAGCCCTTGGCACCTCAACCCTCCCCTAATGTCCATATGGCATCTGTCACACTAAAGGTGTTGCATATGCACTTCAGTGAAAATGAGAAGGGGAAAATTGGCCTTGATGTGTCCCACCTGATCAAACAATTTAATCTCTGAGGATCGTCCGAACACTGGGGATGTGTCTTCAAAAATGCAAAATCAGAAACTCACAAAAATTTCATCCTTTTTGCATGCATTCTTCTAAGATCACCATTTTAGGGTTAGGGATGCTCTAGAACGTATTTAGGGGTAAATGAGAGGAACTCTCGGATACCAACCCTAATACGAGTTATTTTATCCAAAATGAATCTTTAGCCCATCTAATATACATAAAACTCCTCCCCGTCCATATATATATATATATATATATATATATATATATATATATATATATATATATACATATATATATATATATATACACCCTTCAGGCTTTAAATTCTATACTTTAACCCCTTGATCATTTGATTAAAGGGATACGAAGTATGATGCTCGTTCGTAAGCAGGAATGCAACGCCTTGTTCTGAATTATTTCTTATTTTGGGGAAGTGGTCAAAAATTGGGTATTGGTAGGCTTATGACCTTTGAATAGTTAAGATCTAGACTCATTTGTAGGCAGGTGATGTATTTTCATGATTCGGGTGTTCGTTTTGTGTTTTGAAGCCAAAACGTATTTCGGTAAACGTGTCAGTTCGGGTTTTATGGAAATTGGATTCTTATTCGGGAAATTTTATGGCAAGTATGATTTGATGAAAGCATAGAGCTTATCGTTACCTTTTCATGGATATAAGGATTATCAGAATTGGATTTATATCGAAGAAGTTATGGTCTCCGAAGTGTTTTAGGGTTTAAGAGGAAACTTTAGTATTTAGGGTATACTTAGGGAGTACGTAGGGCATACTGCTGAGAAGGGTAAGATGTGAGGCATAATTTGGTGTACGCTTAGCATACGGCGAAGGTTGGATAGGGAGTGTGAGGCCTCGTACGTTGGGTATACGACGATTACGCGGGGCGTACAAGGAATTAGTGGAAGCCCTAATTTAGGGTGTTGTACTCTATATAAGCATCTTAAGTCTCTAAGGCTAGCCTCTTTCCCAACCTCCAAGCGCCCAAAACCCTATAAATCCTCCCATAGCTTCCATTGATGTGCATTAGAGCTCTTGAAGAGTATTTGATGTTGTTTTACTCATTTTTAAAGAGATTAAAGAAGGAGAAAGGTTCATAGCTTGGTAGGGAACTTAGTTATCCAGAATCATTCATCACTTTGCAAACTCCTAGAGGTATTAATTTCGAATCTTGACTTTTTAATGCTTACATCTTTTTATTCTTGATTTTCATGCTTTTGGGTTGATTTATGAGTTAGATGTTTGAAGGACTTAATCTTTTGGATCTAAGTTCATTAGGAGCTCGTTATGCATAAAGGTACTAACTTTATGTGGTATTGCGTCTCATGCATGCATTAAGTCATATGTTAAGTCCTTTTAAAGCTTGAGAGCTTCATTTAGCCATGCATGAACGTAAAGTTGGTAACTTTACGTGATAATCCATCTCAAATAAGTCAGATTTAGTTTTTTGGGGTCAATGTATTAGTTGATTAAGAAGCAATTTGAGTTTGGGTTGAATGGAGGAGTACGTTGGGCGTACAAGCCTATACGCTGGACATACAAGCCCTTAAGCCAGTACGCTTAGCGTACAAGTTGAGTACGCACCACGTACTCAACAGGAATGGATTTCAGTGTTTGGGCTTCATTTTGGGCTATCCTTTGGGCTTAGATGTTTTTGGCTCAGTTGGGTCATCAGGTTTTGGATTGATAATTATTTTGAAAGGCATACTATGGGATTTGGGCCCAATTTGGAAAATTGGGCCATATCTAGGCCTTTGGTGTTTAATTGGAATTTGGGCCTTTGGGTTGTTGGATTGGGCCTTGGGCTTGGGCCAAATTATGGGGAGGGTAAAAAGGCCTTTTACCCAAGTTTAGACTTTTTAGTATGAGTTGGGATCGTAGTATTTAATCAGATTATGTCTGGTGATTGATAGCTTGGGGATTCTTACAGGTCAACATCCGGAGATTCTTTCTGTGAGATTCGACAGTGCGATGTGAGTTTCCTCACTATGTTTAGTGGGTCGAAGGCACCAACGTTGGCCCCTGGTTTTCTATGTAGGGTGCTAGATGTATGCGTGACTCTTGCATATGTATGTGCTTGTATGCTTACTGGGCAGGGTCTGATGGTTACTCTGTATGCTAGTATTTGGTTATGCATATATGATTTGTATGTGGGCGGGGCCAGATGATTGTACAATATGTTATTATCTTTGTGATTTTCGCATGTGTTTGAATGTTTATATGATTATATGGTTATATGTTTAGTGGTCATGGCCTGTTATATGAGTTCGGGTGGGGTTCGTTATACTCAGTAGGTGGGGCCCGTTATTTGAGTTGTGGCGGCACCCGTTATACTCAGTGGGCGGGACCCGTTATATGAGTTTGGACGGGGCCCGTTATACTTAGTGGGTGGGGCACGTTATATGTATGATATGTATGGTATGTGGTATTTTACGGAACTCATAAGTTTTGTGCTTACGATTTTCAATTTATGTTCCAGGTACTTTGGTTTTCAAATGGAAAACATCAGGACGGTTATAGAGCACACACCACATGTTTTCGCATTCAGTGATTTACTCTGATAATGATGTTGTATTAATAAAGCTTTGAATACCTTGGTTTATGAAAATGAGATAACGTACTAGTTTAGTAATTTAAAAATGAAAAGGTTTTCCTATCTTACTGTTTGGGATGTTATATGGAACTTGCATAGATTCATAACTCAGAGTTCTAGAATACATTTTAGGATTTTAATTATCATTTTAGGATTTCAAATTTTCATTTAACCATTTTATTATCGTTTTAAGTTTTAAATTTCCGTTTGTAGTCAAGGGCGGACACATATTTACATTAAATTTACGCTTATTAGGATTTTGTGACGAATTTTCACCGGATTTGTGACAGATTTTGACAAATTTACATTAAATTTTGTATTTGACGGTTTATCCCGAGATACTAAGCAGGTTCGCCTCTATTTGTAGTAGTGTGATTTTTTAATAATATGTTAATTAATTTTAATTTTTTTAATTTTTTAAAAGTTAGTATGTGTTTAATATTTTTCAAAAGAAAGTTATTTAGATCGAAAGAGTTAGAAAAAAATTTCCTATGTTTTGACTGAGAATGATGAAAGTAAACCATGATAAAAAGGTCTCAAATAGATTAGGAGGATCGAAGGAGAAAGACCTTTTCCATCCTAACTCTTATAATAAATACAATAATGACAAAGTTCTTGACTTTTAAAGTAGCTTTACTTCAAAAGTTTGGGATTTGCCTTTTTAATCACCTTTTCATGATATGTGATAAGGTTTGACTAACCTTCCAAGTTAAAGTTACGCACATAAATTGAGATGTGGAATAACAAAGTTCATATTAGATAAACATAATTATTATATATATTTTTAAGTTTTACATCAAAAAAATTTATTTTAGATTTTGGCCCATAATAAAATTGTGGTTTTAAATTTTGCCCGCAAAAATTTATTGTTATAGATTTTGGCCAAAATTTTAATAAAGTATAACATGTAAACTTTATTATTAAAATATAACCATTTCCTCAAAGATGAACAAACACGATTTAGCGATAAGCCGATACTATGTTTTCAAGAGTTAGCTCACTATGGTTCTAGAGTGTAATTCATATCAAGCGAACATAACTAAAAAATAATTTTAAAATATGTTTAGAAAGTTTTGAGTTATTCACTAAAATATTGTGTTGAAGGCCTACTATATATAACACCATGCAAAATATTATTATTAAAAATTAAAATATAACCATTTTCTCACTGAACAAACACGATTTAGCGATAAATAGAATGATATTACCTCACTTTGGGGGCCTAATCCGTAAAAAAATTATTAAGGAAAGCCTATTTTTGTTATTCTTTAAACATATGGATCGTTTAAAAAAAATACACATGGACCTTCTTTGCAAACTATGGGGACAATTTTTAAAATAAAATCAAACCTGCCAACATACGAAAATGTTAAATATAAGAATCGTTTCTATATAAAAAAAACCCTATATGGGGATCTTTCTGTAATTACAAGGACAATTTTTGTAATTTATTTTCTATGTATAAACCAAACCTCTCAACAAATAAAGTCTTATGACAATTCTTAAACCCAAAATATCTAAAGACCAAAACTCTCTATAAAAAAAAATAAAAAATAAATAAATAAATAAATAATAAAAAAATAAAAAATTATATGGTCAAAGTATGTAACCCAAAAATTATAGGGACTAAACCTAAAAATAAACCAGATTTTTGTGGCCAAAATCTTATACTAAAAAGTCCATTATTCATTTCTAAATTCAAATTAGTATATATATTATTTTACATAGGGATGTGTATGGGGCGGTTTGGTTCGGTTATTGGTTAAAACCGAACCATAAGCATTATGATTGGTTAATGCATTTTGGTAGCTATTGGGTATGGTTAATATTGGTTTTGGTTAATGGATTTTATCGGTTAACGATTTTGGTTAATGGTTAATATTGGTTAACCATAATGTTCAAAATAATATAAATGACAAAAGTATATTGGCATAAAAAATGAAAATAGAATACCAAAAAGTACTCAACGCCAATGTTGTAACTTATTTATAGTAATAGAATAAAATGTGTACCTTTAATACTTAGAATGAGATAACACATAGTCACATTCAATAAAAATATGAAACATTAAAAAAATTTGACATTAATAATTTCATATATTGATAATTGATATTAATATTAAAACAAAGCCAAACATTCATACACGTTCAATACGATTAAATCAAAAACTATAAAATAAAAGAGCCAAACATTCATATTATGTGTTCTTTGATAAATAAAAAAAGTCAATCACTCATATACATTCAATGTTATTAAGTCAAAAATAGTAAATAAAAAGCCAAAAAAAATTAAAAAATACATATATCACAAATTCAAGAGGTGTGGTCCCATTCACTCTTCCTACAATTTGTTTTTTAAGTTTTAAAGATAATTCATATTCATCTCTTGTAAAGGTAAATACTTGATTGAAACAAAGTTAGAATTTTTGCATATACGGAAACTATTTACGTGTGCGTATGTATTGCATATAGATCGATAATTGTCAGGGAAGAATAAATATATTTATTTTCTTTAGATGGCTCATCCATAAAAATTCGGGCATTTTAAAATAAATATTTTTGTAAATCAACACCAATATTTACGCAATTTACATAAATATATAAATGCATACCATCCACGGATCAAGTTGTTGATTTGTTCGGAAGTGGATAAGTTGGTGGACCAATATTCCCAAAAAAATTAAAATAAAATTTTATCTGGTGCACACTCCTATGCGTATGTACTTTTTAAATAAATATTATATTTTTTATTTTATATATATATATATATATATATATATATATATATATATATATATATATATATATATATATATATATATATATATATATATATATATATAGGGTTAGGTTCATTTGAGACCACCTATATTTTGTGAAACCGTGAGACGCATTTTTTTTATTTTATTTTATTTTTTTTTAGTTAATTTATGTTCCGAAAATAATATTTAAAAAAAGAATTTTTTGATTTTTCCATTTATTTTGCATTTTAAAATTATTTTTAGAATATATGTACAGTGTAATATTCTATTTAGAATATTTCACGTATTTTTCAAAAAAAAAAAACAGATTTTTTTTTTTTTTTATATTTTTTTTAGTTAATTCAAGTTCTGGAAATAATATTTAAAAAAAGATTTTTTGGATTTTTCCATTTATTTTGCATTTTAAAATTAATTTTCGATTTGGTCTCACGGTCTCACAAAATTAGAATGGTCTCAAATGAACCTGAACATATATATATATATATATATATATATATATATATATATATATATATATATATATATATATATATATATATATATATATATATATATATATATATATATATATAGGGTTAGGTTCATGTGAGACGGCCTAATTTTGTGAGACCATGAGACACATTTTTTTATTTTTTATTATTTTTAGTTAATTCAAGTTCCGAAAATAATATTAAAATTTTTTTTTCCATTTATTTTGCATTTTAAATTTTAAAATATGTACAGTGTAATATTCTATTAAAATATTTCATGTATTTAAAAAAACACGTGATTTTTTATTTTATTTTATTTTATTTTTTTTTTTAGTTAATTCAAGTTTCGAAAAAAATATTTAAAAAAATAATTTTTAGATTTTTCCATTTATTTTGCATTTTAAAATTATTTTTAGAATATGTTAGTATAATATTCTATTAGAATATTTCACGTATTTAAAAATAAAAATAATAAAAATAATAAAAATAAAAATTCCGAAAATAATATTTAAAAAAACAATTTTTGTTCAATCAATTAATAAACCAGGATCTTCAAAACAATGCTTCCCCTGGTGTGTACAATCGAGCCAGTGCCGTCTCGTGAACCTGAGAAACCTGAAACACATAACACAAAACACTGTAAGCACGAAACTTAGTGAGTTCCCCAAAATACCACTCTAACACATATTAGCCACTTAAGGCTATAACTCTGCGGGCCCTTGGGCCCTAACTTTGTGTGTCTCAGTGGGACCCTCCAATCCAAACTCTCTGTGGACCCTCTGGTCCTAACTCTATAGACCCAAAGGTCCTTACTCTGATAACTCAGAATCATGGATAGCACATATCACAATAAATCTCAGAAAATAAATAGCATACAATTACACTGGCACATAACTCTAAACCTAACTCTATGGACCCTCTGGTCCTAGCTCTGTGGACCTTCCGGTCCTAACTTTGATATACACACAGCATAAATCACAAAGAAATAATGAAGTGCCACACATCACATAAATAGCATACAATAACTATGTCACATAACTCTAATTACCACTCAAGGTAAAGTATAGTGAGAAGACTCACCTGCTACTGCCGACTGAAGAACAAGATCACGCTGCTCCGACCACCGACACGAACTCCACCACTGAATCACCGAAATCAATAAATACCAATAACAACCAAAATACCCCTAGAAGTCAACTGGTCAACTCTTGGTCAAAGTCAAAGTCCTCAATCAAAGCCAACCCTCCTGACTGACTCTACTCGCCGAGTCAACCCACTGACTCGTCGAGTCCCCATGCTCTGAAACTCCCATAACACGACTCAACTCGCCAAGTCGCCCAAAGACTCGCCGAGTCCCACAACTCTGAGTCAAACCGTACTCAACTCATTGAGTCATCCCTTGACTCACCGATTCTCAGCTTAACCAGAAAAGGTTAGGACCTCAAGACTTGACTCGCCGAGTCCAAGGCTATCTTCAACCAACTCGCCGAGTTGTTCTTCCAACTCGCCGAGTTTCTTCCTATCTTCATGCAACTCGCCGAGTGCACCCATGTGACTTGCCGAGTACCACTAACTCTTAACCCATACAGAGGCTTTCCATGCCATGCAGGGTCTCAAATCCATAGATTTACTCTTATACAAGCCATCCATCACTTAAAGTGGCAAACTTTACGTGAATCCAAGGAGATCTAAGCATAATACACTCTTGGGCTAAGGTTTAGGGCTAAAAGACTTCATCAACAGCTCTTGAACAGGGACTTTATGCTCTTTTGGATCATCAATACTCTAGATCTGAGGTAGCAACCTCAGATCTAACCTCCAAACTCAAGATAGCACTAGATATACACCGAAAAATCCCACAAATGATAGATCTAGATGGATAACAGTTCAAGCAACGAATCATTACCTCAAAAGAAGGCTCCAATAGAAGAATAGGTCAAAACCTTGAAAAGCCCCTTGCCCCAAGCCTCTTAATCTTCAAAGATCTCTTCAACAAACATCCCTTCAAGATCGAAATGATTTCTAATTCTCTCACACCGAATTTTAGGGTTTCTGGACTTCAAGGGAGAGCAAAGAGGCTGGGGAGAGGGTATTATGTTCTTTATATAGGTCCAAATCCTTGGGATTAGGGTTTTCTCCACACAGCACCAACTCGTCGAGTCCAGCCACCGACTCTCCGAGTTGGCCACTAGACACGCGACCAGAATCGCGACCCTACTCACCGAGTCTCCCCATGGAATCGCCGAGTTGACCATTCACATTTTCACTTTGAACCCTGAACTTTGCACCCCTGAACTCGGGATGTTACATATAATAAATGTTGTAATATGTTTTAGCGTTACTATTTGTATTCAGAGGTATATCTTGATTTATAATTTTCCTATCAAACAAAACTTTGATCAATTGCAGATGGACCTCTAGTGAGCTATGCAGATGGAGTTTATGATACATGACTTAATCGATACATCACTGTTAGATGATGGTGAGGGATGATGCGTAGATATACTATTAGGTCGATCATTTAACCCTAGGATTATTGCTTGAAATTGCCTTGGAAAGAAGATTAAGCAATAACAATGAGTGGTTGTATTTCTCATTTGTAGGTATACATGAAATCAAGAACAAGAATGTTCTTGTTTTCTTGGCTGGGAACGAAATGAAAGATATCAAAGCAAAACAGGGTACATATGAAAGTTACAACATTCTACTGGAATGGAATCTTGAATTTCGATTATGTCAGAATAGAATCTTGAAGATGAACGTTGTATGGAATGAAGATGAACAATGACCACCAATCTTCCAAAAATAATGGATTGTTCCAGCAGAATAATATACAATATAATGAAAAAAAATATGTAATAGTATATTCTGGTAGAATGATTTATATATTGTATTTAATTGTTATTAATAAGTGTAACATTCTCATAGAATAGTATATAATTTTTTTTTTCTTTTCTAAGAATGTAATGAAATTTTTTTTAACTTGTATCCAAAATTTTGTTATTCTTCAAGAAGTTCATTAAATCAAAATATATATTATGTCAGAATGTGTATTTTGTATGGTTCAATCGTATTTGTTATTTTCCAATATATTGATAAACACATTCCGTCAGAATGTTACGAATTAGGAGAATTATCATCCATACAATCAGATTTTAAAAATAATAGAATCTACTTTCCCTTAAAATATGCAATTTCCCTTAAAATATGCAAATTTCATTTATTAAATCTATATTAATTGACTAAAATACCCTTCTAGTTAGAATAGATGGTATTTTTGAATTATATTTAATTCAATAATATGTAATAATCACTTACTTAAAATAAGTAAAATTGATTGGCCCACATTTATGTATATAATAACACAATAATTAATTTGAATAGAATAACATAAGCATATATATATATATATATATATATATATATATATATATATATATATATATATATATATATATATATTTGTGTGTGTGTGTGTTTGTATATATATATATATATATATATATATATATATATATATATATATATATATATATATATATATATATATATATAGAGTCAAGATCAAATAAGAAGAAATTTTTTGGTAGGAAGGTAAAAAGTTTTTTTTCTACATATTTTTTTCGCGAACAAACAAAATGAATCATTAGATGATTCATTTGTAAGATAATTCACAAGAAAAAATTCTCAAAAAAACATCTCGATGATTCATTTATACAATGATTTTGTTGTTATTCACTAAAATTATCATAAAAATGAATTTTTTCTTAATTTACTTAAAAATGAATCATAAAGACATTTTTTTGAAATTTTTTTCTTGTGAATCATCTTACAAATGAATCATCTAGTGATTCATTTATTTTGTTCGTAAAAAAAATCTGTAGAAAAAAAACTTCTTACCTTCCTACCAAAAAAAAATTCTTACCGGATCTATATCCTATATATATATATATATATATATATATATATATATATATATATATATATATATATATATATATATATATATATATATATATATATATATATAGAGAGAGAGAGAGAGAGAGAGAGAGAGAATCGGGTAAGGACTCTTTTTAAAATAAGGATTCGTACGTACACCTTTAAAAAAATTGAAAAAAAATATAAAAAAAATATAAATTATAAAATCGAGCATAGTACTACATCGAAGATAAAATAAAATTGGAAAAAAAAAAGTTGGATTATTAAAATTGAAGCATGGAACATTTTTATGATCCATGATTCAATTTTAACTAGAGAAGGTACCCATGCTTTGCATGGGTTGGGAAGGGGTCTATATTTTATAGTCATGGATGCATCAATATAAATGGTTCATGTGGTCTTTGTTTTACCAAACCGTTACAGAAATTGTCCAATGGTCCCTGTAGTGGCAGTAAATTGATACATAAATTGTCCTTATTATAGTAAAACTATAAGAGATTCATAGGGACCATTTATGTATGAATTTAATGTATACAATATAAAAATAAAATTACAAAACAAATATAGTTTCTATCATTCCACTCCTTCAAGGAGTTGAAACACACACACACACACATCCCTCCTCCATGAATCAAAATCAGCCTATGATATGGATTTACATCTATGCAATGATAGCAATGTACTTTGAGAAAGCAACTCATCCCTACCAAACGAAGGGAAAATTGGCTTGTATTCTGTGAATAAATAAAGATATGATGTAATAACAAACAAATAAATGACATTGCTATTTTCTCTAATTAACTCTTAAAAATGGATTTTCAATTACTGAAAATTAATATGGAATTAGAATTTCTATATAATAACTTGTAATGAGTAAAAAAATTGTAAATAACATTGTGTGGGGAGAAAATAAATAAGTTGGAAGAAGTAATCTCGCTACAAAAAAAGGAATAAAAGTTGAGATGGAGGAGCATATACCAGCATCTCATGATCTCTTCTATAAACTCTTGTAATGGTTTTTCAGCACTTTTGGCAACAACAACTGCAAACAATCGCTGCTCCTTTAATCCTCTGTATATATACAACAACAGAAATATATTTACCTTCCATATCAACTAATTTTGAACTGATAATAAGAAAAGTAAAAGTACAGTTGGAATGACCTTAAAAGTCAAAGAGATAAATACATACATTTCTTTTGTGGGCCCAGTTCCTTCACCTTGAAGCCATTTAGGAATCTATAAGGAAAACAAAATAAATATGTTAGCTAAACCCAAGGGCGAAGGGTAATTTGGTCTTTTATATATAAAGCTTGTTAGAATGTTAGTTAGAAGATAGTTATTATCTTTGCTTTGTAAAATGTAATCTTTCTATTATTTTTTTTCTAATGAATTCTCTTCAAGCTTCTTTAAGTTTGCGTTAATGATGGAAGCTAACATGTTTTTCTATCAAAATAAAAAAACAGATAAAAAGGAGTTAGAAAACTATATTTTAATGCAAGTAGTTGAAATAGTATATAAAATAATACCCTATTTCAGTGTTTTTTTTTTTTTTTTCATTTTCCTTTCATGTGGAATTTTGATATGGATATGATTCTGACAAAGCGTCAAAAGGCCACCTAAAAAATGAAGAAAATTAAAAAATATTTAGTTCAAGGTTGTAGAGATATGGTACTCAAAATTCAATAATATACCATACTAAATTACACTAAATTTGATCAGAAAAGTGAAGGGGGGGGGGGGGGGCTAAATCACTGACTAATGTGATTTTCAGGATCGAAAACAAAAGCAGAAAATAAAAAGCATTAACCCTCATGATGAAATCTTCATCAATTTCAACACAAATGTCATTTTGAGAAAGAAAAAAAACATACAGAGGGTAAGAGAGAGGAGAATCGTAACCTGCAAAATCACATAGACGGTCCTACACGGGCTGTTTATTTTTTCCCTTTTCCCTCTTTTAACTTGCACACAAAATTAACATGGCCTTCCAAAATCAGAACGATAAATTGCAAATCCAAAAAATCAAAATCGAGTTGCTGTAAGGGCTGAGATAAATAGTTCTAACCTTTAGGGTAGCAAGATATTACAGCACTTACCTAAGTGAAACATCATCGAATATTAACAATATAAATAAAACGAAAGTAAGTGAACAGATAGATGAAGAAAATGAAATGGTATTCAACTTGGGGAAAGAAATGATATCATTTGTTACAGCAGGGGCATCAGGATTCAGGAGGAATAATATTATAAGCTATAAAATCTTCGGATCCCATGATTCCCTCAATTCCATTTCCTCCTCATGCAACTTATCCATATTATTCTTCTATCTATAAAGACATCAGTTAAGAGGAAAGTGGGAAAATAGTCAAAATACTAAAATCATAGGTTCCCCTGCTTATTATATATTTTGGGAATTTTATTGAACAAGTGGTGTGCGTATCTAAAAAAATACAACCAACCTTATATTTGATTGAAGGTAAACCCAAAATTATAAAAAACAGAGATTTTGACCAATTAAAACATAGTGTATGGGAATAAAAAAAGGTATGTACCTTTGTATCAGTTGGCATGTATACTTTTGTTCCAAAACTATGGGTTACAGTGTATGTAATCGAAATCAAAACAGAGAGTGAAAGGCAGAGCGGTTATACATTTAATAGTTGTTGTGGCTGAGTGAGGTGTAATGATGTTGATGGCTACAGCTTCTGGAGGTGCGATGGTTGTGAGATTGGTGGTCTGATGGCCTGACAATTCACAATTAGAAACAAAAGGGGTAGGAGTGGAACGTAGGCGGTGGCCATCAATTTCAAAGAGAAGTAGATGATGGGTTTTGAGCATTCTAACACTTCCTAAGTGTACATGCAACCCTAATAACCTTGGATCTATGTTTGTCTAATTATCATGCAAAGTTGAATTCCAAGGCTATATTCCTATCTAGCATACATGGGGAACAATTTTAACTTGAATGATAGATAGAATAACTTACCTTGTTGTTGCTTGTGTTCCTTGAAACCTTATGAGCCTAGCACCCCAAGTGTGATGCCTCAAATGCTTCACACAACACCAAATGCTCTTGGAAAGACTTTTGAGAGAATGCACACTTCTTGAAATCGGCCTAGCCCTCTTGTTTCCGTAGTGTAGCCGATTTTGGTGGAGAATATGATTCTTATATAGTGTTGATAGGTGCATTTTATGCACCTATTTTGCATGTTTATTTTCGTCTTTTTATAGCATTCTACTTCATAATTCTTGCATTTAGTTGATTATTAGGACAATTACATATTTCATTAAGAATGCCTGGTACTTCACTATTTTTTGATTTATTTTGCAGGCATTATGGAGCATGGAACGTGGAGCTTGGATGCATGGATGCTTGGATGCTTGGAGCGTAGAGTTTTGGAACATGAAGAGAAGATGAACCGGTCATTCCATGGTAGAAAACATGAAGATGGAGCCAACAGTGAAGACGTTTTGGAATTTTAGCAAAAAGCATGGGCCATGCCAAAAACACATGGTCAAGACAAATGACCATGCCAAAGAAAAACACATGGGCAAAAGGCATGGCCATGCTAAAAACGCATGGCCTTGTGGCAAGTCACGTGAACTTTAATAAAAGAGGAGGAGACGTCATTTTGAAGAAGAGAACGGTTTTGGGAGTAGTTTCTGGCGATCTAGGCCAATTTTGGGAGAATTCTTGGAGCTTTTGAGAAGACTTAATCATTGCAAACATTTGGATTTCACTTTTGTAAGGATTAAACATTCCAATTCCATCTTATTCTTGTTTGATTTGTTCTTAGCCATGTGTGGCTAAGAAACCCTAGTTTCTAGTTCTTGTTCAAAAAATGTTGATTGCTTGACTTGAAGCATATGATTTGATGTTTGATTTGTGATTCTATTCTAGTGATTATGTTTTTGTTTAAACTAGAATCCTTGAATTTGATTTGTGTTTGATTGGCCACTTTCATGAATTGAATTTTTGTGCAGTTAATTAACTTTTAGGGCACCTAATCGTTCTATTGAGTTAATAATTGGTAACAAGCAATAAGTTTTCTTATTGTAAAACATATATCACATGTTTTCACACTTCCGAGCGTATGAGAAGAAATGAACATTGTTGGGAAGCTTGTACAAAACTTAATGCAGTTTTTCAATACAATCTAAGAGCGTGTTTAGGTTGAATTAGTAAAGCTAGGTCTAATCAAAGAGCGTGTTTTGGTTAGATAATTTGGCAAGCGAGAGTTATTAGAGCGTGTTAATATCTTTCAGTACCAACATAGAATAGCAATCTTGAATTAGATCAAGTCATAATCAAGTTGAACAACAACATTGAGAACTAGAACTAGAACCATTCAATCAATTTGTTTACAAATCTATTTCATTTTGTGCATGCTTTTAAAGTAGATTGTTATTTAGTTATTTACTTTTGCAAACAAACCCCCTCTTTGTGACCAAAGTACCTTGTGCAAAAAGGTATAGACTTTTGTCCCGTGTCTCTGTGGTTCGACCCTGCTTGCCTTGTACTACTTTTTAGTGCATTAAAGCAGTGTATTTGGAGTCTATTGTACCCCTTTTATTTGTTGGGTCTGACACGCCTAACAAGTGTTGACACATCTAGGGTTACACCATGTAAACCCTAATGTGTCATGACTCTTCATTTCCATGACCCATGGGTTTGTAACTCCCATGGAGCATCCATGGAGCATCCTATGGGTGGAACCCAACTTGATAATCCATGGAGCCTCTTAGCCCACTATACAAGATATGGATGATTTACATAATCAACCCATATATTTAATTAGTTATCTTTTGATCACTTAATTAATTCTAAATTAATTCTTGATCAAACTAATCAAATAATATTATTAATATATTAGAACTTATAATATATTAATAATCTCCAAGTGTTATTTCTCTCATTTAGTCTATCCAATTGCATGGTGCCATGCAACCCAAATGGACCATGCCGGGTCGGGTCAAGTACATACCAGAAATAGTTATGGACTTAGACACCTTATCCAACAGTCTCCCACTTGGATAAGTCTAATAACTATTACTGCAAGTATGACTTCAGGAACCAATCGGCAATCGTAGCTCTTTTCAAGGTTTCTCGGAACTGAGAAGATGATGGTACGCCATTTAAGATAAGTGATCATATAATCCTCTGTTCTAGATATCAGTCGGACAAATACATGGAACAATGTCTTACTTATTGTCCAACAGTTTGTTTCCCGATTTCCGATTTGTTTGACAAAGAACTTAATTGAACACATCAACTTAGTTCTGACCGGGCCCGGTACATGGGTCAAAACAAAATCATTGAGGGGCCCAGATATCAGCTTCTAATCCAAGAAGGAACAAATAAACTTCGACTCATATGTTTGTTCTACCACTCATTGAATTACACACAAGAGCACGATTTATAACATCGAGTTACCAATGCGTTTTCGTACAATCAATGCATAACCAACTTGTAAGTAACAAATCATATCTCTAGGTTTGAAGACTTATATGATATTACCGTCTCACGATCACTCGAGATAGAATTCCATGAAGTGATTCTAGTGAGCGTGGGTTGAGTCCAATGCTCAGAACTTATGAACACTCATGATTGTTGTAGCCTTGTCTAACACCTTAGACCTCTGCAACTAATCATGACAGTCTTGATTCATACCTACTTCCGACATATGACCGACTGTGGAGGTTTGAATAATATGTTATACCAAACAAAATTATTCTGGAGGTCAAAACATGCAAAAGAAATATAGTAAACGATTGACAAGAGATAGCAACACTTTACTCATAAATAAAACACCTTTTATTCATCATCTAATGTCAATTACACTTTACAAATTTCGAGGTTATCTAACTACTAAATCTAATATCATCCTTCAGCCCTATGCTCCGAGCATGCTGGAGATGCTTAACCCGAGTTAGTCCCTTCGTGAGGGGATCTGCTGGGTTCTCATCCGATGATACCCTCTTTGCCACGAGGAGTCCTTCTTCTATTCGATGTCTAATAAAATGATATTTTCTGTCGATGTGTCTGGATCTCCCATGATCCCTTGGTTCCTTGGCTAAGGCAACAGCGCTTTCACTATCACAGAAATTTCCATTGGCTCTTTAATAGCTGGTACAACTCCAAGGTCTCCGATGAAGTTCTTTAGCCATATAGCCTCCTTTGCCGCCTCACTCGCTGCAATATACTCTGATTCACAAGTAGAATCTGCCACTGTCTCTTGCTTGGAACTCTTCCAAGAAATTGCTCCTCCATTTAGGGTAAAGACCCAGCCTGACTGAGATCGGAAATTATCCCTATCAGTCTGGAAGCTAGCATCACTATACCCTACAACTCTCAAGTCATCACTCCCACTGAGGGTAAGGACCCAGTCCTTAGTCCTTCGTAGGTACTTGAGAATATTCTTTACCGCAGTCCAGTGTGCTTTGCCAGGGTTCCCCTGAAACCTGCTAACCATGCTCAGGGCAAAGGCTACATCAGATCGAGTACACGTCATAGCATACATGATCGATCCTACAGCCGAAGCATAAGGTATTCGACTCATTTCTGCTATCTCAGTCTCAGTGCTAGGGCTTTGTGTCTTACTTAATTTGGCGTTACTCTGGATGCGTAACTCTCCTTTCTTGGAGTCCTGCATGCTGAATCTTTTCAGCACCTTATCCAAGTAGGTACTCTGACTAAGTCCAATTAGTCTTTTACTCTGATCTCTCAAGATCCTTATCCCTAAAATATAGGCAGCTTCACCAAGGTCCTTCATAGCGAAACACTTCCCAAGCCAGGACTTTATTTCCTGCAGGGTTGGAATGTCGTTTCCTATGAGTAGTATGTCATCCACATACAATACCAAAAAGCTAACTATACTCCCACTAGCCTTGACATACACACAAGATTCATCTTCACTCCTAGAAAAGGCAAATTCCTTGACCTTTTCATCAAAGAAAAGATTCCATCTGCGAGGTGCTTGCTTTAATCCATAGATGGATTTCTCAAGCTTACACACTCTATTAGGGTACTTGCTGCTGACAAAACCTTCCGGCTGACTCATGTAAACATCTTCAGCCAATTTTCCATTAAGGAAAGCGGTTTTGACATCCATTTGCCAAATTTTATAGTCATGAAATGCGGCTATGGCTAAGATAACCCTAATAGACTTAATCTTGGCTATCGGAGAAAAGGTCTCATCATAATCCACTCCAGGAATTTGTGAGAACCCCTTTGTGACCAGTCTAGCCTTATAAGTGTGTACATTACCATCCATGTCGGTCTTCTTCTTGAAGACCCATTTGCACCCCACCGTCTTACGACCTGGAACATTTTCAACCAAGTTCCAAGCTTGATTGTCATACATGGATTGTATCTCGCTATCCATAGCCTCTTTCCATTTAGCGGACTCGGGGCCTGCTATGGCTTCCTCGTAGCTGTTAGGGTCATCTTGACTTACTAGTGTCCCATCACTAATAAGTGTCTCACCTTCTGCAGTAATATGGAATCCATAGTAATGCTCAGGTGCACTCCTAACTCTCGTGGAACGTCTCAGAGGTACAGATTCGTCCATTGGCTCAACAGGAGTTTCCTCCTCAAGTTGAGGGCTAGAGTTTGAAGTTCCTTCACCACTTAACTCTTGAATTTATTCAAGATCAATTTACCTCTCACTGTCTCCTTGGCTTATAATCTCTCTTTCTCGAAAGACTCCTCTTCTTGCTACAAAGACCACATTGTCACTAGGTCTGTAGAAGAGGTAACCAAAGGATTGTTGTGGGTAGCCGATGAAAATACACCTCTCGCTTCGAGGTTCGAGCTTATCATGAGTCTCACGTCTCACGAAAGCCTCGCAACCCCAAATCTTGATGTGGTCTAGTTTAGGTACTTTACCAGTCCACATCTCGTGAGGAGTTTTGGCAACTTTCTTTGTAGGGACTAGATTAAGAATATGGGCGGCAGTCTCTAAGGCATACCCCCAGAATGAGATTGGTAGTGAAGCTCGACTCATCATGGAACGAACCATGTCTAACAAGGTTCGATTACACCTCTCAGCCACACCATTCAATTGCGGTGTCCTGGGAGGTGTCAATTGTGAGACAATCCCACATTCCCTTAAATAGTCGAGGAATTCTGAACTAAGATACTCACCACCTCGATCGGATCGAAGCATCTTAATGTTCCTGCCCAATTGATTCTCGACTTCCTGTTTAAATTCCTTAAACCTCTCGAAAGTCTCTGACTTATGCTTGATTAAGTAGACATATCCATATCTATTGTAATCATCAGTAAAAGTCAAATAATAACGATTAGCATCCCTTGTGGCATGTTTAAATGGTCCACACACATCCGTGTGTATAAGGTCCAACAAACCTTCACCCCTTTCACACGAGCCTGTGAAGGGTGACTTTGTCATTTTTCCAAGTAAGCATGATTCACAACTATCATCTGACTCTAGGTCAAACGACTCCAAGACTCCATCCTTTTGGAGTTGACCTATGCGTTTCTTTCTTATATGTCCAAGACGACAATGCCATAATGATGCTTTATCCAAGTTATTATTATTAGGAGAATCAATACACAAAACATTATTTCCTAAGTTATCTACAACAGATACAGCTTCATACACACCATCACAAGGTAATGCTTTAAAATAAAGAACATTATTAAAGAAAGCATTAATCGAACCAACTTCATTATCAAATGAAAAGGTGAAACCTTATTTATACAATGCACGAAAGGAAATAATATTTCTTGCCATTTCTGGCGAATAACAACATTTATTCAAATCTAAATTTAACCCACTACTTAGTGATAAAGTATAAACTCCAATCCTAGTGACAGGTGTAACTTTCCTATTCCCCATGATTAAGTTTATTCTTCCTTGCTCCACATTCTCACTTCTTCTTAGTCCCTGCAAGTCACAACAAATGTGAATACCACAACCGGTATCAAGGACCCAAGATTTCGAATGGGGTGAGTTATTAGAAATGATAGTGTAAATACCTACATGGTTGGGTTTAACTTTCCCATCCTTCACATCTTGCTGGTATTTTGGGCAGTTCCGCTTCCAATGTGATTTTTCATGGCAATAGAAGCATTCAGCCTCTTTTAGGTCAGAAGAAGGAGTGACAAAACCTTTCTTGGTTCCACTTGAAGAAGAGCCATCAAGGGTCCTAACCTTGGTACCCTTCGAAGAACTCTTTCTCTTCTTCCCTCGACTTTTCCCGATTGCCAAAACCGGAGTGGAGTTTGGAGTAGGAGTGTTAACAACCGACTTCCCCTTAAGACCTGATTCTGCGGTCTTGAGAAGTCCTTGAAGTTTGCTGAGTGTGACCTCTTCCTTATTCATGTGATATGTCATGCGGAATTAATCATAGCACGATGGTAAGGAGCGCAAAATTATATTTATTGCAAGCTCCTCAGGGAAGTTCACATTAAGCTTCAGCAATCGATCCACATACCTTTGCATTTTCTGCATGCGGCTCGTGACGGAATCCCCGTCCTTCATCATGGTTGTTATCATGGAGCAGATGATTTCGTACCTCTCTTGTCGTGCACTTTGATGGTATCTTTCCATCAAATCTTGGTGCATTTCATAAGGGTAGAAATCCTCATAGGACTTTTGGAGTTCTGCTGTCATTGTGGCCATCATGATGCATGCTACTTTTAGGGGTGTTTACGGGGCGGTTCGGTTCAGATAATAATAAAATTATGAACCGTGACCACGGGGCGGATACCTTACACGCACTATCCATAACCGAACCGAATTGTGTAAAAAACCGAACCGGACCGAACTGTATAAAGACGGGTAACCACGGTTCGATCCACGGTTACCCGCTAAAAAAATCAATTTTTGTTGGAGTTCTAACACCATACATTACCAAAAAAAAATGATAAATCTAATACATAGACATTAATAAGATACCATACATTGATACATTTGACACAAAACATATCATGCATAATAATATAAGCAAATATAAAAAAAAAATTGAGAAAAAAAAAACAAATGACGTTTAAAGCCGTTAACTAATATAGGGTATGTATTAAGAGTATAATTTGATCAAATAGTGAGATTATTATTCAATGTTCCATTAATAATCACAACTAATAAATCATTACATAAGACATACTTATCAATTATATATGCATATCTAAAATAAAAACATTTAATTTAATAAAATAATGTTTCTGTGTAAATTGTATATATATATATATATATATATATATATATATATATATATATATATATATAATATGTAATACGGTTTAGTTCGGGTATCCACGGATATCTAAATATCAAAACCGAAACCGACCCGTATATATCCGGTTTTTTCGATTTTGGTTTTTCACGGTTTCAGTTTTTTTCGGTTTCAGATTGACCGGATCGGTTCGGTTTTTCGGTTTTACGGTTTTTTTGCACACCCCTAGCTACTTTCGTATCATCCCTTTCATGTGCCTGAAAGTCAGCGATCTCCTAAGGAGTTGCAGTGGTCTCATCAATCTCCTTAAGCTCCTTGTCGAGGACATATTCTTTGTCCTCGTAGCGGGTAATCATCCTGATGTTTCTGATCCACTCATTGAAGTTGGATCCATCAAAAGTGACTTTCCCACACAAGCTCATAAGAGTAAAGGAGCCATTAGGATTCGAGCCAGAAGCAGCATTGTTTGAAGAAATCTGAAGGAAGAGGACAAGATTAGTTTAGATATTAAGAGAGTCCTTAATAAAACACCCAAATGTAATATTAAGGCTAGGATCCAATCACAATATATTATAACTTAGAAGAGGTATGTCGTAATCCAAGCTATAACATATTTGAAAGGTAGGTGAATGGCGATTCACCAATTTCCACCATGAAAACTGAAATATTAGATATTAGGTTTTATGATTGGTTCTTAGAAATTCCTAGATTCTTTGAGATTCAATGAACTTTTCAAAGGCATGTTTCAATCTCAAGTGTGCCCTCCAAGTTTTGTGACTGGGATACCGAGGATCACAAAACGAGGTGTGAAGTAACCATGCAAATCACTTAGTACCCTTAAAGTTTATCACTCAATCGATGTGCCGGTAAACCACACACGCTCCACCGATACTATAATAAGCCTTAAGTCACCCTTTACCTACCTTGTTAAGTCCAAGTTAGTGTGCCGGTTAACCACACACGCTCCACCAACGACTTAGACAAAGTGTAAAGTGTAATTTCATGGATTAGCACCTTATTCACATTTTTCCTAAAGTAACTAAGATTGGGAATTTAATAAAAATATTTAGTTACTTTATAATATTCATCATACTTTGAATGAGAATTTATAAGTCCTTGTCTTACCCGTTCGGCTAACGACCCCCCACCAGTCAAGCAAGCGGTGGGTGAGAGTAAACACCCATTAAGTCACCATTTTATAGGCAACAACCTTATACCCACCTTATAGACCGGCTTCGTGAATGAGGCGTACTAGCGGTAAGACGACTTTGTTCTTATACATACATATATATATATATATATATATATATATATATATATATATAATTAATTATTAAGTCATCATAATATAAGTATAAGGATTGAATTTTAACTTTTAAAATTCTAAGGGTTGGAACTAAAGTTTTAACTTAACTTTACTTGTTCCAAAACTTGAGGGCAAGTTTTGTAACTTTCAAAACTTTTCAATTCTTGTAACTTATGAGTTTAATAGAGTAATAAAATGAAGACTCTTCATTTTCTAACTCTTGTGTTCTTTTTAATGGTTTTAATTCAAGTGTGACTCTTGGTTTTCCATAACTTGAGGACAAGTTATGGACTCCATTAAAACACATTATGATCAAGAATTATTCTACCACATAGGTTACAAATCATTCCTATGATCATCTAAAACATCATAAGAACAAGAACATGAATATGAACACATTCATAAATCAAAATTACACTTAAAACTTTGTAATTTTGATAACTAGTTGTTGTAAATGAATTAGAAAGAACATTACACCATCAAAACAAGTTTTCAAGTACCAAAACAATTTAGGGTAATGTTTCTAGTCCATTTCCAGCAACTAAAGTCGAAATTCTGCAATCTGTCGACCCTACTCGCCGATTGCATGAACTTACTCGCTGAGTAGGTTGAAGTTACACGTGGACTCGATGAGTCCCCCCCCCCCCCCCCCCATGGACTCGACGAGTCCATTCGTAGACAGTAAGATTTTCGACTTTTTTCAACTTTTAAGCACAAATAAAAAACAAACAAGCCTAGGCTCTGATACCACTGATGGGTTTTGAGCATTCTAACACTTCCTAAGTGTACATGCAACCCTAATAACCTTGGATCTATGTTTGTCTAATTATCATGCAAAGTTGAATTCCAAGGCTATATTCTTATCTAGCATACATGGGGAACAATTTTAACTTGAATGATAGATAGAATAACTTACCTTGTTGTTGCTTGTGTTCCTTGAAACCTTATGAGCCTAGCACCCCAAGTGTGATGCCTCAAATGCTTCACACAACACCAAATGCTCTTGGAAAGACTTTTGAGAGAATGCACACTTCTTGAAATCGGCCTAGCCCTCTTGTTTCCTTAGTGTAGCCGATTTTGGTGGAGAATATGATTCTTATATAGTGTTGACACATCTAGGGTTACACCATGTAAACCCTAATGTGTCATGACTCTTCATTTCCATGACCCATGGGTTTGTAACTCCCATGGAGCATCCATGGAGCATCCTATGGGTGGAACCCAACTTGATAATCCATGGAGCCTCTTAGCCCACTATACAAGATATGGATGATTTACATAATCAACCCATATATTTAATTAGTTATCTTTTGATCACTTAATTAATTCTAAATTAATTCTTGATCAAACTAATCAAATAATATTATTAATATATTAGAACTTATAATATATTAATAATCTCCAAGTGTTATTTCTCTCATTTAGTCTATCCAATTGCATGGTGCCATGCAACCCAAATGGACCATGCCGGGTCGGGTCAAGTACATACCAGAAATAGTTATGGACTTAGACACCTTATCCAACAGTAGAATGAGGTGAGAAGGAACCGAAAAGAGTAACAGAAACAATAGGCGGATGTGGTGACGGTAACCATGGTAGAGAACGGAAATGAGACAGAGCTAATTCTGAAATTCAGATCCGCAAACCACGCTGGAAGAGGTGGACTCAAAGAAAAAAGGTAGCGATGGAAGGTGGTTTGGAAAGCAAAGAGTATCTTGGATGGAAGAAGGAAAGTTTCAAAGCTTGGAGAAGATAGATATGAACTGGAGGGCACAATCGGCAATGCAGTGGAATATACGTAGAGTACTGTTATTGTACCTTAGAGGCGGTATATGATGGGGGAGGACACGTATCACCCATGTATATTAAAGCCACCGACCCACGTATTTCCCTTAACAACAGAGCAAAGAAAGAGAAAGAAATTAATAAAGTGACAAATAGAGAAAAACATAGGGACGTAAAGTGTGAGAAATAACCTGCAAAATAATCAATTGAAGTAGAGGGGCCAAAACAGACAAATAAAATGCAAGTTCACTGTTGCTAAGATTCATATCTTTAATATATATATATATATATATATATATATATATATATATATATATATATATATATATATCCCGGATATAGAACTATGTTCACTTTTATGATTTATATTTTTTTCAATTTTTTAAGGTGTCCTTACGAGTCGTCACTGAAAATAGAGTTCTCACCAGAACCAAACCCATATATATATATATATATATATATATATATATATATATATATATATATATATATATATATATATATATATATATATATATATATATATATATATATATAGGGGCGAGATCCGTTGAGAACTCATAGTTTCCGAAAACCCGATAACTAAAGGTGGAGTGTTAGATCAAATTTAACTCATACTCGTACACACACATAGATGCTAATTAGCTACCGAAGATGGAATTTTTATATATACCTTATCAAAATCCATGAATGGCTGGTTCACTGACCTGATGATCATCGTCATCGTCATCTTCAGCCAACCACCACCATCGTTGGAGCTCCATTATCGAAAGACCATCATCGGACCGCGATCGCAAGGGTGAAGGAATAAACAAATATTAGATCTCATTCTCTATTTATATAGTTGTAAAATGTCAGAATGAGAGATGCGATGAAATTTTATGGCTTCTACTTCAGATCCGGTGAAACGAGATGTATTGGCAATTGAAACGATATATGGTGGCGGTGGCGGTGTAACGAGATCCCGTACCGATGGACGATGTGACAAGGTCCGGTGGCAGTTCGTAAGATGAACAGGTGAAAGTGTTTTTCAACGACGGGAGGTGGTGAACAAGCAGATATGGGGAGAATGAAGAGGTAACAATTTGGTGAATTAGGAGGCGGCAAGTAAAAAGGTGGAGGAGGTGGTTAATGACGGTGGGAAGCAGAGTGGGATGGCAAACAAGCATATCTAGAGAGACTAAAGATGTGTCGATCTGGTGGTTCTGACTACAAAGTTATTGTGCTTCCGGCAGAGGTTCAGTAATCATGATGGTGGTTCATAATCCAGCTTCAAGATATGAGAGAGAAAGAGAGGGATAGAAATAGAGAGAGACAGAGAAAATGTGTGTGTGTGTGATATCAGATCTTAGAAAGAAATAAGAAAATAATTATTTTATTGAATATAAAATAACTTTTTAAATAAATTTTTAAATTTTACATATTTTAAATTATGGTCTAAATTTGTTTGCGAATGTTCTCGATTTGATAAATGTTCTCATTTGAACATATATATCTCTCTCTCTCTCTCTCTCTCTCTATATATATATATATATATATATATATATATATATATATATATAATTTTAATTAATGTGGTGTGGTGCGGTTTCAACCGTGGTTTTGAAATTGTAAACTATATATATATATATATATATATATATATATATATATATATATATATATATATAATTTTAATTAATGTGGTGTGGTGCGGTTTAAACCGTGGTTTTTAAATTGTAAACCACAAACCGCACCTTATAATGTTGTTTATCAAAATTACGAACCGCAAATTGCATTCCTATTATTTAAACTACGATATGTGGTGCGAGTGATTTATGCGGTTTTTGTGGTTTGATGCACACCCCTATATTCATATATGATTATTACGTACCAAAGCCACCATCTTCCCTTTCGTCCGCCACCTCTGTTGGAACCTAAAACTGAACATCTAGCAATCCTAAGTCCATATTCTGAAGTACTTGCATTTCGGAGTAAATGTTCCAGATTGGGATGTTAACGGGGGAAAACGGGGTGGGGAGTGCATCTCCCGCCCCCGCCCCCGAAATTTCCCCGTTCCCCCGCCCCCGCCTTCGCCCCCGGAATGTTCAACCTTCCTACCCCCGCCCCCGCCCCCGCCCCCGATTGATTTTGTGCTACTTTTTTTTTGCTAAAAGAAGTTGTTATTTAGGCTAAAAGAAGCTATTTTTAGATAACAAATAATTATTTATAGCATAATTTTATATGTTAAAAATAAAAAAGTTATGGCATTTTAAAAAATTATGCTAACAACTTAAAAACATGTTTTTTTGATCAGTTTTGGAAGCTCAAAATCATGTTATGGTTTATTATATTTATATAATTAATATATGTAAATATATGTGTAATTTATTAACGGGGTCCCCATGGGGATTTCGAGATGGGATTGCCTACCCCCGCCCCCGCCCCTGAAATTAAAACAGGGGTTAACCATGCCCCCGCCCCCTATTTTTTTTTTAAATATCCCCCAAACGGGACGGGGCCCCCATGGGAACGGGGTCCCACGGGACTTTTTGACATCCCTAGTTCCAGAGTAAATAATGGAGAAGTCGTCCGGAACCTGTCCGGACCAGGAAAGAACTCGAAGTGAAAATGAAGCCATTCCGGATTGACTCTCATGTCCGGAATGGATGCTGATCCAGAACAACTTAATTTTGTCTTATTGCATTTATTGTATTTGTTTTTGTATTGATGTAACGTTTCATAGGACTTAGTCTTTTCTTGTATTTGGACAATCCGAATGTCAGAATCACCTCTATTGTCCAGTCCTATGTAAACACTCTAGTTAATTCATTGTATCCTTCACTTCTATTTAAAGGAGCATTCAATACAAGTCAACAACGGATCATTCACTCTACTTTTGGCCTTTACTAAGTTGTTTTAACACTTCTCTCAAACATTCTTCTTGTTCTTCATTTATTAGCTTTACTTTGATCATTTATTTTCATTCTTCATTTAATGACTTGATCATTTGCTGAACACATCATCTAAGGCTTGACTGGTCTTTTCAGGCTTGACTTGAACATTTATTAGCAAGCAGACATTGATCTTAAGAATTCACTCAAGGTTTGAATTCTCAAGCCTTGTCCCTGCGCATTAGATCATTCTTGTACTCTCAATTGGTATCAGAGCTTGAGTGGTTGTCCTTTGAATCCATAAGATCAGTTTATCATTGATTTGAAATTACCTTGGTATTTCAATCATATCTATGTTTAGGATAAAAGTTCTTCTATATACCACTTTTGCTCAAGATATCTTAAATTCAATGGTTGCTTCTAATCCTCAGCAAATGATTTCCATGCAAATCTTAAAAAGTGTGGGTGGCCCTACACGTGCCCCATTACAAGTTGTGGAAGAATATGATCACTGGAAAGTTAGAATGGAAAGATTTCTATTGGCCAAAGATAAAGGTGAAGAAATCTGGAGATCCGTCAAAGAAGGTCCTCATGTTCTTGTAAGAACCATTGTAAGAGATGCAGCTTCTCAGCTTATGGGTCAAGATGAAATTCGTCCAACTCCTCTAACTACAGATGATATTGACAAGCTGCATGCTAATCAAGTTGCTTTCTCAGAAATGGTGTTTGGTGTTCCTCTTTCACTCTTTGAGCACATCAAGCTATGAAAATCAGCCAAAGAGATTTGGGACACTCTTCAGCACCTAATTGAAGGTTCGGAAAATATGAAAGATAAGCGCCTTACCTCAGTCGTTAATGACTTTGACACCTTCGCAATCACTCATGGCGAATCAGTGGCCTCAGCCTCCAACCATTACCGAATCGTGGTCAACAACATGATTGCTCATGGGATTGTCAAAACTTCATTGGAGTACAATCTCAAACTTATAAACAGTCTGGGTAAAGGATGGGGAAATGTGAAATCTTGTCTACAAAGCAATGGTTCCTTACAGACGTTGAAACTCTATCAACTCCTTGATGACCTTCAAGGGCATGAATCTAATGTTGCTCAAACCATAAGGGAACTCTCCGGAGGTCCTCTTTCCCTTGTCAGTTCTTTTGATTCAATCATTTCGAACTCATCTACTTCGAATCCTTTTAAACCCACTATTCAGTTAGTTCAAACATCTACATCTACCGTACCCACACAAAAATATCCTATTGATGATTCCGAAGCCATGGACTCTGAACTCCGTTTCCAAACATCTGCATATACCGTACTCAAACATGCTTATGTGACAGATTTCATGTGAATCCAAAAATGTCTCATCTATTGGATGTAAAACAAATCTTCCGATATCTTAAAGACACAAAGAGTCTCAAAATCTGGTATCCAGCAAATGAAAGTTTCCTTCTTCAAGCATATTCAGATTCGAACTACGGTGGTATTCAACTTGATAGAAAAAGCACTTCAGGTGGCTGTCAATTCTTAGGTGGTCCTTTGGATTTTGTGGATGAAATCTCAACTCTTGGATTTTGTTACCACTTTCAACGGATTCCTATTTATTGTGATTCTTAAAGTGCCATTGCGATTTCCCACAATCCAATTCAACACTCAATGACTAAGCACATTGACATAAAGTACGATTTCATAAAAGATCATGTACTTAATGGTAACATTGAACTCATTTTTGTTCCATTTGACAATGAGATTGATGATGTGTTTACCAATGCATTAGACGAAAACAAATTCAATGGTTTTCTGAACAAGATGGGTATGATGATACCAGATCCTCAGTTCTTTCAGGGGACTTGTTCTCTTTGATAGACATATTTGAAAGAAACCTAGTTTCGATCTCAAAATCTTTTCATCTCGGAACTACTTTCTCTCAGAATACATCGAATCATTTTACTTGTCTTTATTTCTGACGATCACTTGACTTTTAAGTTGTATAGTTCATCATGATTGATTGTTATTCTAAGACCACATTGTCATTGCATTTGATTGTCATCTCTGAATATACTTTATAATAGCATCCCGGAATTCCATTCCGGAAAGGTATTACATTCTTCACTCCGGGTGTTGGGTCAAAAATATGGTTTATACTTTACTTTTCTAGAAAAATGTATTTTTGTGTCTTGGACCGTAAACAACTTGGTGTTTATGGTCGTATACGTGTTTACGGCCGTAAACCCATTTACGACCCATGTTCTCCGGCCCATGTTCCCCTTGTATATATATATAGGTGTTAGGGTGAGGAGTAGAGGATGATGAACGTGAGAAGAGAGAAAGTAGAGAGAAGAAGAGAGCATTTTGTGTGTGTGAATCTTGTGTAAAGGAACTTAATTCTAATCATATCATTCAAGATTCATCATATTCTTCTTCTCCTTCTCTTCTTTTTGATCTGGCATCATCCGCTTGATTGGGATTCCGCACCATCAAACGGATCTGATTGATACACAGACATTTTGGGGACTTACAATTGGTATCAGAGCAATGATTGTATCAGTCAATTTTGTCAGATCTGGAGCTTATTTTTTCTTATTTTCGAAATATTCTTGCGTTTTTCGATAGATCTCTGAAAAATAAGGGGGTTTTCTTCTTCTTGTTTTTCATAAAAAAAAATATTTAAAAAAAAAAAAAGGTTTTTGATTGAGTTTTGGAGCAAAAAAGGGCAAAAATCATTGTTTTTTTGTCGAAACTTGCGAGGGGGTGGCGGAGTTTGCGGCTGACGGCTACGGTTTCGGAGTTCACGGTCCGGAGTTTGCGGCTCGGTCTAGATCGTTTCCGGTTCGCACCTTGCACATTCAGCAGCCTTTTTCAGCAAACCTCGCACTCAGCATCAGTAAAATGGAAGCGAATTGGGGTCGGAGTTCACGGTCCAGAGTTTGCGGCTCGGTCAAGATCGTTTCCGGTTCGCACCTCGCACGTTCAGCAGCCTTTTTCAGCAAACCTCGCACTAAGCATCCTCGCATCAGTAAAATGGAAGCGAATTGAAGTTGCCTGGAATCGAACCCGGGACCTCTGATTCATAGGACAGCGCCTTAACCAACTCCTCCAGCCACGTCTTTGTTCCTTACCTCCCAATTTTAATTCAAAATCACTCCCTTTCGTTCCTAATTTCGTATTTTTTACACTTTTAGCACAAAATTCAAATTTCTTTTCTTTTTAAATTCCATTTTCATCCAAATAATAATAATAATAATAATAATAATAAATATAAAAATAATAAAATAAAAAATAAAAAATAAAAAAAATAAAAAATTTCAATTTTAATTTTTGACTTTTAATTTTGATTTTTTTTCTTAAATTTTTTATTTTTGACTTTTATTTTTTTAACTTTTGACCTTAAATTTTGATTTTGACTTTTTCGTTTAACTTTTTAATTTTCAAATTTAGCTTTTCGGTTTGACTTTTGAGTTTAACTTTTTAAATTTGACTTTTAAGGTTGACTTTTGAGGTTAATAATCAAAGGGTTTGACTTTTAAGTTTGATTTTGGCTTCTAGTTGTGATTTTTAATGGCTTTTAAGGTCTACAAGGGAGTTGAAAACATGAAATAGAGTCGTCAGGATATGTTAAGACAAAATTTCAACATTTTCGATTATATCCCTGGAGAAACCCTCGAAACTCAGTTGCAACAATTTACCACACTCACTAGTAAAATGAATATAGTTGGGATCTTCTTGACCAAATCTGAATAAACAAAAAGCTACTGAATTCATTTCCGAAATCGTGGGATATGAACGTAGATGTCATCAAGAAGACAAAAGATCTCAATCGTCTTAGTATTGCTGATGTAATTGAAGAGCTTGATGCTATGAAATGTGGAGAAACAATGAGTTCCGCAAACCTTCCGGTTAATGAAGTTTCATGTTCTCAATCATGTGAAGTTTCATGTACTCCATCTTGTGAAGATACGATTAAAATTCTTCGTGAACATAATGATTTGCTAAAAAGGGAAGACGAGGACCAAAAATACGAAGGATATCAACTTAGGAAAGGACAAAAACCCCTGAAGGCTGAATTAGAAGCAAAAGCCAAGGACTTTAGGAAGCTTCAGGAAGAGTATAGCAACAAGTGTGAAAATTATGACTATATTAAGAGACAACTTGCTGCTGTAACTGAAGAACTTGACACTTTAAAAATTAAGTGTGGAAAAACAGATGTAAGTTTTAAAAATTATATTAGGTCAAGTCAGACAGTCGAGTCCTTATTTGAAACCCAATTAAAATTCAAAGATAATCAAAACAAGGGTCTAGGGTATGATAGTGTTCCTCCACCTTTCAATCATAACTGCACATCCATCCCCATGACGCAGAACGAAATTGACAAGGACGCACATCTTCAATATGGCAAACCAGCTGGATTTGTGCAAGAGGTATTCAGGTTGAAAATACTAATGTTTCTACTTCATGTGCAGGTAAAGTAGCAGAAGATGAGAACAAGGAGAACACTACTGAACAAACCAATGATTCCTTGAACTCAGATTCTATTGCTTCGAATTCTGTTACTCCTAACAAACCTGCCATTAAGAAATACAGGCCTCCAATTCCAGCGCAACAGAGTACCTATTGCAAGTGTGCATTTGGGATCCACAAGAAACGAGGCAAGGATACGCCACCATGGGCAGGAAGAAACAACTTTACAGTGAAGAAAAAGACTTGTTTTCATTATGGAACACCTGGACACATTGCCAAAAATTATCCTAATCGTGCATACGCTCCCTACTATGCACAAGGGTGGCAGAACGTGCCAAGAGGGAAATACTTCAAAAGAAACCCCTCAAGGTCACGTTCAGACCATGGTAATTGGAACGCGCAGAAGGACAGGAATCTGAATCCCAAGGGCAAGAAGGGAATGTCGGCCGAGAAGCCCAATCCAAGAGATGCTCCAGTAAAACAAAGACTGGTTAGGTCAAAGTCATCTCAGCAGCCGGCTTCTAGTTCAAAAGCAAGTACTGAGGCACCCATCCGCTCAAACAAGAAATGGGTTAAACCCGACTATAGATGGGTTCCGAAGGCTCAATCTCCCAAATCACCTAATGACTATAATATTTCTACATCTTCTGTTTGTGATCAATAGGATATGTCATGGGAGAGAGTACCGTACAAGGATGACAAAGGTCGACCCAGTTTCAAAATGGACTGGGTTCCAAAGACGAACTGATCCGCTCTATGCTGGATCAGCTATGGAGGCATATCATCAGACTTCGGTTTGTTGGTAGTAGCCGTTCCAGACACATGATAGGGGACATCTCTCATCTGTACAACACTCATAACATTGTTTGAGAGTATGTATCCTTGCGAGAAGGGAAGAAAGAAAGGGATCACTCATGGGGTTAGTGCTTAATGACTTGAAGAATTTTCGGATCTGTTATGAGATTATGCGTGCTGTTCTCAGACCTTTTGGATGCAGATCAATCGGTGAATTACGGTTTGCGTTTTCTTCTCTATACTCCTGAGTTTTCTTAAGCTGATTCGCTTTAAAGACTAATTTTTGTTTTAGGATAGTTTAAATTTGCGCATTTACTTTCGTTTCTCTCCTATGCACAAATTTAGGGGGAGAAATAAAAACAAAACAAAAACTAGAAAATTTTAATTTAAAAAAATCAAAAAACATTAGAAAATCAAAAAATCAAAAATATGGTGTTAATGGACTGTGCTTGCAGGAGACGTTTTGGGAAGTGGTATAATCATGTAATAACAGGCAATCTAAATTTGTTTAAGGGACTAAATCTGAATTGTCTAGGCTCTGTGTTCGATGCGCTGGTAGGCACGAAAGATTTAAAATGGATTTGACTAGGCATAGATGAACTTAAGGAATCTAGAAACTTGAAAAATCTTGACCTAGATAGATCCATTTTTCCTGAAAATACGACGCTCAGATAGGTTGAGCAGGGAGATATACATGAAAATCTACCAGTCACATTAAAAGAACTCGTATCTAGAACTGTGGATCAACTTTTCCTTGATGTGCGGATTTTGTCCCTAATTTCGGTTTTGATGGGGTGACTGGGGAATTCCGATAAACTAGGTATGTAGAAGGTTATTTTCTTGCTTTCTGTCTGTTAGTAATATGTTTCCTCCTTTGCGTGATCGAGAGATCCGACCTGGACTGTAACATATGCAATTCTATCTCGCTGCATCTTCTATCTATACAATTCTTTTATCTGTTAGCCATATATTGTCTCCTTTGCGTGACTCATAATCTGACCTGGTACACAGTATATGCAACATTCTCTTCTCAATCCCTCTAAAAATTCAGTTAGTCATATGTTTCATCCTCTGCGTGATTGGAAGAGATCTGACCTGGATGTATCGCGTATGCACTCTAAATCTATTTTCTCTCTTAATAGTTGTCTGCTCACCCGGTGTAAGGAGTATTCAAGAAGTCCTTGATGGCTGCAGCATATCAGGAAGCGGGAAACACGTTCTAGTATAATTAAAATTTAAACACATACAGATTGTCTATAGATCTCGCTACTCAATTTAGGTGGACAACAATATCTTTGGTCATCGTCAGTTGAATGGTCCTTAAGGAATATTATCTAGGAACCTAGGATCACATTGTCTTGTCACTTATAGTATGTCCTAATTTTGTCACAATCTCTCGTGTTTAAGTGGACCATAATACCAGCGATTGACCAGATCTATTCATGAAGGGAGAGGTACTGATAAACGGATAAAGGTTGTCTAAAAAACTATGATCCCAAATCACTCTTAAAGTTAGCTATTATTTTTGTTTTTGTTAAGTTTGTTCATAGTGTTCTTCTAATTTAAATATAAGGAGGAGAATTAAAAATAAAAAAACAAACAAAAATAAAAAATAATGTTATTTCTGTTTTATTTCTTGTTCAGGAAAAATCAAAAATCCAAAAATATTTTTGCTTCTGTTTTATTTTTTGTATAGAAAATATTGCATACACTAAATAACTACAGTAATGATGTCAATTTCATACAAAGGAAACCCTAGGCTAGCAGGCATCATATAATCAGGCAATTCTATCATGCAATTCCTGAAGATCCCTAGCCTAGTACTAGCATGTTGTTATAACATATCACATAATCAAATAACTTGCATGGTATTTTGGGGTCTACTTACTGGCTCTAGATGATCGTACCCACTGCATCCTCCTTTACTTATTTCGAAAAAACCTTTTGAAAACCATTTTGAAAATCCCTTCACAAATCACACCAATTTGCTTCCAAGTCTTCTCACAAACGAAATTAGGGCTTCTGGATTTTAAAAGGGTAGCAAAGAGGCTGAGGGTGGGTTATAATGTGCTTTATATAGGGTACAACCCCCAGGATTAGGGTTTTCTCCCTTCAGCACCAACTCGTCGAGTACAAGCCACCGACTCGGCGAGTTGGCCACTTAAACCCGCGACAAATCCCGCTCCGACTCGGAGAGTAAGCATGCCTACTCGTCGAGTCCCTTTCCTTAATTTACAATTTACGCCCTTCAACAGCACCTCTAGAATTTGGGGTGTTACAACTCTCCCCTACTTAAATTAGGCTTCTTCCTCAAAGCCTACTGCAGTATATGCTTCAGAACAAACCCCTTGCACTACAGACTCCGATTTCTCAATCAACTTATGCTCTTACAAACCCTACTTTTGTATCTCTCTTAAAATGGCGACATATTCACTTATTCTCCTCATTCTGATCTACTAACAGATACAGAGTCTTCAGCATGACTGGACCGCCTTTCCAGGCCTTCAGCCTATCTGGGCCACTCTCGGAACCTTCAGCATGTCTGGACCACCCTCCTGGGCCTTCACCCTGTCTTGACCGTTCCCTGAGCTTTCATCCTGACTGGTACGCCTTCCGGTCTTCAGTCTATCCGGACCACTCAAAACTGTCGTACGCCACTCTGAACCATCCTTCCCGGGAATCTCTCTCATGCAATCTGTTATAGTCCTCATGGGGTTCCGAACTCTAGTCCCGTTCCCGGAATCCTTTCCATGGCCTAACCCAGGCCTCACATCAACCAACTACTTTTCCTGAAACCATGGTCTGTTCCCTGCCCATTTGACTATACCTTGCTCCAATCATGCCACACTCTCAGCTAACAACACTAATAAATCCAAAACAGCGAACCAACCCTGGATGCTTGTTGTTTCACCGGAGAATTTTCCAATTCTCCCCACATAGTGTACCCACTACTACTTCCGCTGACAACCGGCATAACTTGGTAAAGTTTCCCACTCTACTCTAGGAACCAAATCCCTCCGGAGTGAGCAACCTCCACAGGTCACTCTCCCGACACCGTACATCCCGAATTCCAAGGAAATTCAAATCCCAACTAAACACTTCTCGCAATATCGTTGCTATTCCAAGCAACGAGATCATATACCTTACCTTTCGGCCAAGAATCCTTCTGAACGCTAACCAACTACAACTCCTAACTACTAAGATCTCCAAACATACTATGAATCATGCGCAAAAGGCGAACAGATTACAATACCACATAATCAAAAAGATAACAAGACATCAAAATGGAAAAATACTCGTAGTTGCATCCGGCTCTGCCACGACCCCCTCTGCTGTAAGCTGGAAAGCGTATCGTTGAGCCCTCGAAGGCTCCGATCCACCCTGCCCTCCACTCGTAATCCTCAAAGTGGCCAGTGCTGGAGCCTGCACCGGTCTTGCAACAAGTTGTGGACAGTTGACCCTCAAGTGTCCAACCTGATGACAATGATAACAGATCCTCATATCCTGAGCTAGGACCGACTGTCGGCAATCCCTCGTATAGTGCCCTTCTTTCCCACACTTGTGACACGCGCCACCGGACCTACAAAATCTAGCATGACCCTTCCCACACTTCTCAAAAGTGCGGCTGCTCTGACCTCCAACCCTAGAGTCAATGGTTTTGGACCGTTTTGGCGCCAGCTTCGATTGCACCGGGGCCTGCCTCTGCTCTCGCAACTGCAACTCCATCTCTATCTCCCGCCACCTGGCGGCCTCCTGTAGCTCTAACAAAGTATCATACCTCTGCGTGGACACAAACTGTCTGATGTCCCTCTTGATCATACTCAGATATCGGTACATCTGAGCCTACTCCGAAGCAAACTCCAGGAAAAACATCGCCCTCTCAGTGAACATACTGGTGATCTTCATCACCAACTCTGAATCCTGCTCCAGCTCTAGGAACTCCTGATCTAACCTTTCTCTCTCTCTCTCTCTCATCCCATGGAACATAACAAGTGCTGAACATCTCTCGAAACTAATCCCAAGTAACCGCAACCCTCTGCGCATCCGAATAAGATCTTGTAGTCAATCTCGACCAATCCTTCACCCTGAGCTTCAAAAGGTTCAGAGTACATCTTACCCTTTGATCCGCGGGGCATGAACACGTGAAGAAACAACCCTCCACATCTGACAACCACCTCATAGCAACTATCAGATCCTGAACTCCATCAAAAGTAGGGGGCTTCATATTATCAAAGTCCTGATACTAAAAACCTTGACCGACTCCTCTTCCTGCCGCTGTTACAGCCGATGTAGCTGCCACGGCAGCCGCCTCTGCAAGAGCTGCATAGCGCTCATCAAAGTACTCAACCATGGTGGTCTTAATCGACCCAAACATCTCCGGAAACTCATCCCGGAACATAGCAGCAACCTCATCATGCAGGATCTCACAAATCCTGGCATCCAACTCGTCTGTACTCATCTAGCCAATGACCTTAGGTGGTACCGATCCACCCTAATCACCCTCTCCTGATCCCGATCCCGAACCGAATCCTTCCCCGAGACGTCTCGTAATCGCCATACTGCAACTGCACCACAAGATATTAGTCATTCCTTATAATAACCCCGAGAACCAGCTCCCAACAAAACCCTTAGGGTTGTGACCTCCTTGATACGCGTATGGGTTCCTGTGCTTTTAGTAGTACGGGCCCATACTACCTTCCTCACCTACCCATATTTGTATCAAGTATCACCACAATACCCTAACAATAGCATATACATAACGAACACTTAATCCCCACTCCTAGAGGAGCACCACTATCCCATAACCTACCTACAGGTCCCATACAACCCTCTCATCCATGAAACTTCCACCAACCCTGCAACACTAGTGTATGCTAGCCATATATAACGTCGGACCCCATAGACTTTCGAATATCCAATCCTACCCTAAACTCCCAATCAAACAAGAACAGAACATAAGGCCAAATCAAACATTCTCAGGCTATAAGATCTTAGTTATGTATAACCATGATGCATACACTAAATAACTATAGTAATGATGTCAATTTCATACAAAGGAAACCCTAGGCTAGCAGGCATCATATAATCAGGCAATTCTATCATGCAATTCCTAAAGATCTCTAGCCTAGTACTAGCATTTTTTTATAACATATCACATAATCAAATAACTTGCATGGTATTTTGGGGTCTACTTACTGGCTCTGGCTGATCGTACCCACTACATCCTCCTTTACTTATTTCGAAAAAAACTTTTGAAAACCATTTTGAAAATCCCTCCTTGATTTGAGACTGGATTCACACGAATGTTCCTTCAATTCACTCAAATCGAGGCTTTGATACCAACTTGTAACATCCAAAATTTCAAACCAGATTAAACTTTTTAAAACATGTCAAGTTCATCAAAACATTACAACTTTGTTTTCAAAATATTGATTATCAGAGTTTTTCCCATAAACATAAACACAATAGGAGGAGCTGTACGATCACGCATTGGCCTTGCCTCGATCCCATGATGTACCTGAAACAATAAACTGAAACTGTAAGCCCGAAAGCTTAGTGATTTTCCCCCAAAATACCGATACACATACAGTCCACATAGCAATATCAACAATAACATATCATATCAATCAAAACATAACAGCATGCACTGGGTCCAGAGCTTTTCAAGCTGGACTACCCCCTGGGCCCTCAGTACGAGTTTGGAATGCCTACCGGGCCCTCAGCTCGTATCTGGAATGCCATCGAGCCCTCAGTACGAGTCTGGAATGCCTATCGGCCCTCAGCTCGTATCTGGAATGCTCCCGAGTCCTCAGTATGGGTCTGGAATGCCTACCGGGCCCTCAGCTCATATCTGGAATACTCTAGGGTTTGTTGGCTACCGCACGGAGCAGTACAGCCTCAACCCATCCCACATAACATGTCGACATGTATCATGACTAATGCACATACAGATAATCAAACAGTGTCACAGCCAGTTCTATAGATCTACCCGACTAGCATATCAACTAGCATTCATCACTAACTCAACTAAACATATCAATAACTACTAGGATATCAAATCCAATGGACCGGCCTTCGTGCCTTAGACCCCTTAGTATAGTGAGGATAACTCACCTTCAACTGTCAAACCGAATCACAAGAGCACAATCCCGAAGCACCGCCTCAAACTCCAACACCTATATCCATCAATAACCATTGACATAAATATCCAATTTACCATAATACCCCTGAAGGTCAAAGTCCTCAATCAAAGTTAACCTTCCTGATTGACTCTACTCGCCGAGTCAACCCATCGACTCGTCGAGGTCTCATATTCAGAAAACTCTCATAGTACGACTTAACTCGCCGAGTCGCCCCAAGACTCGTCGAGTCCAACAATCTCTGAGTTCCATCCTGGCCAACTCACTGAGTCCCCAACCGAATCACTAATCCAAGGCTTTAACTGAAAGAGGTTAGGTTTTGCGAGCAGACTCGCCAAGTCCAAGAACAGGCGCGCCGAGTTCACGACAATCTTCAATAGACTTGTCGAGTTGTTCTTCCAACTCGTCGAGTCCAAGCTCATCATCATAAGACTCGCCGAGTCACCTATGCGACTCGCCGAGTTACTACGCGACTCAATGTCTGATCTCTAGCCCGACTCGCCGAGTCATCTCCCATACTCGTCGAGTCCATGCGTGCATTCCCATAATCTCGAGTCACATAGCTACTCCTTTGATCCAAACAATAGATTTGGGTCTCTAAGGTCCATTGGCAACATAAAGTTGCTACCTTTACGTGCTTCTTGCCCCATAATACCAAAAACCAAGCTAGAAAGGGACTTAACTCTTAGGGAAAGGCTTTTGCATAACAACTAGAAAGGCTTTCTGCATCAATGATCCATATAGAACTCAGATCTGGAGTTTCAGCTCCAGATCTAACTCATGCTTCAAGATCTCCTCAATATTTCTCCAACCAAACCCTAAAACTCCATGAAAATGGAACTAGAAAGGAGAAGGCCAAGGATAATGATTCCTTACCTCCAAAATGATCTCCCACTGAAGTATAATCTGGATCTCTTCAAGTCTCCTTGATCCAAGCTTCTTGATCTTCAAGATCCCTTCATAAATCACACCAATTTGCTTCCAAGTCTTCTCACAAACGAAATTAGGGCTTCTGGATCTCAAAAGGGTAGCAAAGAGGCTGAGGGTGGGTTATAATGTGCTTTATATATGGCACAACCCCCGGGATTTGGGTTTTCTCCCTTCAGCACTAACTCATCGAGTACAAGCCACCGACTCGGCGAGTTGGCCACTTAAACCCGCGACAAATCCCGCTCCGACTCGCGAGTAAGCATGCCTAGTCGTTGAGTCCCTTTCCTTAATTTACAATTTAAACCCTTCAACAACACCTCTGGAATTTGGGGTGTTACATAGAAGTCCAGCTGATTTCTGGGTACATGTCAAAGCTAGTGGGAGCATAAGTGTTATGCTAATAAGAATGGAATTATTATGCTAGTGGGAGCACAATTATTACGTTAAGAGTTGCGAGTTAGCAATGTTAATTATAGAAAACAAAAGTTTCAATTTGCAAAGATGCAGGGTTTGAAAAGTTTTTTTTGCTATAATTAAGGGAGAGGAATTCATACTTCATTTCAAATCTAAAAGTTGAGATTAAGATTTTAATCAACTTTGGTCAAAGGATATATATGAATGATATTTTGAAAATATTTGACACAAGGAAATTCTATATATGGAAATGTTATAGCGAGAGACTGGTAAAGTATCATGTCTTTATGTAAACCATTATGAATCATATTCCATATGTTTCGGATATAGGATCGATTACATATGCTATAATATTGTTCTAATTTTCCGAATTCCTAGGGCAGTAAGAGGGAAAAGGGACTACAACGAGATATGACTAAAATGGTTAAGCAATTATCGAGGAGAATCGAGGTTTACCAAATATTGGTTGCTTATGGACAGTTGAAAGCATATTGTAAATTTTGGAAGGACCGAATTAACATTTTCTGAAAAGAGGCAACTCTTGTTCAGAAGTGATAGTCAAAATGGGAATATGGAAATGTTTCCATGAGTGAAAGTTACTCTTTAAATATGTGTAAGATTAGAAAATTTAATGCAAGAAGGATGTTAAAAGGAATGTACTTTGAATGTGAGACTTTGTTTCCATGTAATTTTTCTCCACTAGAACACTTTGTAATGTTTGTTGCCAAGTCTCTGTGACTTTTGTGCATAGTCATTACAAGAGGATCATTACATATATGTTTAGAATATAACAGATTATAGTAAATGACAAGAATTTGGTATTCTTACATTTACGGTAAGGATTTGGAATTGTCAAATGAGTGTCATTGAAATGCTTTTAGTTGATCTATTTCACAAAGATAGGACCATATGTAAACATAGTGTGCATGCTTGGAGCATTGGATAACTATTGTTTTAATTCAAGTATTAAGTTGATTAATCGAAACATTATACAGTGAATAATGTGTAATAAATATGGTGATTAAATAAAAGGTGTTTTATTTATATTCAAAAGTTCTGAGACCATATTGGATTCAATTATTCTTGTGTTTCACTTTACATGTTTTGACTTCCCGAATAACTAGGTTTTTCAAACTATTCATAGTCGATCATACTTTGGAAGTAGGTATTGAGGCAATACTATCATGAATCTAACTATAGATTGTCTAGGTGTTTTAGACATAACACAAGTTTGTTGTAGTGTTCATGAGTACTCCTGGAATAAGATTCGACTATTGGATTAAACCCACGCTCCTCTAAATCACTTCATGGATTTTATCACGAGTGATTGTGAGACGATAATATCTTATATTTTTGAAACCAAGACATATGAGTTGTACTTTACAAGTCGGTTGTACATTGACATATGCAAACACACCAATAACTTGGTGTTATAAAACATATTGTTGTGTGTGATTTGATGAGTAAGTACAAGCAAGCATTTAAGTTAAAGTTTATCCGTTCCTTTTATCCTTGGAGGGATAAAAGCGATATATATGGGCCCATCAATGATTTAGTGATGACACCCGAAGCACTTGGCCAAGCCTGGACTGTTTATTTTTTCAATTAGTCAGTCGTCATAAATCAACAATCGGGAAACAACAGATGGACAGAGAGAATGATTATAATCCATGTCTCACTCCATATGGTATTTTGTAGAATAGAGAAATATATGATCCCTTATCTAATGGACACGTCATTGACTAGGTCAGAGTTCGACAAAGGCTTTTAAGAGCTATAATTGCTAGTCGGGATTTTGGATTCGTACTTGCAATAATAGTTATTAGACTTATCCAATTGGGAGACTGTTGGATTAACTGTCTAAGACCATAACTATAATTTGTATGTACTTGACCCGAGAATTGCATGGTCTGTTCGGGTTGCATATCACCAGGACAATTTGTGGATGGATATTTGAGTAAGAGGTTATTTATGATGTGTTAATATATTATAAGTTCTAATATATTAATATGAAAATATATTATTTAATTAGTATTGATCAAAAATTAATTTGGATTTAATTTAGTGATCAAAAGAGACTAATTAAATTAACAGAGACTGATTATGTAAATCAATGATATATATATATATATATATATATATATATATATATATATATATATATATATATATTGTTAACACGTTGTCGCACACGTATTAAACAAATAAATTTATCATTGCTGGTTGCACTAAATATATAGCACAAGGAAGCATGGTCGAATCCTCAGGGACACAGCCTAATGGTCAATGCCTTTTTGCATCAAGCACAATCTAGTCAAGAAACAGAAAAAATAAAAGGGGGTTTTAATTAAAAACTAAAAATGCAGTGATATTAAACTAAATGAAAATCAATAATAAAAACGATTTCAGTTCTACCGTGACTTTCCTAATCAAGTAACTGATCCAGGTCTGATTATTAAGATGCGTTCCATCTAAGCTGGTACTGAGAAAAACTAACAAGTTCTAGTAATTTCTCTTTTACCTAAATTAGTTAATCAAAACAAGCTTTTTGAATTAACCCTAATTTTTTACTGTCTAATCAAACAAGTTCTTAATTAAGATCAAAAAAGTTGCATTATAATCTATGTAAAATTTCCAACAATATCCAATACTCACTACAAATAAAATAACATTTAGTGGCACAAAAAAAGTGTCACCTAAACCAAAAAATACTACTAAAACCACCCTAGACATTCAGCAGCACAAAAAAAAGTGCCACTAAAGGCCTTTAATGACACTTTTTGGTTGTGTCGTTGCAACCTTATTAAGGCTTTAGTGGCACTATTTTTATGTCACTATTAAACTTCCAAAATAAATATTGTTTTTTATGATTTCATAAACATTTTGTAACAAAAAATATTTTAATAAATTAGGTCCGATTTTTTTTAATTTTAATGATAATATAAAATAATAATAAGATAACTAAGATAATAAATGAAAACACAATATCATTACATCATTTTAAACTTGTCTAAGAACAACATTCTCAATATGTTTAAAATACAAGCATCTTCTCAAAAGTTTAATAAGTCTAAATGTTATGCTAGTAATTAAACCATAATACTATCAAACTTGATATGTGTTGGGGAAGAAACATGAAACTTGATTGCTCTCGAACTTTGTACAATTGCTCCTCTTGTTTATCAAACTTCTGATTTTACCTGTCATATTAACCATAATACATCATATAAAAGGATATAGGAATATCACCAATAAACATAACATAAAAAGAAGTGTAGATCTTTTACCTACTAGACAGTCTCTTAGGATATTAGATTTTTTGAATAATAAGTTAACTAAGGGAAGCATATAACTTAAATCTATAAGAACTGTTGAAATCATATGACATATAACTTCAGAAGCTCAACAATAAGTAATCAGGAAGCAGTTGATTTATAATCATATGACATATAACCTGAGAAGCTCGACACACCTACAATGACATATAATCAAGTTGATTGATTCCCACAACAAACAAGTAACTCAGATACGTTGCTTCATTCTCGTATGTAAGATCCAATTTTCAAAAAGAATACTCAAAATTGAACAGTGATTTGCTTCATAGAACTTGGAAGCACATCCTAGAAGCTGAAAGATTGAATGGTGCTACCTAATCTATAACATAAATCCTACATTAAAAAATAATGTAAGAAGCTAGAACTTAAATTCAGAATAAAAGGAGTATCTTATGGAATTATAGGGGATTAAACTTGAAACAAGAAGCTAGTACCTTGTTATCAGAGGCGTAAACGAGAGTTGAAATAAGAAGCTAGTAACTTAAATCACGACATCTCTACATAAAATCAAAATTGGAAGCATAGTAACAGACCCATATACGCTTGTTTGGTATCAATGAAACTAGAATAATCGAACAGATGGCGGTCGATAGACGGGAAATTGATTTAACTATCGAACGAAAACTTGGTTTTAGGCGGAGGGATTGACAGACGCAGATTAGAGTGGACAACTTGGTTCGGTCGAACTAGAACAGTGGGAAGAAGCTGGATGTAATGGAAGAGATGATGAACACTTGAACAAATGAAGTTGAATCGTGTATGATTATTGATTGTATTTGTGTTCTTTCTCTTGAGGCTTAGGCCCCGTTTGGTAGCCTCTTAATTGAAAAATTAAGAGGCAGACTCTTAATTTTTCAGATTTAGACTGTTTGGTTGGATATGAATTTATGCCTCTTAATTTTTAAGAAGGCTCTTAAAATTTCAGATATAAAACTATGTCTGAAAAAATAAAAAGATCCCGTGTTCCCTTTTTGCCCAAATACTTCTTCTCTTTCCTCTGCCTTTTTTCTTCACAATTGTCGCTTTTCTTCTTGCCCCCTCCCATTGAAACGCCGATTGCAACCCTCCGCCATCCCTTCCGGTCATCTCCTTCGGACACTGCTTCCGCCATCGCCGCCAGCAGCGAAGATGTAACAGCCCGGAATTTCAGGTATTTAATTAAATTATTTTTGGGCATACATGAAGGGGGACTCGGCGAGTAGGTGCATGACTCGCCGAGTAGGACTATAGCCTTGGTCGCAGTCGCAGATACGCGACTGGACTCGACGAGTCCAAATAAGGACTCGGCGAGTCGACGCCGTTTCAGCTGAACCCTAGCCGTTTCATTCTGATCGTATATAACGATCTTATGGCCGTCATGTCGCGTCTTTTGGCCGGTTGAAGACAGTTTGGGTGTGTGTGAACGTCAGAAGCAAGAGAGAAGACTTGGAGAGGATTGAAGAAGGGTTAGACAAGAAGAAGTAAGTTGGTGATCAAGAGAACCGGGTTCTGGAGGATTGGAGACACAGGGAAAACGTTTCCAGGTAATATTCGGATCGAAATCTGTGTCGTTTATGTTGTATACGAGTTTAAGGTTTAGGAAACCCATTTAAAGATTTGTTAGATTATATTGTGGTTATAAGTGTCAAATACCCCTGTATTATTATATGTGAAAGACCAGGAAGCCCTATATCTATGTACTTCGGTATCATGCGAAATACAGGAGGCAGCGGGTTGATTGCATGGCGAGGACTCGCCGAGTCCAATGATCAGACTCGGCGAGTAGCTTGAAGATTCACTAGAACTCGCCGAGTTGTTCTTCAGACTCGGCGAGTAGTTTAAAGGTTCACTAGGACTCGCCGAGTTGTTCTTCAGACTCGGCGAGTAGTTGAAGATCTACTAGGACTCGCCGAGTTGTTCTTCGGACTCGGCGAGTGGTGTCAGGGTGTCTATACTCGTCGAGTTACCCTTTGCACTCGACGAGTCTGGTCAAGATTGATCGTTGACTCGTATATAACATAGTAGGGTCAGTTGTCCTGTTTGATAAGATCATTAACACAGGATGTGGTATTATAGGGAATCTGCGGGCTAGCGGATCGTGTGCGAGTAGCTCGAAGCGTTTATAGAGTTCATATTACGAGGTGAGTCTTCTCACTATACTACACCCGGAAGGGTTTGACTGTTGGACCGGAAGGTCGTGTGTGTTTAATTCATGCTAAGTTTAGAGGGCAAATGTTTACCATGTGAAATGTGCTTATATGTGATGTATGTTTATACGGGCCGGAAGGCGAGACATTATGTGATAGAAAGGTTGGTGTGATGTATGATTTATGTGTTATGTGTATCACGTTGTATGTGTTATGTTTATACTATCATGGGCCGGAAGGCAAAATTACTATGGGCCGGAAGGCAATCTATTATGGGCCGGAAGGCGAAATACATTATGGGCCGGAAGGCGATTATATTATGGGCCGGAAGGCAATGTTATGTGGACCGAATGGTCCGGGCCGGAAGGCGTATGTGGGTAAGTCGTATACTGGGGAACTCACTAAGCATTTATGCTTACCAGTTGTGTTTATGTTTTTTTACAGGTTCTAGTGATGACCGTGGAAAGGCGCCGGCATGACCCGTACACACTGCTACTGTTGAAGATCCTGGAGTTTTACTATTTATGTTTCGAAATAACTTGGAATAAACCCTTTTGTCGAATAATGATGTTTTATTTTAAAGAAAAGTTTACTTGAAAATTTGAGATGTTACAATTGGTATCAGAGCCTTGGTTTGAGGGATTCGGGTGTACTTTTGGGTGCAACTGAACTCAGACCGAGGATTTGAGGAAAAACTTTTCTTAAAATAATAAGGACAAAGCGGTAAAAACAAGGGTGGAACAGTGTGTACGAGCAGCCAGCGTCCGAACGGTAAAGATCCCCAGAATACCTTACCATGTTTATGTTATGCACTGAGTTATGAATTGTTATGCATGCTAGAAGACTAGGTATACATGATAGGACTAGTATTGCCTGTTTTGTGATGCCTTAGTCTAGGGAATCGCTTATATGAGATATTTGGTAGCATGCAAGTAGATAGTGCATAGTAGAGGTAGAGTACTCATTATCCGGGATTTGGGGAGGAAGATTTGGGGACGAATGCTGATACGGTGTGGTCGGTAGTATCGGGCCCGTACTATCGAAGGCACCGGATCAGTGGAGGCCTCAAATAAGAATCCCTGGAAATCGGAGACTGGGTAGGGCGCGTATCGAGTACAAATGTACTTGGTGGAGTCTCTGATGATTTATTGTTGAATTTCAGAGACATCATGGTTATCACACGCAACGGGGCGAGTTCGAGCGGTGGGAGTGACGAGGAGATTCGTCAGATTATCCAGGAGGAGGTAGCTGCGGCGGTCCGGGCCGAAATCCCGGAGATGTTTGGGTCTATCAAGACCACACTGATGGAGGAGTTTGAGGCGCGGTACGCCGCACTCACTGAGGCTGCGGTTGCTGCCGCTACCGCAGCTGTGGCCGCTGCTAGGCCACAAGGGGGTGATTCATTACTATTCAGGGAGTTTAGCAACACGAAACCTCCTGAATTTGACGGGACGCAGGATCCGATTGCGGCTATGAGGTGGATCGCCGACATCGAGGGGTGTTTCTATACTTGCTCATGTCCGGAGCACTTGCGGGTACGGTTCGCTTTGAACCAGCTCCGTCTGGGAGCGAAGGATTGGTGGAAGTTTGTGACGGCGAACTTCGCTCAGGCAGAGATTACGGCGGTGACATGGGACAGGTTTACGGAGATGTTCAGGGACGAGTACGTTCCCCCGGTGGAGAGGGAGCGACTGATTCAGGAGTTCTTGACCCTTAAGCAGGGTACTGATTCCGTGGCAGTGATCACACGGAAGTTTCATGAGAGGGCGATGTTCTGCCCCGAGTTGGTATCCACGGAGCAGTCGCGTATGAGCCGCTATCTGAGTGTATTGAAGAAGGAGATCCGGGAGTTTGTGTCAAACTCCACCTACCGTACGTTTACTGAGCTTCAGGCGAATGCCCGGAAGCGCGAGATTGAGTTGGAGACTCAAGCGAGGGAGGAGACTGAGTCTCGACCGGTGGATCGACGACCGGCTCAGTCTCAGTCAGCAGCCAAGCGGACTAAGTTCGCTGATTCGAGGACGGGAGGTTCGAAGGGTCGCACTTGCGCAAAGTGCGGCAAGAGTCACGAGGGGGTGTGTCGAGTTGGTGGTTGCTACAAGTGTGGCAAGGAGGGACACATTGCCAGGGATTGCCCTAAGGGGTTTATGGTTTGCTTTCACTGCAACCAAACAGGACATCGGAAAGCCGAGTGTCCGCAACTTCGTCAGGGAGCTGCACCTGCTACCCGGACTACTGAGACCCGACCGGCGAAGGTCGAGGCCCCGAGGGCTCGCGGGAGAGCCTTTCAGCTGACTGCGGAGGAGGTCCGCGCTGCGCCCGATGTTGTGGCAGGTATGTTATCATTCACGTATTTAATTAAAGGTTGAAATGCTATGCTTATGATAATGTATGTGTAGGTACTTTTCTTGTGAACTCTATGCCTGCTCTAGTATTATTTGATTCGGGTGCGAGTAGATCGTTTGTATCTCTAGCTTTTAGTCAGCACATCGGCATTAGTCGTGAGCCGTTAAGTCGGCCTTTGAGTGTTTCTATTGCGGCTGAGAGAGTGGTTTGTGCTACGGAGGTTCTTCGGGGATGTGTATTAGAGATCTTCGGGGTCGCGTTTCCGATTGATCTAATCCCTATTGCGATGGGGGATGTCTGTGTCATCGTAGGCATGGACTGGTTGAGCCGATTCAGCGCTGTCATCGACTGCGAGCGTCAGCTGGTGACTATACGAGACCCTAGTGGGGGAGTTCTTACGGTATACGGCGAGGGTACCCGTTCGAAATCAGCTTTTTGTTCGGCCGCTAGGGCGAGGCAATGCCTACAGCAGGGATGTAACGCTTTTGTGGCGTATGTGATGGACACGCGGGAGAGTTCCGAGAGACCGAAGACATTGGAGGAGGTTCCAGTGGTGCGCGAGTTTCCAGATGTTTTCCCCGAGGATTTGCCGGGAATACCTCCTGCGAGGCAAGTAGAGTTTGGTATCGATCTAGTTCCAGGGGCTGCGCCTATTGCGAAGGTGCCTTATCGTCTTGCACCTCCAGAGATGCAAGAATTATCCTCACAACTTCAAGAGTTGTTGGGGAAAGGATTTATTCGGCCGAGTAGCTCGCCATGGGGAGCACCGATTTTGTTCGTCAAGAAGAAGGATGGTTCACACCGGATGTGTATCGATTACCGGGAGTTGAACAAGGTGACAGTTAAGAACCGCTACCCGTTACCGAGGATCGATGATCTATTCGATCAGTTGCAAGGGGCATCTTGGTTTTCCAAGATCGATTTGAGATCAGGGTACCATCAGGTAAGAGTGCGAGATGAGGACGTCCAGAAGACAGCTTTCAGGACGCGGTACGGGCATTACGAGTTCGTGGTGATGCCTTTTGGGCTCACCAATGCTCCAGCGGTGTTCATGGATCTCATGAACAGGGTATGCAGGCCGATGCTGGATCGGTCTGTAATTGTGTTCATCGACGACATTCTGGTGTATTCGCGGTCTAGGGAGCAGCATGAGGGACACTTGAGGGAGGTCCTTGAGGTACTGAGGTCGGAGAAGTTATATGCAAAATTCTCCAAATGTGACTTCTGGTTACGGGAAGTGCAATTTCTGGGACACGTTGTAAATCAGGCAGGGATATTAGTCGATCCGGCCAAGGTGGAAGCGGTGATGAGATGGGAGGCACCGAAGTCACCTTCGGAGATCAGGAGTTTCCTTGGGTTGGCGGGGTACTATCGAAGGTTCATTAGGGACTTCTCCAAGATCGCGGTGCCACTTACCAAATTGACCCGAAAGGGTGTTACATTCTCATGGGGACCCGAGCAGCAGACTTCCTTCGAGACACTTCGCCAGAAACTGTGCGAAGCACCAGTGTTAGCTCTTCCGGAAGGGATGGAGGACTTTGTCGTATATTGTGACGCATCGATTTCAGGATTGGGTGCGGTGTTGATGCAGAGAGGCCATGTGATAGCCTATGCATCGAGGCAGCTGAAGCCTCACGAAGCGAGATATCCCACGCATGACCTAGAGTTGGGGGCAGTAGTGTTCGCCCTCAAAATTTGGCGTCACTACTTGTACGGGGTTCGTTGTACCATATACACGGACCATAAGAGTTTGAAGTATTTGATGGATCAACCTAACCTAAACATGCGTCAGAGGAGATGGTTAGACGTGGTTAAGGATTATGACTGTGAGATCCTATACCACCCAGGCAAGGCTAATGTGGTAGCCGACGCATTGAGTCGTAGGACGGAGAGTACTCCATTGCGGGAGGTATGTTTGAGAATGACGGTGATGACTCCGGTATTAGATACTATCCGTGGGGCACAGGCTGAGGTTGTGAAGTCGGGGATACAGAAGCAGGAGCGGGTCGTCGGGTTGATTTCAGAGTTCGTTACGGATGGACGGGGACTTCTGACATTTCAGGGTCGGATTTGGGTGCCATTCGTGGGCGGTACGCGTGTTATTTTGATGGAGGAGGCACACAGATCGAAATTCTCGATCCATCCCGGTGCTACGAAAATGTATCTGGATTTGAAAAAGGAGTACTGGTGGCCTTGCATGAAGAGAGATGTTGCTTGGTTTGTGGAGAGGTGTTTGACCTGTCGGAAAGTTAAGGCTGAACACCAGAGACCGCACGGTAAGTTGCAACCCTTGGAGATCCCTGAGTGGAAGTGGGATCAGATCACGATGGATTTCATCACCAAATTGCCGAAAACTGCCAGGGGAGTCGATGCGATTTGGGTGATTGTGGATAGGTTAACAAAGAGTGCACATTTCCTTGCCATTAGTGAAAGTTCATCAGCAGAGAAGTTGGCGGAGTTGTACGTGAGAGAGATAGTATCTCGGCATGGAGTGCCGACCTCGATTGTTTCGGATCGCGATGTACGTTTCACTTCCAGGTTCTGGAAGAAATTTCATGAGGAGTTGGGTACTAAGCTGCATTTTAGTACCGCATACCATCCCCAGACCGACGGTCAGAGCGAGCGGACGATTCAGACGTTGGAAGACATGCTTAGAGCATGTGTGTTGGACTTCGGGGGTAGCTGGGACGCGCATCTGCCGTTGGTTGAGTTTTCCTACAACAACAGCCATCATTCGAGCATTGGTATGCCACCTTTTGAGTTGTTGTATGGTAGGAGGTGTCGGACTCCTATTTGCTGGGGAGAAGTGGGACAGAGAGTGATGGGCAGTACAGAGATTGTACTTCAGACGACCGAGCAGATTCAGCGAGTGAGGCAGAGGTTATTGACCGCCCAGAGCCGACAGAAAAGTTACGCGGACAGACGCCGGTCCGAGCTCGAATTCCAGGTCGGTGACTTCGTTCTCCTAAAGGTTTCTCCTTGGAAAGGGGTAATTCGGTTCAGGAAGAGGGGCAAATTGGGGCCCCGGTTCATAGGTCCATTTCGGGTAATTGCAAGGGTAGGTCGGGTAGCTTATCGGTTGGAGTTACCGGTGGAGCTGAGTCAGATTCACAATACCTTCCACGTATCGCAGTTGAGGAAGTGTATAGCCGATGAGGCAGCAGTGGTTCCATTAGGAGACATTCAGGTGGATGCGGGCTTGAATTACGCCGAGAGACCAGTAGCTATCAGGGATCGGAAGATCAAGGTTCTACGGAACAAGGAGATACCTCTGGTGTTGGTTCAGTGGCAACATCGGAAAGGATCGGAGATGACTTGGGAGCCGGAAAGAGAAATGCGGGAGCAACATCCGGAGTTATTCGCAGATTGAGAGACTTCGAGGGCGAAGTCTAGTTCTAGTGGGGGAGAGTTGTAACAGCCCGGAATTTCAGGTATTTAATTAAATTATTTTTGGGCATACATGAAGGGGGACTCGGCGAGTAGGTGCATGACTCGCCGAGTAGGACTATAGCCTTGGTCGCAGTCGCAGATACGCGACTGGACTCGACGAGTCCAAATAAGGACTCGGCGAGTCGACGCCGTTTCAGCTGAACCCTAGCCGTTTCATTCTGATCGTATATAACGATCTTATGGCCGTCATGTCGCGTCTTTTGGCCGGTTGAAGACAGTTTGGGTGTGTGTGAACGTCAGAAGCAAGAGAGAAGACTTGGAGAGGATTGAAGAAGGGTTAGACAAGAAGAAGTAAGTTGGTGATCAAGAGAACCGGGTTCTGGAGGATTGGAGACACAGGGAAAACGTTTCCAGGTAATATTCGGATCGAAATCTGTGTCGTTTATGTTGTATACGAGTTTAAGGTTTAGGAAACCCATTTAAAGATTTGTTAGATTATATTGTGGTTATAAGTGTCAAATACCCCTGTATTATTATATGTGAAAGACCAGGAAGCCCTATATCTATGTACTTCGGTATCATGCGAAATACAGGAGGCAGCGGGTTGATTGCATGGCGAGGACTCGCCGAGTCCAATGATCAGACTCGGCGAGTAGCTTGAAGATTCACTAGAACTCGCCGAGTTGTTCTTCAGACTCGGCGAGTAGTTTAAAGGTTCACTAGGACTCGCCGAGTTGTTCTTCAGACTCGGCGAGTAGTTGAAGATCTACTAGGACTCGCCGAGTTGTTCTTCGGACTCGGCGAGTGGTGTCAGGGTGTCTATACTCGTCGAGTTACCCTTTGCACTCGACGAGTCTGGTCAAGATTGATCGTTGACTCGTATATAACATAGTAGGGTCAGTTGTCCTGTTTGATAAGATCATTAACACAGGATGTGGTATTATAGGGAATCTGCGGGCTAGCGGATCGTGTGCGAGTAGCTCGAAGCGTTTATAGAGTTCATATTACGAGGTGAGTCTTCTCACTATACTACACCCGGAAGGGTTTGACTGTTGGACCGGAAGGTCGTGTGTGTTTAATTCATGCTAAGTTTAGAGGGCAAATGTTTACCATGTGAAATGTGCTTATATGTGATGTATGTTTATACGGGCCGGAAGGCGAGACATTATGTGATAGAAAGGTTGGTGTGATGTATGATTTATGTGTTATGTGTATCACGTTGTATGTGTTATGTTTATACTATCATGGGCCGGAAGGCAAAATTACTATGGGCCGGAAGGCAATCTATTATGGGCCGGAAGGCGAAATACATTATGGGCCGGAAGGCGATTATATTATGGGCCGGAAGGCAATGTTATGTGGACCGAATGGTCCGGGCCGGAAGGCGTATGTGGGTAAGTCGTATACTGGGGAACTCACTAAGCATTTATGCTTACCAGTTGTGTTTATGTTTTTTTACAGGTTCTAGTGATGACCGTGGAAAGGCGCCGGCATGACCCGTACACACTGCTACTGTTGAAGATCCTGGAGTTTTACTATTTATGTTTCGAAATAACTTGGAATAAACCCTTTTGTCGAATAATGATGTTTTATTTTAAAGAAAAGTTTACTTGAAAATTTGAGATGTTACAGAAGACCTCCGACTCCTTCATCGACGCCAGTTCTCTTCCACCTCTTTCTCCTCTAGCTCCGAACATGTCAGCAATGTCACCGCCGTCGTCATCTTCGCCTCCATCTTTGGCTGCTTCGTCGGTGCTGTCTTTGCCTCCGACATCTTCTGCAGGTAACTTTTCTTTTTCTCTTGTAATTCAATTTTAATGCTTGAAAGTATTAAAACCCGGATGGTACAAACTCAAGAATCCATGAAAAAGAGCATGAAGCTCTTGTATGCAGAACTGTGCTTGTACCTTGGATTGGGGAAAAGGGAATTGAGGCGAAAATGAGATCGAATGGAGGAAGATGACAAATGGGTTTTGGCTGAAAAATTCGTTTCAGATTGGAGTTCCAATTTTCATTCATCATCTGTTAAATCTGTTAAGCAGATGGTCGATCAACAATTGGTGATGACAATGATAATAATTCATCTCAGGACTCTTTTTCTTCATTATTGTTTAGTGGTTTGAAGAAACTCATGAGATTTTTAGATGGTAAATGATGGAAAATAATTAATAGTTCTTTGCAATTTAAAGAATTTCTTGATGTTCACCGTGTTAATTGAGTTATAGTTTTTACATTATGCATTCCCGAGTTCAAAGAAATTATGATTGTGCATACAACTATATAGGTATGATGTTCATGCTGTCATAGAGCTTGTTCATTTGGTTTATCATTATACATTCTATTATAGATTCACAAAATGAAAAATGTCAAAGAGCTGTCATTACGCTTTCATCATAAGAAATCAACTGAGTTGTGAATTGGATATGTATTTAATTTTGTTTTATTTTTGGTTTGGATTTTATAAGGTGTTTATTTTTTTTAAATAAAAATATTGAATTTAACAATAGATAATACAAAAGGGTAAAATTGTCTTTTTCATTATTCAGCACAACATTTCAGAAGATCCAACCAAACAACATGTTAAGAATTCAGATCTTAAAAATTCAGACCTTCTTAGAAATTCAGACCTCTTAAAAATTCAGATCTTAAAAATTCAGATACCGCCAAACAGCCCCTTAGACTACCCCTAGCTCAATAGGAAAGGGGAGGCGTCATTTAGGGTTTAACAATTTGAAAAAAAAAAAAAAACAAAAAAAAAACAAAAAACAACGGAGGGAGGGAGGGAAAGGAGGTAAACGAAATTTTGGAAAAAAAAATAGTATCTTTTAAAAAGAAAAATAGAAAGATATGAGCATTAAAAATTAAGTGTCACTAAAGAATATAATATAATGGCACAAAATAACTGTGTCGCTAAATATCATTTTGTTTGTAGTGACTTCTCATAGGTTCGGAAGCGTAAAGATTTAATTTTTACGGTTTATAATAAAGTCAAATCCAAAACACGGAACCGATTTATTACTTGTTACTTATTACCAATTCATAAGAACAATTATGTATTTTATAATTGATTAACTGGAATGATAAAACCCTAGCTAGGTGATCAAACTAATAATAATCAAAATCAAACATTCATTAAGAACAAAACTAAAGAATCTAGATAGAAATACAAAACAAAAACCATATCTAATGATCAATCACATGAAAGTACTCATCTTTGCATAATTGGAAACTAGGTTTTAGCGGGAGGATGATTTAGACTCTCTAGGACATTCTACGCACATGTTTATTAGATTTCGGTGGCAGTTAGGATACGTATCTTCCGTTAGCGGAATTTCCGTATAACAACAGTTACCACACTAGCATAGATCCCTTCAAGATGTTATGTGGGAGAAAGTGTAGGATCCTAATCCGTTGGGGCGAGATTGGTCAGAGGGTCATGAGGAGTATTAAGGTAGTACTCAAGACTACTGAGAGGATCCAGCATGTCCGGAGCAGGCTCCAGATTGCTTAAAGTCGGCAGAAAATCTATGCCGACAAGCACCGTTCAGACTTGGAGTTTCAAGTGGGATACATGGTTTTCTTGAAGGTGTCACCTTTAAAAGGTGTCATCCGGTTCAGGAAGCGGGGCAAGATGGGCCCCAGGTACATCGTTCCTTTCAGGGTTATAGCCCGGGTAGGCAAGGTGGCGTATCGATTGGACCTTCCAGCAGAGCTCAGCCATATCCACAACACTTTTCATGTTTCCCAGCCGTGGAAGTGCTTAGTGGATGACTCTGTAGTTGTGCCTTTAGAGAGATATACAGGTTGATGACAGCTTGAACTACATCGAGAGACAAGTATCTATTCTCGACAAGAAGATGAAGGAGTTGAGGAACAAGAGGGTTGAGCTGGTGAAGGTGCAGTGACAACACCGTAAGGGTTCAGAGTGGACTTGGGAGCCAAAGGAGGAGATAAGGGAGAACTACTCGGAGTTATTTCCCGATGCAGCAGACTTTGAGGACGAAGTCTAAGACAAGTGGGGGAGAATCGTAACACCTGGTTCGTAGTACGCATTTAATTATAATTTATTCATTTTTGTAGAGCAACTCGACGAGTTATGAGCCCCAAACTCGTCGAGTAGAAATAAGAAGAGACACGGGATTTTAAGTAACCTACTCGACGAGTTGAGAGCCTCAACTCGATGAATAGGGTTGCCATAGTGAAAACCTAATTTCGGGGTTTTCCACCCTATTTAAGCATCCTAATCCCCACTTGGTGGACTTATTTCCAGTCAACATGCCCCAAACCCTATATTCAGAAACCCTAATGCATTTGTCAGCTTGTGAGCTATTTTTGTAACGCCTGTGTTTCTGGGCTTGCCATTTTTAGCAATGTAATAGTCTAGGTTAACCTTTGTAACTCAACTTGAAATAATAAGAATGTATTATTTGTGAATTATGTGAATTATGTGATTTATGTGTTTATTTTCTTGATTTTTATAATTTAATGAATTAAGAATGAAATAAGCGTCAAAATTAAAGTGTGAGATACGCCCGATATCTTTGCATAAAGTTGTAGTGGTCGAAACAAGGATTTCGGAGATATAAGGAATGCCAAAATCCGAGTTATAACGAAGAAGTTATGACCTGTCGAAGTTTCGCGACAGAACCGACACGACGCCGAGTGACGTAAAATATGAATTTAAGATAGAACGATATTTAGCCTTAGCGATCTAAACGAAAGTCGTAGATTTCGTTAAACCAAGAGCGTGCATAAAAGGAACGCCCAAATCTGACTTCGTATGAGGAAGTTATGATTTTCTGAAGTTTCGACGTGGCAGTATGCAGCCCGAATACTCGATTTGAGATCGAGCGGTTTTTAGCCGAAACAATCTAAATGAGAATCGAAGATCTCATTGTTAGTAGCGAAACGATGAAAAGTTAGGCGAGAACGGACGTCAGACGAAGAAGTTATGAATTTATAACGAAGTTTTTCTGTCCCGGCCTTCTAAAAATAAATAATAAAAATAAAAGTCAAAATTAGCCGACGGAATCTAAATGAAAGTTGTAGAGTACGGTCTGACCTTCGCGTGGATATAAAGAACGTCGAAAACGGAGCTTGTATGCGAAAGTTACGCAATTTAGAAGTTTGACAAGTCAATTACGCCCCGCGTAATTTGAGTACGCCCCGCGTACTCAGTCGGTTGCAACTTGTCTGACCAATACTCGAGTGCCACCAGTCGACGCACGCAGTGACGTCAAAGTACGCCCCGCGTAACCCGAGTACGCCCCGCGTAATCCCAGACCCAGCAGCCTATAAATAGAACTCGAATTCAGCCATTTTCTCTTGTTCAAACTCTTCTTTCTCTCTAAGTTTTGCCTCGTTTTGCGTGCCGTTTATACCCCGAAGCCCCGGTAATATTCTCGAGCCCCGAAGCAAGATCCGAAGCCCCGAGAATCCCGAAGAGCGTTATTCCCGAGCCGAAACGCTGCCCGCGAGGAGCCCGGTTTTGTGAAGATCTTCCAGATCTACGGAGAAACACCTCTTCTGCAAGCCGTAGTGCTGCCCGATCATCTTCTGATCATGTGAGTGTGTAGTTACTTTCATTCCAACACAATATTATGAAGTATTTCCTATAAAATACGTGTTATGTGTATATATTTGGTTGTTATACGTGTGAGTGTATATTCACTCTCTTCTATCTTATAGATCTAAAGTATTCTCTATGAAATACGTGTTATGTGTGTATGCCTCATCTGTTATGTGAAAAATGTTTTGATTGAGCATGCTATACAGGTTTTGAAACTACGTATAAAAATGTATATTTTATCTACTAATATGTTGGGTAGAATATGGGTAGATAGTTGGTGTGTAATAAACAGATGAGAGGCCTCGATGTTGTTTTGATCCAGTCATCTAGCAGAATTTAGATGACGACCACGGACTTTTCTAGATAGTCCAGTGGAACGCTAGCAGGCTCATAACCTGTAGGTGTAAATGAACTTGGGTGTTCATTCGCTGTATTCCATCCCCCCCATGGTTGCCTTATTTGACTTATATTGCTGAGGAACCCCCGAAGCATGTGTAGTCGCCCCGATGAAATATTCTTAGACTAGGTCCCTTGTGTTAGTTATTTAGGGACATAAAGTGAGAATAACGGGAATGGGTAACTGGGTTATTGTTGGTTGATAATAATTAATTTAATTATTTATTGTGGGTTGAAAACCCTATATGCTCACCAGGCTCCCAAGCCTGACCCACTCAGTTGATTTATTTTACAGGAAGTGGCGCAAGAGCTTAAGATGGGCGAACATCAAGTTGTTTTGTTTACAAGTCTGTATATGTATATATTTGTTGAAAGACTTGTAATGCTATCGTTTATGCTTTATGATCTGTATCGGAACATGACATCCCGACTTTTGATTATGAAATGAAATCATATTTCTTTATGAAATGTTTTGATAAATATCTATTTTATCATGTTTTGTTTTTGGGAACAAATTCCGCATCTCTTTTAAAATTAAAAGGATTTACTCTGAAAATTATTTTAAAAAGCATAAATGAAATCGGTCTTTTCGGGCCGAGATTTTGGGGATGTCACAGTTGATATCAGAGCATTAGTTTAAGCGAACTAGGAATTTGTAGGATTTCTAGACTTAAACTTAGAATGCTAAGTGGAATTTTGAGATGTGTGTCTGTTATGTTTTAGACACGAGCACTAGTTTATTTTAGGAAAGTTGCCTAAAATGCTTTATGTGCTAAATGTTATATGTTGCCATATATTATATTATTTGTTCGGATCTATGGTCTGTTGCCGACCGGATCTAGAAACCTTATGTGTGTAGGATTCTAAGCGTACGTCTACGATATTAGAACTAGCATGTAAACGTTTCGGAGTGATAAGGATGATTTGAATATCTATCGTGAATAAGGATCTAATTTCACCTTATTCAGTGTGTAGATAAAAAATGGTGAGAACAAGAAGTGGAGTTGGAAATGCTGATGAAAATAGGAATCAACCACCAGTGATTGAACAAAGACCTGTTGTAGCAGCAGCACCTGAGCCAATAACCATGGCTGGTGTGCAATTGATGATTCAGACGATGTTGGATCGTCAGATGGAGGAAACTAGACGGTTGCTTCAACAAAATCGTGAAGAACTGTCGATTCGTGTGGAAGAGCCTGAATTAAATGAAGGGCACTCGGAAGGTGGAAACTTCAGTGGATCAGTTGGTCAAGCCAACCCACCGATAGTTAGGCAAGATAACCGCGATGGAAGGAATGATGGAATGGGATGCAAGTACAAAGACTTTTTGACTTGCAAACCATCAACCTTCAATGGAAAGGAGGATCCGATTGGGGTTATGGATTGGATCTCCGAAATGGAGCTAGCCTTCATGACGTGTGGCTGCAGAGGTAAGTTGCAAACCATCTATGCTGTGCGTCAATTCCGAGGTGGAGCCGTTCGTTGGTGGAACACTCTAGGGAAGACTTTGAGCCCTAATGAGCCACTGCAATTGTCATGGGCAGAGTTCTTGGTGCAGTTTAAGCGCAAGTTCTGCTCGGCTCAAAATCTGTTGGAGTTGGAGAACAAGTTCCTGACATTGACTAAGGGCAGTATGTCAGTTGATGAATACACCAATAACTTCACCGATAAGATGGAGTTTGCCTTGCGTATCATTCCAGACGAGCTGACGAAGGTGGACCGGTATGCGAAGGGACTCCCATGGGAGTATGAGGTGCCAGTACGTCAGGCACATACTTTAGAGGCAGCTATCTGGGCTGCCAAGTCTGTTGAGAACATGATAAAGGGGAGAACCACCAACAAGGTTGAGGTTGGTGAGAAGAGGAAGTTTGAGGGAACATCTGGTTCCGGTAAGAAAAGCAAATTTTCGAAATCTGATTCGAAAAGGTTTGGTGGGGGTAAAGGAGGGGAAGCGAAGTGGTGTGAAAAGTGTAAGAAAAAGCACTTCGGGAAATGTAGCGAGGATGTAACTTGCTACAAGTGTGGAAAGGTTGGACATTTTGCCAATGAATGTCCGAACAACAAAAGGATGTGTTTTGGTTGTAATGAAGAGGGGCATATTTTGAAAGACTGTCCGAAGAAGAAGGAGGCAGCTAAGCCCAACATTCCACCAAAGCCGAAGGTGAGAGCATTCCAGATGACACTGGAAGCTGCTAAGGATGAAGCTGATGTCGCTTCAGGTACCTTTCTCGTTAACAATTTGCCTGCCCAAATTTTATTTGATTCTGGAGCCAACTACTCCTTTATATCGCATGAATTTGGTAGAAAACTAGCTTTGCCTGTTGATAGACTAGATAATGCTTTATTAGTCGAAGTTGCTAGTGGCAAGTTTGTACCTGTTAGCCATCGTATGAAAAACATCTTAATCGACTTGAATGGGAATAAGTTCCACGAGGAATTATTGCCTATCGAACTTAATGATTTCGACATCGTGTTGGGAATGGATTGGCTCAGCGCCAATGATGCCGAAATTTTATGCAAAAAGAAGATTGTTAAAATAAACCCGCCTGGGAAGGAATCATTTATGGTGTATGGGGACAAACGCCGAGTGAATTCTGGAATCATTTCCCTAATGAAAGCCAGAAAGTGTTTGACCAAGGGATGTACATCATATTTAGCATTCGTGATTGATGCTAAGAAGGAGAAGAAGGTGATGCAGAGTATTCCTGTGGTGTGTGATTATCCAGAAGTATTTCCCGAAGATCTTCCTGGATTACCACCTGATCGACAAGTGGAATTCCATATTGACTTGTTACCAGGAACCACGCCAATAGCAAAAGCACCTTATCGATTAGCACCAACGGAGATGAAGGAGCTGATGATGCAACTTCAAGAGTTGTTGGAAAAAGGTTACATTAGACCTAGTTCATCGCCCTGGGGAGCTCCGGTGTTATTCGTGAAGAAGAAAGATGGAAGTATGAGAATGTGCATTGATTACAGAGAGCTGAACAAGGCAACAATAAAGAATAGATATCCGTTGCCAAGGATTGATGACCTATTTGATCAATTGCAAGGTTCGAGCTATTTCTCGAAGATCGATCTTAGGTCAGGATATCATCAGCTGAAAGTAAGAGAGCAGGATATAGAGAAGACTGCGTTCAGAACTAGATATGGACACTACGAGTTCTTGATTATGTCGTTTGGACTAACCAATGCTCCGGCAGCATTCATGGATTTAATGAATAGGGTTTGTAATCCGTTCCTTGATAAATCCGTGATAGTGTTCATCGACGACATTCTGATTTACTCAAAAAGCCAGGAGGAGCATGGCAGACACTTGCGAGAAGTGTTAGAAGTTTTGAAGAAGGAGAAGCTATATGCTAAGTTCTCCAAATGTGATTTTTGGATTCGTGAAGTCCAATTCTTGGGTCACGTGGTCAACCAGGAAGGGATAATGGTTGATCCAGCAAAGATTGAAGCTGTAATGAAGTGGGAACAACCGAAAAGTCCCACGGAGATTCGAAGCTTTTTAGGATTAGCCGGATATTACTGAAGGTTTATCCAAGGCTTTTCTTCGATTGCTACTCCATTGACAGCTTTGACCCACAAAGGAGCTGCTTATGCTTGGAGTGAGAAGCATAAAGAAGCATTCGAGAAGCTAAAGAAGAAACTATGCGAGGCACCGATACTTTCTCTACCCGAAGGAGTTGAAGACTTCGCTGTTTATAGCGATGCGTCTGGGGTTGGATTGGGTTGTGTTTTAACCCAAAGAGAAAGGGTGATAGCATATGCGTCTCGACAACTGAAAGAGCATGAAAAGAACTACCCGACTCATGATTTGGAGTTGGCAGCAGTAGTTTTCGCTCTGAAGATATGGAGGCATTACCTCTATGGCACTAAGTGCAAACTTTTCACTGATCATAAGAGTCTCCAATATCTCTTTAATCAGAAGGAATTGAATATGAGGCAACGACGCTGGCTGGAATTACTCAAGGACTACGACTGCGAGATACTTTACCACCCCGGTAAGGCTAATATTGTTGCTGATGCTCTCAGTCGGAAAGTCAATCTTGAAAGGAAAAGGCCAAGAGCATTGAGAATTGAAGTTGTCTCGACCATTGTGGAAAGTATAAAGAAAGCTCAAGAGGAAGCTTCTGAGAAAAATGACCGAAAGGAGGAACGTTTGGGTAAAACGTTGGTGTTTGGTACAAACGGTCATGGACTGAAGGTATTCCAAGATCGTATTTGGGTACCTAAGTCAGGAGGAATTAGAGATCTTCTGATGGAAGAAGCTCACAAGACCATGTATTCGATTCATCCCGGTAGCACTAAAATGTATAGGGACCTGAAACCCTACTACTGGTGGCCGACGATGAAGCTTGATGTTGCAAAGTATGTGGCCGAGTGTGTGACTTGTGCGAGAGTCAAGACACAACATCAGAAACCGTACGGGAGTTTAGAACCTTTACCTGTGCCTATGGGTAAGTGGGAAGACATTGCCATGGATTTTGTCACTAAACTGCCCAGAACAAAGAATGGTCACGACATGATTTGGGTGGTCGTTGATCGATTCACTAAGAGTGCGCATTTCATAGCAGCCAAGGAGAAATGGTCTATGGAAAAGCTTGCGAATTCTTACGTAAAGGAAATTGTGAGGCTTCACGGTGTTCCGTTAACAATTGTGTCGGATCGTGATAGTCGTTTCACCTCGCAATTTTGGAAAAGTCTACAAGAAGAATTGGGTACCAAGTTGTGTTTAAGTACAGCTTACCATCCGCAGACCGATGGTCAGAGCGAACGAACGATACAAACACTTGAAGATATGCTGAGAGCATGTACCTTGGAATTCCTAGGTAATTGGGATGAACATTTACCGTTGGTAGAATTTTCCTATAACAATAGTTTTCACTCGAGCATTAAGATGGCACCTTACCAAGCTTTGTATGGACAAAAGTGTCGTACGCCGTCTTGTTGGCTTGAGGCTGGGGAAAAGCAGTTTATGGGACCGGAGATGGTTCATCAGACTGCTGAAAAGTTGAAAATAATTAGGGAAAGAATGTTAGCAGCTCAAGATCGTCAAAAGAGTTATGCTGACAAAAAGCGAAGACCGATGACTTTTGAAGTTGGGGATTCGGTTTTGCTTAAAGTCTCGCCGTGGAAGGGACTTATAAGATTTGGAAAAAGGGGAAAGTTAAGTCCAAGGTTTATTGGACCGTTTAAAGTTCTTCAGAGGATTGGGAACCAAGCTTACAAGCTCGAACTACCAGAAGAACTGAGTGGAATTCATAACACTTTTCATGTGTGTTATTTACGAAAGTTCACGGGGGAAGTTCCAAACATGATTCCACTTTCGGAGTTGAGAATCGATGAGAACAAAAGGTTGATTGAAGAACCAGAGGCAATTGTTGACCGAAAGACTAAGAAATTGCGACGTAAGATGGTGGAGTTAGTGCTTGTCCGATGGAAACACACGAATGGGCCGAACCTCACCTGGGAGACGGAGAGTGACATGAGGAGTCGCTATCCGCATTTGTTTGTTGATGTGTGATTCCGGGGACGGAATCATTCTAAGGTGGAGAGAATTGTAACGCCTGTGTTTCTGGGCTTGCCATTTTTAGCAATGTAATAGTCTAGGTTAACCTTTGTAACTCAACTTGAAATAATAAGAATGTATTATTTGTGAATTATGTGAATTATGTGATTTATGTGTTTATTTTCTTGATTTTTATAATTTAATGAATTAAGAATGAAATAAGCGTCAAAATTAAAGTGTGAGATACGCCCGATATCTTTGCATAAAGTTGTAGTGGTCGAAACAAGGATTTTGGAGATATAAGGAATGCCAAAATCCGAGTTATAACGAAGAAGTTATGACCTGTCGAAGTTTCGCGACAGAACCAACACGACGCCGAGTGACGTAAAATATGAATTTAAGATAGAACGATATTTAGCCTTAGCGATCTAAACGAAAGTCGTAGATTTCGTTAAACCAAGAGCGTGCATAAAAGGAACGCCCAAATCTGACTTCGTATGAGGAAGTTATGATTTTCTGAAGTTTCGACGTGGCAGTATGCAGCCCGAATACTCGATTTGAGATCGAGCGGTTTTTAGCCGAAACAATCTAAATGAGAATCGAAGATCTCATTGTTAGTAGCGAAACGATGAAAAGTTAGGCGAGAACGGACGTCAGACGAAGAAGTTATGAATTTATAACGAAGTTTTTCTGTCCCGGCCTTCTAAAAATAAATAATAAAAATAAAAGTCAAAATTAGCCGACGGAGTCTAAATGAAAGTTGTAGAGTACGGTCTGACCTTCGCGTGGATATAAAGAACGTCGAAAACGGAGCTCGTATGCGAAAGTTACGCAATTTAGAAGTTTGACAAGTCAATTACGCCCCGCGTAATTTGAGTACGCCCCGCGTACTCAGTCGGTTGCAACTTGTCTGACCAATACTCGAGTGCCACCAGTCGACGCACGCAGTGACGTCAAAGTACGCCCCGCGTAACCCGAGTACGCCCCGCGTACTGAGTACGCCCCGCGTAATTTGAGTACGCCCCGCGTAATCCCAGACCCAGCAGCCTATAAATAGAACTCGAATTCAGCCATTTTCTCTTGTTCAAACTCTTCTTTCTCTCTAAGTTTTGCCTCGTTTTGCGTGCCGTTTATACCCCGAAGCCCCGGTAATATTCTCGAGCCCCGAAGCAAGATCCGAATCCCCGAGAATCCCGAAGAGCGTTATTCCCGAGCCGAAACGCTGCCCGCGAGGAGCCCGGTTTTGTGAAGATCTTCCAGATCTACGGAGAAACACCTCTTCTGCAAGCCGTAGTGCTGCCCGATCATCTTCTGATCATGTGAGTGTGTAGTTACTTTCATTCCAACACAATATTATGAAGTATTTCCTATAAAATACGTGTTATGTGTATATATTTGGTTGTTATACGTGTGAGTGTATATTTACTCTCTTCTATCTTATAGATCTAAAGTATTCTCTATGAAATACGTGTTATGTGTGTATGCCTCATCTGTTATGTGAAAAATGTTTTGATTGAGCATGCTATACAGGTTTTGAAACTACGTATAAAAATGTATATTTTATCTACTAATATGTTGGGTAGAATATGGGTAGATAGTTGGTGTGTAATAAACAGATGAGAGGCCTCGATGTTGTTTTGATCCAGTCATCTAGCGGAATTTAGATGACGACCACGGACTTTTCTAGATAGTCCAGTGGAACGCTAGCAGGCTCATAACCTGTAGGTGTTAATGAACTTGGGTGTTCATTCGCTGTATTCCATCCCCCCCATGGTTGCCTTATTTGACTTATATTGCTGAGGAACCCCCGAAGCATGTGTAGTCGCCCCGATGAAATATTCTTAGACTAGGTCCCTTGTGTTAGTTATTTAGGGACATAAAGTGAGAATAACGGGAATGGGTAACTGGGTTATTGTTGGTTGATAATAATTAATTTAATTATTTATTGTGGGTTGAAAACCCTATATGCTCACCAGGCTCCCAAGCCTGACCCACTCAGTTGATTTATTTTACAGGAAGTGGCGCAAGAGCTTAAGATGGGCGAACATCAAGTTGTTTTGTTTACAAGTCTGTATATGTATATATTTGTTGAAAGACTTGTAATGCTATCGTTTATGCTTTATGATCTGTATCGGAACATGGCATCCCGACTTTTGATTATGAAATGAAATCATATTTCTTTATGAAATGTTTTGATAAATATCTATTTTATCATGTTTTGTTTTTGGGAACAAATTCCGCATCTCTTTTAAAATTAAAAGGATTTACTCTGAAATTTATTTTAAAAAGCATAAATGAAATCGGTCTTTTCGGGCCGAGATTTTGGGGATGTCACAATTTTTGAGTGAAACTTGGTGTGTTTTGAAACTTGTGAAGGAAGGAGAAGCTTGGGGATTCAAGAAGAAGCTAGTAGATCTAAAGACTCCATTTCATCCTCGTCATTTTCTGGTAACCAAGTCTCAAAATTGCTTAGTAGCTTCTTAGATCTCTTTATTTTCACTCTATTGGTTTTTTGGTCCAAGAAGCTTGATCATTGGGTTATGTGTAACATCCGGATTTTTACCAGGTATCTTGTAAATTTAATTTTGTGGTATTGTGAGGGGGACTCGGCGAGTTGGAGCTCAGACTCGCCGAGTAGGGACGCGGATTTGGGCAATGGAGCGCGCCTGGACTCGGCGAGTCCAGGATATGGACTCGGCGAGTCTGCGCTGTGTAATGAAACCCTAAATTTCCGGGTTTGAGGCCTATTTAAAGGGCCTTATGGCCGTCATTTGTGCTCACCCAACCCTCAGTGAGAGACCCTTGTGTTCTTGAGCGATTTGTGAAGAGAAAGGAGCATTTCTTGACCTTGTGTGTGTTATTTAGCAAGAAGAAGGAGACTCTAGGCAAGAGGAAGCAAAGGAGGTTGCTATTTCGTGGATTTGGAGCTTAGATCATCACTCTAAAGGTATGATCTCGGACTATTTTCTGTTTGGTGAAGCATTATGCAATTTAGGGCTTATGATGGTCATTTATGGGATGATTTGGTGCCCATTGGTTCCCTCCTTGAGTTGAGGTTATGGATCTGGACCCATAGAGGTCCAGAGAGCCTCACTCATCAAGCTTTATGTATGACAATGGAGTCCATGACCTTGTGTTGTAGTAAATGAGTCAAAAACATCATATATGGTCATATAGATGTTGTATGTGCATCAAGATTGTAACTTTACGTGCTAAATGAGCTTGGAGGGACTGGATCTATGGATTAATGGACTGGATCTGACCTTTAGAGCAAGATTGAGTCAGTGCATGGAACGGACTCGCCGAGTCCGAAGAACAGACTCGGCGAGTAGCATGAATGTTGCCCGACCACACAGTGAGTGGCCTCGCCGAGTTGGGGAGGGTGGACTCAGTGAGTCAAGGGGGAGTCAGAATGGACCGGTGGATTGAGTCAAACTGGACTCGCCGAGTTGTTTTGAGACTCGGCGAGTTGAGTCGTGGTGGCCCCACAACTCATGCCAGGTGGAACTCATCGAGTTGAGTGAATGCTCGACGTGTCAAGGGAGGATTCCAGGGAAATTAGTGTATACGCCCAGACTCGCCGAGTCGCCTTGGTACTCGCCGAGTCTGGTCAGAGTTGACCGTTGACCGTTAACCAGAGTTGACCAGTGTTGACTCCTTTTTGATAGTCAACCTTAGAGATATAAAGTGTTAATTAGAAGCATATAATGTTATAGGAGGATTAGAGCTCGGAGGATCGAGCACGAGGGATTTCCAGGAATTCGTGAGATACCGAGATACGCGAGGTGAGTCTTCTCACTATACTTTACCTTGAGTAGGTAACCAGAGTTATGTGATAGAGTATTTGGATGCTATGTATGTTGTGTGTTGTACTGCATGATTTCTATGTGATTTATGTGGTGCATGTTTATCAGAGCTAGAACCTGAGGGTTCACAGAGTTTGGGTGCACGGACCCACAGAGTTATAGCCTAGAGTGGCTAATATGTGTTATATGTGGTATTTTGGGGAACTCACTAAGCCTTGTGCTTACAGTGTTGATGTTATTTGTTTTAGGTACTAGTGACGACCGCGGGAAGGCGCCGACTTGATCCGTATACACACACGTTCGGAGCTTGATATTATGATCTTGGGATTTTGTACTGTTTTGTTGGATAATTAAAATGGTTGTTTTTATGAATATCGATGGAATTATGTTTTATAAAAATTAAAAAAGTTGTTTGAAATTTTCGGTGTTACAAATTGGTATCAGAGCCTTGGTTTGAGGGATTCGGGTACACCTTCGGGGGTACTTGAACTCAAACTGAGGAATTGAAGAGATATTTCAAAATAAAACCAAAATTTTCTAAGAGTAAAAGATTTTCCAGGAAGAAACGTGTGTACGATCAGCCAGCGCCCGAACGGTGAATTCCCAAAATACCTTTATATTATGTGATAATTATTATTAATGTGATGTGTTTGCATGCTAGAGTAGGCTAGGTATTGCTAATAGGACTAGAGTGGCCTGTTTTGTGATGCCTTAGCCTAGGGAGGGGTGAGCTGCTATGAGATGCTGAGAGTAATTAGGTAGCAGCTAGGACTTTGTGTGAGATCTATTTCAAAAGTGATTTAAGTATAATAGAGTACTTGGGGATTGGGATCCGAAGAGGAAGATTTGGGGTGTGTACTGAGACGGTGCGGACAGTAGTATTGGGCCCGTACTACTGAAAGCACCGGTGCGGTACACAGTCCAAATAAGAATCTTGGGATGCCAAGGATCAAGGAGGGGTGGATTGTCGAATGTAAGAGTGTTCGAGTGAAGTCTAATTATCGCATGTTGTCTTTCAGAGGTTGATCATGGTGAGGACACGTCACATGCCAGAGGATGCCGGAGCTAGTGATGAAGAGATTCGACAGATCATTCATGAGGAGGTGGCTGCGGTCATCAGAGCTGAGATATCAGAGATGTTCGGGTCTATTAAGACCGCGCTGATTGAGACATTTGACGAGCGCTATGCCGCTCTTTCTGAGGCTGCGGTTGCAGCGGCTACCGCAGCGATTGCTGCGGCAAGACCCCAGGGAGGTGATGCGACATTGTTTAGGGAGTTCAGCAACACCAAGCCACAAGAGTTTGATGGTACGCAGGATCCGGTGGCAGCTATGAGGTGGATATCTGATATGGAGGGATGCTTCTTCACTTGCTCGTCCCCTGAGCATTTGAAGGTTCGGTTCGCGCTGAACCAGCTTCGCTTGGGAGCGAAGGACTGGTGGAAGTTTGTGACGGCGCACTTCACACCGACTGAGCTTTCGGCAGTGACCTGGGAGAGGTTCACTACCATGTTCCGAGATGAGTATGTCCCTCAGGTGGAGAGGGAGCGTCTGGCACAGGAGTTTCTGACCCTCAAGCAGGGTACCGAGTCGGTTACAGCGATCACAAGGAAGTTTCATGAGAGGGCGATGTTCTGCCCTGAGCACGTGTCCACCGAGCAGGCACGTATGAGCCGTTACCTGAGCATTCTGAGACGGGATATTCGGGAGTTTGCTGCGAACTTCTCGTATCGGACATTTGCCGAGCTTCAGGCAAATGCTCGGAAGAGGGAGATTGAGCTTGAGACTCAGGCCAGGGAGGAGGTGGAGTCTCTGGGGAGGGATCGGCGGCCGGCACAGTCCCAGCCGGCAGCCAAGCGGGCCAAGCCCACTGATCTCAGACCCGGGAGCCAGAAGGGCCGCACTTGTGGAAAGTGCGGCAAGGGTCACGATGGAGTCTGTCGAGCAGGGTCTTGCTACAAATGTGGCAAGGAGGGGCGTATGGCCAAGGACTGCCCCAAGGGATTTGCAGTGTGCTTCCACTGCAACCAGACCGGACACCAGAAGGCAGAGTGTCCGCTGCTGCGCGGAGCATCTAAGGGGTCTGCTCCCGCCGCCATCAGAGCTACTGCTACAGAGAGTCGGCCCGTGAAGGCCGAGGCACCGAGGGCTCGGGGGAGAGCCTTTCAGCTGACTGCGGAAGAGGTCCGCGCTGCACCCGACGTTGTGGCTGGTACGCTTCCTTTTTATTATTTATTTATGGTGTTGAGATATTATGTTTATATTATGCTATGCATAGGTATCTTTCTTGTGAATTCTGTACCTGCTTTAGTGTTATTTGACTCGGGTGCGAGTCGATCTTTTGTATCTTTGACATTTAGTCAGCATATCAGTGTTAGTCGTGGGGCACTGAGTCGGCCCCTGCGGGTTTCCATAGCCGCCGACAGAGTGATTTGTGCCACAGAGGTCCTCCGGGGATGTGTATTGGAGATTTTTGGGGTTGAGTTCCCGATCGACCTGATTCCTATTGCGATGGGTGATGTCTGTGTTATAGTGGGCATGGACTGGTTGAGCCGATTCGGCGCGGTTATCGATTGCGAGCGTCAGCTGGTGACTATACGAGATCCTAGTGGGGGAGTTCTTTCGGTTTACGGCGAGGGTACACGTTCTGGATCAGCCTTTTGTTCGGCTTCTAGGGCGAGGCAGTGTTTACAGCAGGGCTGTAAGGGTTTTGTGGCGTACGTGATGGATACGCGAGTGATCTACGAGAGACCGAGTTCGGTGGATGAAGTTCCGGTGGTGCGTGAGTTTCCAGATGTCTTTCCCGAAGAGTTACCAGGTGTGCCTCCCGTGAGGCAAGTGGAGTTTGGTATCGATTTGGTTCCGGGAGCCGCGCCTATCGCTAAGGTGCCGTATCGCCTTGCGCCTCCAGAGATGCAAGAGTTATCCTCGCAGCTTCAGGAGCTGATGGGGAAGGGGTTTATTCGGCCGAGTAGCTTGCCGTGGGGAGCACCCATCCTGTTTGTGAAGAAGAAAGATGGCTCGCATCGCATGTGTATTGATTACCGGGAATTGAATAAGCTGACGGTCAGGAACCGTTACCCGTTTCCGAGGATCGACGATTTATTCGATCAGTTACAGGGAGCATCTTGGTTCTCCAAGATTGATTTGAGGTCGGGCTATCATCAGGTGAGAGTGCGGGACGAGGACGTCCAGAAGACAGCATTCAGGACGCGTTATGGGCATTATGAGTTTGTGGTGATGCCTTTTGGGCTCACCAATGCCCCGGCTGTGTTCATGGACCTCATGAACAGGGTATGTCGGCCGATGTTGGATCAGTCGGTGATTGTGTTCATTGATGATATTCTGGTATATTCGAGATCTAGAGAGCAGCACGAGGAACATTTGAGGGAGGTTCTTGGAGTTTTGAGATCGGAGAAACTTTATGCAAAGTTTTCCAAGTGCGATTTCTGGTTGCGGGAGGTCCAGTTTCTGGGACATCTCGTTAACCAGAAGGGGATATTGGTCGATCCGGCCAAGGTTGACGCAATGATGAGGTGGGAGGTGCCAAGGTCACCTTCTGAGATTCGGAGTTTCCTTGGGTTGGTAGGGTATTATCGGAGGTTTATTAAGGATTTCTCCAAGATTGCGGTTCCACTCACCAGATTGACCCGGAAGGGTGTTACATTTTTATGGGGTCCCGAGCAGCAGACCTCCTTTGAGACGCTTCGCCAGAGGTTGTGTGAAGCTCCGGTATTAGCTCTTCCGGAAGGGATGGAAGGTTTTGTGGTATTCTGTGATGCATCGATTTTAGGACTGGGAGCGGTACTGATGCAGAAGGGACACGTGATAGCATATGCATCGAGGCAGTTGAAGCCTCACGAGACGAGGTACCCCACACATGATTTGGAGTTGGGGGCAGTGGTGTTCGTCCTCAAGATTTGGCGGCACTACTTGTATAGGGTTCGTTGTACGATTTACACAGACCATAAGAGCTTGAAGTACTTGATGGATCAGCCTAACCTAAATATGCGGCAAAGGAGGTGGTTAGATGTGGTCAAGGATTATGATTGCGAGATCTTGTACCACCCGGGCAAGGCTAATGTGGTAGCCGACGCGTTGAGTCGCAGGGCGGAGAGTACTCCACTGCGAAATGTATGTTTGAGATTGACCGTGATAGCTCCAGTTCTGGACGCCATTCGTGGTGCACAGGTCGAGGCGGTGCGTCCGGAGATGCAGAAGAGAGAGCGGGTCGTTGGGTTGGTTTCTGAGTTTGTATCGGATAGTCGAGGGCTTATGACTTATCAGGGCCGGATCTGGGTACCGTTTGTGGGCGGTACGCGTACTACATTGATGGAGGAGGCTCATAGATCGAAATTCTCGATCCACCTCGGGGCTACAAAGATGTATTTGGACTTAAGAAAGGAGTATTGGTGGCCTTGTATGAAGAGGGATGTCGCATGGTTTGTCGAAAGGTGTTTGACCTGTCGAAGGGTAAAGGCCGAACACCAGAGACCGCATGGCAAGTTGCAGCCATTGGAGGTTCCCGAGTGGAAATGGGAACAAATCACTATGGATTTCATCACCAAATTGCCGAGGACTGCCAGAGGAGTCGATGCAATTTGGGTGATTGTGGATAGGTTGACAAAGAGCGCTCACTTTCTTGCCATCGGTGAGAGTTCTTCAGCGGAGAAGTTGGCGGAGATTTATGTGAGGGAGGTTGTATCTCGGCATGGGGTGCCGATCTCGATTGTTTCAGACCGCGATGTGCGTTTCACTTCCCGGTTCTGGAAGAAATTTCATGAGGAGTTGGGTACTAAGCTGCATTTTATTACCGCATATCACCCCCAGACCGACGGCCAGAGTGAGCGGACGATTCAGACACTTGAGGACATGCTTCGAGCATGTGTATTGGACTTCGGGGGTAGTTGGGATACGTATTTGCCCTTGGCAGAGTTTTCCTACAATAACAGCCATCATTCGAGCATCGGTATGCCGCCCTTTGAGCTGTTGTATGGTAGGAGGTGTCGGACTCCCATTTGTTGGGGAGAGGTTGGGCAAAGGGTGATGGGCAGTACAGAGATCGTGAATCAGACGACAGAGCAGATACAGCTGGTCAGACAGAGGTTATTGACCGCTCAGAGCCGACAAAAGAGTTATGCGGATAGGTGCCGGTCCGAGCTGGAATTTCAGGTCGGCGACTTCGTTCTCCTGAAGGTTTCTCCTTGGAAAGGAGTGATCCGGTTCAGGAAGAGGGGCAAATTGGGGCCCCGGTTTATAGGTCCGTTTCGTGTGATTGCAAGGGTAGGCCAGGTAGCCTATCGGCTGGAGTTACCAGTAGAGTTGGGGCAGATTCACAACACTTTTCATGTATCGCAGTTGAGGAAATGTATAGCCGATGAGTCGGCAGTGGTTCCATTAGAGGATATTCAGGTGGATGCAAGCCTGAATTATGCTGAGAGACCAGTGGCTATTAGGGATCGGAAGATCAAGATTTTGAGGAACAAGGAGGTACCTCTGGTATTGGTTCAGTGGCAACATCGGAGGGGATCAGAAATGACCTGGGAGCCGGAGGGTATGATGCGGGAGCAGCATCCGGAGCTGTTTTAGAGCGAGACTTCGAGGGCGAAGTCTAGTTCTAGTGGGGGAGAGTTGTAACATCCGGATTTTTACCAGGTATCTTGTAAATTTAATTTTGTGGTATTGTGAGGGGGACTCGGCGAGTTGGAGCTCAGACTCGCCGAGTAGGGACGCGGATTTGGGCAATGGAGCGCGCCTGGACTCGGCGAGTCCAGGATATGGACTCGGCGAGTCTGCGCTGTGTAATGAAACCCTAAATTTCCGGGTTTGAGGCCTATTTAAAAGGCCTTATGGCCGTCATTTGTGCTCACCCAACCCTCAATGAGAGACCCTTGTGTTCTTGAGCGATTTGTGAAGAGAAAGGAGCATTTCTTGACCTTGTGTGTGTTATTTAGCAAGAAGAAGGAGACTCTAGGCAAGAGGAAGCAAAGGAGGTTGCTATTTCGTGGATTTGGAGCTTAGATCATCACTCTAGAGGTATGATCTCGGACTATTTTCTGTTTGGTGAAGCATTATGCAATTTAGGGCTTATGATGGTCATTTATGGGATGATTTGGTGCCCATTGGTTCCCTCCTTGAGTTGAGGTTATGGATCTGGACCCATAGAGGTCCAGAGAGCCTCACTCATCAAGCTTTATGTATGACAATGGAGTCCATGACCTTGTGTTGTAGTAAATGAGTCAAAAACATCATATATGGTCATATAGAGGTTGTATGTGCATCAAGATTGTAACTTTACGTGCTAAATGAGCTTGGAGGGACTGGATCTATGGATTAATGGACTGGATCTGACCTTTAGAGCAAGATTGAGTCAGTGCATGGCACGGAATCGCCGAGTTCGAAGAACAGACTCGGCGAGTAGCATGAATGTTGCCCGACCACACAGTGAGTGGCCTCGCCGAGTTGGGGAGGGTGGACTCAGTGAGTCAAGGGGGAGTCAGAATGGACCGGTGGATTGAGTCAAACTGGACTCGCCGAGTTGTTTTGAGACTCGGCGAGTTGAGTCGTGGTGGCCCCACAACTCATGCCAGGTGGAACTCGTCGAGTTGAGTGAATGCTCGACGTGTCAAGGGAGGATTCCAGGGAAATTGGTGTATACGCCCAGACTCGCCGAGTCGCCTTGGTACTCGCCGAGTCCGGTCAGAGTTGACCGTTGACCGTTGACCAGAGTTGACCAGTGTTGAATCCTTTTTGATAGTCAACCTTAGAGATATAAAGTGTTAATTAGAAGCATATAATGTTATAGGAGGTTTAGAGCTCGGAGGATCGAGCACGAGGGATTTCCAGGAATTCGTGAGATACCGAGATACGCGAGGTGAGTCTTCTCACTATAGTTTACCTTGAGTAGGTAACCAGAGTTATGTGATAGAGTATTTGGATGCTATGTATGTTGTGTGTTGTACTGCATGATTTCTATGTGATTTATGTGGTGCATGTTTATCAGAGCTAGAACCTGAGGGTTCACAGAGTTTGGGTGCACGGACCCACAGAGTTATAGCCTAGAGTGGCTAATATGTGTTATATGTGGTATTTTGGGGAACTCACTAAGCCTTGTGCTTACAGTATTGATGTTATTTGTTTCAGGTACTAGTGACGACCGCGGGAAGGCGCCGGCTTGATCCGTATACACACACGTTCAGAGTTTGATATTATGATCTTGGGATTTTGTACTGTTTTGTTAGATAATTAAAATGGTTGTTTTTATGAATATCGATGGAATTATGTTTTATAAAAATTAAAAAATTTGTTTGAAATTTTCGGTGTTACATTATGGGTGTCCCAAGTGAGCAAATCTTCAGATCTGGAATCATAGAGGACTTTCATGGCATAAAGGTGCAAACTTTATGGCCATTGAATCCCAATGCAAGCCATAGGGTGTCATTTTGGCCTTTTAAGCTCCAAAAGGCCATGCATGTAGAGAAAGGTGGAAGATTTACGTGTTTGTTAGATGCATTTCATGCATCCATTTTGTAGTTTTACTCCATAAAACTGCATTGCATTTAGGTTTTAACTCATGCATTTTGCATGTTTTTCGGGATTTTTCATGAGGCAATTTCATTCACACATTTTTGTGATATTTCAGGGACTTTTGGAGGTAGGATATTGTTGTAGGAGGTAAATAAGAGTAACGGACAAAATCTCGGGACTTGCAGAGCACCAAGGAGCAAGATATCAAAGAAATGAAGATTTTGGCTTTACGGAGATTTACACGGCCGTGTAAATGGAAGCCTTGCGTTTACACGCCCATCTAAACGTAGATTTCTACACAGTGTATTTTTGCGTTTATGCGGGCACGTAAACAACAGTGTTCATTTACACGGGGTCGTGTAAACGTAAATGCGGGGTTTAAATAAGTTTTTCACTCTTCTTAAAGGGGGGACCAATTTTTTCTTTATGGGGGTGATTTTGGGGGAAAAATTTGAAGATAATTGTTGCTTGAAAACATTTGGATTTCACTTGGATTTTAATTTGTAAGACTTTAACTTCAATTTCTAGGTTTGTGCTTGTTCTAGTCACAAGTGGTTAGAAACTTAACTCTCTAACTTCATGTATTGACAATTGTGTGTGTGAATTCAATCATTTGACTTGGTGTTTGTTTTAAATGCTATCTAGTGAATTTGATTTTGTTTTAATTGAAGGTTTGATTTCAATTCTATTTCTTTTTGGCCAATTGAGTTAAGGTTAAATCACTCATGTTATCTGTTATACAAAATCCATAATTGTTTTGTAAAATAGAACAAGTAACAAATATTAAATCATACTGCTTGCAATGATTCTAGTACAAATCAAAATCACACATTCTAACACTCCCAAGATTATGAGTAACATTGAGTGTTGTTGGGAACATTCACATAAAGTTTAATGCAATCTTTCAACCTAATTCTAAGAGCTTGTTTAGATTAGATTGGTAAGGTTAGGATTAATCAAAGACCTTATTCTGGTTAATCAATGTGGTGAATGGGAGGTGCTAGAGCTTGAGAGCATTTCCAAGTACCAATTTAGAGAGAATTGAACAAATATCATTTCATCCTTGGAATCACATTGCTAATTTGTCTTGCATGGAGTTGGAGTCCTTACAAATCTTGAATCTACTTCATTTAATCATTCATTTACTTATTGCTTTATTCTATTGTTTAAATCAGTGCTTATAAATCCCCCCATTCTGTGACTATTTTTGTATCTTACGCAATAAGGTATAAGCACTTGTCCCGTGTCTCTGTGGATCGACCCTGCTTACCTTGTATTACATTTTTAGTGCAAACTAACATTGTTTTGGAGTCATTTTGTACCCATTTATTTGTTGGGTTTGACACGCCTAACAGATTGGCACCGTTATCGGGGACACGGTGTTATTAATTGTTTATGCCAAACATTTTGTGAGCAGGTACATCTTAAAAAAATAAAAAATAAAAAGTGTCTTGGAAATGAACACTCCTTACATTAAAGACCAACTCTCTGAGCTATCCCATTTAGTTAAGATGATCGAAAATGACCTAAGTGTGCAGCCCCCATCTATTCCTTACGATTTTGCATTCAAAATGGACCTCATACCAACATGTGTCCATATTTACAAAGAGAATGGGAAGAAGTGCAAGAAATGGGAAGTTACTACTGGCCAAACCAATGGAGTTATGATCAACCACAACATGATCAATGGTGGGACAAAAACCAAGCTTAAGGAAAACAACCAATACCAAAACTCATACTAAGCTTGGGGAAATGACCAATACCAACAAACTCCACAGTTCCAACAACCATATCCTCCGCCTCCTCACAACTTGAAATGACGAGCATATCATTGGAAGACATTGTGAAAAGCATTGCCACTGCTACCCAAATCTTCCAAGAAACAACCAAAGCTAGCCTCAAAAGCTTAGAGAAACAAATTGCACAACTTACTCAATCTGTGAGTATAATGGAAGCTCAAGGAAAATTACCATCACAAACTGAAGAGGACCCTATCTATACGATTTCTACCATCAAATTGAACAATGGGAAATTTTTTGATGACCCAAGATTGCAATTTGAAGACGAGGAAAAAAATAAGACGTAGAAGTTGAGAAGGATGACAAGGAAGCTATATAGGAGGTGTTAGAGGTTGACAAAAGAGTGGTTGAGTCACCCATTACCAATGAGAAACTCATTTCATTGGTAGGCCAACCACAAGAGCCGAAAACGATAAATCTGCCAAACCTTCAAAGTATATGTATCTCGAGAAGGAAGACACCCAACCAGTTACCAACTCGACCATTATATCAAAGAAGGAAAAGTTGATGACCTTACTAGATAAGTACAATGAAGGGGTCAGTTGGATGATTTTTGTCATTAAGGGTCTAAGTCCAGTATGATTTCCACGCAAAAAGAAAGTCAAGTACAAGATAAGTGCTCCATTGAAGGAATCGGCGAGAAGTTTGATGTATTGGAGAGCCCCACATACTTTGATTGATGCATATTTAGGGGTCATGTCGAGCCAACGACTTTAAAAAAAGGCGGCTAACTGGGAGGCAACCCGAGGGAATTTTTTTCATTCTTATAAAACTTTTTAGTCTTTTGTAAATTTTAATTTTATTATGCACCAAATGGTTTTAAACTTGTTTTTCTATGCTTACAAAATGAATCTCGAGCTCCAAAAATATTTCACAGATAGCTTGGGGAGGATGAAGAGGAGGTTCTCACCATAATTGCAAAGCTCCAAGAATGATTTGGTAAATTCTTTCCATATCTTTAATCGTTCATATTTTTCTTAAAAATACAATTGGTGTGTATTTGTGACTATTTTGGACCATCCCAGCCCCAGTGCCCCCATACTATCTTGCAGATTACCAGCCCTATTATCCTCTATAGTTCCTGCCTTATCCTCCACCGCCTGGCCCTCAATAGGCTGGCTATGCCTCTCTCTAAGCATCGAGGACGATACTATATTTTAAGCTTGGGGAGGGACATACATCCATGCATAAATCCCGTTGCATGTAGGTTGCATGTAATTTTGTATATATTGCATTAACTTCCATTTTCTTTTTCAATTTTCTACGTAGAAAATTAAAAAAAAAGATTTTCTTTCGGTTCTAATTTTAAGAATTTTGCATTTTGCATCTAAATTTTTGCATTGCACTCAAATCTTAAAAAAAAATTTAAAATTGATCCAATTCCAAGCAACCAAATATTCTCAAAACAGTTGAGCTGGTAAGTGAACTGTATGCCTTGAGATTAGACTTGCTCTTTTTATTGAAAATCTCAAAGCAAGCTAATCACACACGAACACACCTCCCGAAGTTACTCGTGCAAAACAGAAAGTGAGAAGATTGTCAACATTGGAGCATAACAGCATGTGTGAGTCAATTCCTTGGGACGTATGACTGGTCTTATGAGTAGTAAATGCTCAATTGAACTCAAAATGCCAAATTCAAAAATTCCTAAAAAGGATACAAAATTTCAGTGTCCCGAGCCTTCCAGCGCTCTAAAAAGTCTTTTCTACTCATTCCCTTTTATATACCCTGCTTGCGGACATAGTTTCCAACTATACGTATGGGTATTTGCATGTAAACTTCAATCCTTCGAAAAATGTCTAGAAGCCCTCACGGTAATAGACTGTGAGATGTCTTACAATAGAAAAGTCAAGGATTAAAATATAAAGAAATAGGCCTAGCAAATAAATTTATAAGAGTGTTATATGTTATCTTTATTTTGTTTTGTATATATATGTAAAATAAATAAATAAATAAATAAATATTAAGTTAATCTGTGACCTTCGGTAATCGAACAAGTAAACTCTGAGGGGTTTTCTACACCTAATCGTGTAAAGCTAAATTGTTTGGGACTGATTGGGTTGAAAGTTCGCTACACGAGTTGCATAGAAAGTCATGAACTTAATAATAACAAATAAAGCTAATATGTGGCCTTCGAGGTTCGGGCAAGTAAAACCGAGGGATCTCTTTAAATCTAGCACACTAAGGTCATTTGATTTGGATGTTTTGGTTAGAAGCCCGTTACACGGATTTCAAAGAAAGTCATGAGCTTTATTTGTAGAAAAATGTAATTAGAAAGTTTGTATTTATTTGTGTTTGTAGTTTAATTGAATAATATGTTTAGGAAAAATGCTTGGCTGCCAAAAGATTCATTTGTACATGGATTTGAACTTATGACATTGAGACTGAATGTTAATTACTTTGACTGGTGTAAGTGTTTTGAAATTTGTAACCAATCTAGGTAAATATTTAGGAAATTTTAGAATATATTTTTTTTAGAAAAAAGATTGTTGTTAATCAACAAATAGCTAGAATCATTCATTGTTATAATTTGTAAAACAAAGATAATTGAGCATGTTTTGTCACATACAATTTCACAAGAGTAAGACCATAATTTGTTCCATAAATTGACTTGATGATATTGAGAAGGAACAAGTGCTATGATATTTGATTCTGTTGAGTTGCATTAGGGAGTGGCTAAAGTCTTATTTCTATTGTTATGTAATTTGAGACTAAAGTCAAGTTGACTCAAGGCATGACAGGTACATTCTCAACCATGGTACAAAAACAATGTTAATTGGGTTGGATTCTTTTTCATGTTTGTTTTGATTTCTTGCATCAAGTTTCAAAAAGTTCTGACTTTGATTTTATTTTCTTCTCCTTTTTTATTTTATCTAGTTTGAAATTTTCTTGTTATTTATTGAGGACAGGAAAGATTCAAGCTTGGGGAGATTTTTTAGATGCATTTCATGCATCCATTTTGTAATTTTACTCCATAAAAGTGCATTGCATTTAGGTTTAAACGCATGTATTTTGCATGTTTTTCGGGATTTTTCATGAGGAAATTTCATTCACACATTTTTGTGATATTTAAGGGACTTTTGGAGGTAATATATTGTTGGAAGAGGTAAATAAGAGTTGCGGACAAAATTTCGGGACTTACGGAGCACCGAGGAGCAAGATATCAAAGAAATGAAGATTTTAGATTTACAAAGATTTACATGGCCGTGTAAATGGAAGCCTTACGTTAACATGCCCGTGTAAACAAAGATTTCTGCGCAGTTTATTTTTGCGTTTACGCATGCACGTAAACAACAATGTTAATTTACACGGGCCGTGTAAACGTAAATGCGGGTTTTAAAGCAGTTTTTCACTATTCTTAAATGGGGGAACCAAATTAAACTTTAGGGGGTGTCGATTTTGGGAGTTTTAGGAGGCGATTTTGGGGGCATTTTTGAAGACAATTGTTGCTTGAAAACATTTGGATTTCACTTGGATTTTAATTTGTAAGACTTTAACTTCAATTTCTAGGTTTGTGCTTGTTCTAGTCATGAGTGGCTAGAAACTTAACTCTCCAACTTCATGTATTGACAATTGTGTGTGTGAATTCAATCATTTGACTTGTTGTTTGTTTTAAATGCTATTTAGTGAATTTGATTTTGTTTTAATTGAATGTTCGATTTCAATTCTAGTTCTTTTTGGCCAATTGAGTTAGGGTTAAACCACTCATGTTATCTATTATACAAAATGTAACGACCCAAAATTTAAGACCAAAATTTTTTTTTAATAAAACTTTACTTAAAGCAAAGTCATCATTCCAACACATAATATGAGTATAAGTTTTCAAAACACATGTTCATTATCAAAGTAAACATTCCCAGGTTGTCTAAATATGGTGTGTGCCATGCGATCACCCCGAGCTCTTCTCTCCGCTACCGGAAGTACCTAAAACCAAAACTGAAAACCGTAAGCACGAAGCTTAGTGAGTTCTCCACCCTACCATATACCATGCATAACCATGTACTGCACATATTGGGCCACGCCCGCTATCTTGGGCCTCGCCCCTACCTCGGGCCCCGCCTGGCTTCGAGCCCCGCTCGGATACAGATCTGTTTTACTTAGGCCTCGCCTGTCACAGGGCCTCTCCCACCAACAAATAATAATACATAAACATATCACAACACATAACTAAACACATGCAACTGGTTCTGTCCTAAGGCCTCGCCCATGTCCTGCTACTGAAGAGATATGGAACCCCATCCACACTCTGCTATTGGTGAGATACGGGACCTCGCCCACACTCACCTCCCTACCAGTCACATACATGTATCACACAAACAACAAGTATAATCTATCATATAAACAAATCCTTGGGCACCCGCCCGTTATTACTGGATCTCGTCCTAAATATCATACTAGCATACTGTGCCTAGGGCTAACCCCCGGGTCTTCTACTCATAACTACAAGGGCCGACATTGTGGCCTTAGACACATTCAAACAACTGGAAACTCACCTGCACTGGCTGAACTTGCTGATGATCTCACTAGTTGCTGCCCGACAACTCACTGAACTCCTGCTCCCCTTGCTCCCCGAACTATCAATATCAAAGCAATACTGAGTCTAACTGACCCCCGAAAGACAACCAAGTCAACCCTGGTCAAAGTCAACCTTCCAGGTCAACCCTACTCGCCGAGTCACCCTACTGACTCGCCGAGTTCAAAATGTTCAGATTCCTTCTATTCACGCCTCGACTCGCCGAGTCAGTCCATGACTCGCCGAGTCTACCGATTTCTGAGTTATGACCTGTCCAACTCACTGAGTCTCCACCCGACTCACTGATTCGAGTCTCAACTCGAAGGGTTTGGGGTTTCGCAACCTGACTCGATGAGTCCAAGAACAGACTCGCCGAGTACAAGGCAATCTTCATCTGACTTGACGAGCTGTTCATCCCACTCGTCGAGTTGCTCCACTACTTCATGCTACTCGCTGAGTCCATTCGAATCCCTTTACATGCAGAGGGATTTTGGGTCATGCATGGACTCCAAACTGCAGATCTACCCTTCCCAAGCCCATTACTCACATAAAGTTGCAAGCTTTACGTGTAGAGAAGGAGATCTAGGCAAAATGCACTATGAACTAGGGTTTAATGCAAAGAGGCTCCATAATCCACTCAAGGGCTGATACTTTGTGCTTCTTAAGACCATCATATGCTTAGATCTGAAGTAGCAACTTCAGATCTGGCTTCTAACTTGAAAGAATAACATTATGGCTAAAAGCCCCAACAACAACACATAGATCTAGGCGTAAAGGAGGGAAAATAGTAGCTTGTTACCTCCAAGATGGACACCACTGAAGTAGATCTTGGATCTACACCTCCTCCTTTGAAGCAACCTTCTTGATCTTCAAGTTCATTTCCCAAAGTTCCTTCCTCCAAGCTATTTCTCTCAAATGATGGAAGCTCACACGAAATCAAGGGTGTACAGGTTATCTAGGGTGATATGGGAGCTGAGGGAGGGACATAGCACTCTTTAAATAGGATACAACTCCCGGGATTAGGGTTTTCCTCATTCAGACCAGACTCGCCTAGTCACCTTGGCCGACTCGCCGATTCGGTCGCTTACTCCTCGACCCGGATCCCGCTCGGACTCGCCGGGTCACTCCTTGGACTCGCCGAGTCTCCCCTTAAAATTGGGGTTTTCTTTCTTTTCTTGGCTTTCCAAACTTTGGGTGTTACACAAAATCCGTAATTATTTTGTAAAATAGAACAAGTAACAATTATTAAATCATACTGCTTGCAATGATTATAGTATAAATCAAATTCACACATTCTAACACTCCCAAGCTTATGAGGAGTATTGAGTATTGTTGGGAACATTCACATAAGGTTTAATGCAATCTTTCAACCTAATTCTAAGAGCTTGTTTGGATTAGATTAGTAAGGTTAGGATTAATCAAAGACCTTATTCTGGTTAATCAATGTGGTGAATGGGAGGTGCTAGAGCTTGAGAGCATTTCCAAGTACCAATTTAGATAGAATTGAACAAATATCATTTCATCCTTGGAATCACATTGCTAATTTGTCTTACATGGAGTTGGAGTCCTTACAAATCTTGAATCTACTTCATTTAATCATTCATTTACTTATTGTTTTATTCTATTGTTTAAATCATTGATTATAAATTCCCCCCATTTTTTTGACCATTTTTGTATCTTACGCAATAAGGTATAAGCACTTGTCTCTTATCTCTGTGGATCGACCCTGCTTACCTTGTATTACGTTTGTAGTGCAAAGTAACAGTGTTTTGGAGTCATTTTGTACCCATTTATTTGTTGGGTTTGACACGCCTAACAGTGTTCATGTAGTGTTTAGGGTCTAGATCTATGTTTATGAGCTTTAGTTTGGAGTATGGATGGCTTGTGGACCAAGATCTAGGTCCTAAGGAGTTAGGGTTTGAGCTAAACCCATTAAGTAAAGGTATTAATAGGTAAAGTTGGAAACTTTACCCTTAAAAGGACATTTTCAGTATATATGAGGAGCACGGAGCTTAGATCTGAAGAGTAGGGGCTTAATCCATTAAGATGGCCCAAACAGACTGAGGAACTCGTCGAGTCTAGAGAGGGACTCGACGATTTATGTCGATTTGTCTTGATTTTATACAAGGTAGAACTCGACAAGTTTGTGAAGGGACTCGACGAGTTGACTCGTTCTAACGCGACTACAAATAGCAATGGAACTCAGCGAGTCAGAGGGATGACTCGACGAGTTTAGTCAACTCGGAGAATTGACTTTGACTTTAATTGAGCGTTGACTTTGACTTTAACCTTGACTTTGACCAAGGTTGACTCGTGAAGTGGTCTTGATGTATGGAATGGTATCTAAGGGGTTGTTTTGTGTGGGGAGTGAGTAGAGCTGGTTGTAGGAGTAGAGACGTTCAACTACTTCACTCGACATTTGAGGTGAGTTTTCCTCCAGTAGGAATGGGTCGAAGACACCAATGTCTGCCCATTTATGTATGTTAGCATATGCCGAAATTAGGTCCGATGTCGGGGTTAGCCCAATGTAGGTTATATGTTTCCGGACTTCGGTATGATGCTGGGGAAAGCCTGAGGAAAGTTTGTATGCTTGATGTCTTCATGATTCTTTCATGTGTTTGTTTATGTGTTTCGGGCTTCGGTCCGATGCGGGGGCAAGCCCGAGGAATGCTTAGCTTATATGTTATGTTATATGTTGTCGGATTTTGGTCCGATGCCGGGGCAAACCTTAGGAATGTTTATATTTGTATGTTATGTGCTTATGTTATATGCTTTGTTGATATGTTTATATGTATACTGGATTTCGGTACGATGCTGCGCGGGACCCGATGTAGCGGGCAAAGCCCAATGTATGTTATTATGTGATTATGTGTATGATATGTGGTAGTTTGGGGAGACTCACTAAACTTCTTGCTTATAGTTTTCAATTTTGGTTTCAGGTACTTCCGCTAGTAAGGGGAAGAGCTCAACATGACTGCATCACACACACCACATTGTTTAGCCTGTGATGATTTACTTTGATATTTGAATATGTGATTTTGATATAATGTTTTGATATAATGTTTTTGATGGGTTTTATACAAACAATCCTATGTGTGCATGCACCCATAGAGTTGGATCTATGTTATCACTATTAGTTATACAACATTATGAACACTTGAAGAACCCTAATATGCTCCTAGGAATTTCGAAATTCATAAGGAAAGATGAAATACATACCTCTTGTTGTTATATTGTAATAACACCCTAAATCTTGAATCTTCTTATCTTTGAAAGCAAGTACCACAAGTGTAGTACATCTAATGGCTCACAAACACCAAGAGCAAATGGAGAGGCAAGAGAGAGAGAGAGAGAGGAGGTATGAAATTCGGCCTTAGGAACCCTAGACAAGGCATGGACAAATTTCATTAGCCAAAGGGTCTTTATATAGGTGTAGGGATTAGGGTTTCAGTCCTTATCCTTATTTGGTTGCTTGCCCACCAAGCAACCCAAAAGATAACCCTAGAAACCTTATCATGGACGAATTCTAAGGCCCATATCTCCTTAAATTCGTCCACCCTATCCCATAAGGCATCCATTACCCTACTTTGCAACTATCACATAATTACAGTTCAACCCCTCTAGTTTAATTAATTACTTTTGATCACATAATTAATTCTTAATTAATTATTGACCAATATCAATTAAACAAATATGATTTCTTTTTTGATATATTATTCTTATAATATATTAATAAACCATAAATACCTCTTTCTCTATTATTTCTCCAGTTAAGTTGTTTTGGTGAAGGCAGCCCAAAAGGACCATGCACAATCGGGTCAAGTACCTATCAAATATGGTTACGGGCCTAGACACTAATCCAACAGTTTTGAGATATTATCACTATGTTTTTATGAGATGATTTGGATTACTATGGTTTTATTTATAAATTAGAAGGAAATTTTTGGACCGCATTTTTGGGATGTTTCACCTTCATCTTTCTTTTAGATGTATAAAGTTTGAATCTTGATGATGCATTCGATAGATCTAGCTAGTCTTGGGTATTATGAGCTTATGGTCACTTTAGTGCATATAGTTTAGATCTTAAAAGTTTGTGACCTTGTTATGGATAAAGTTGGAAACTTTATCCATCTAAACATCATATTGATTCAAATCCAAAAGTTTGAGACTTGGACTTAATGGATTAAGTTGAAAAAGATGCATTTTCGGTCCCTTTGAGACTAGATCTTGGTTGGTTTGACCATTCTAATGGATAAAGTTGAAAACTTTATCCATTATGGAGTTATTATGACCCATAAAAATGTAATCTTGGATCTTAGTCCTTCCCCATGCATATGCTAGGATGTCCTAATGGATTAATAAGTTAGGGTTTGTTGATATTAAGCACTTGAATTATAATGATATTATGGACTTAAAATGTTTACAGTTGTAAATAAAATGTTTTGCAAGTTGTTCGTGAGAAGAGCTCGGCGAGACTGTATACACGCATCAAAGATAATGATGTTCTGTTGTCTTGTAATACAACTCTGATAACATGATGGTTTCATACAAATGAATGTCACTTATTGTTTTTAAGTTAAATGTTTTAATTGGTTAATCTGTTTTCAAATGAAAAATCTCATTGTAATTTTCGGGACGTTACAAATTTTTTTACAATCCTTTAGATATGCGTCTAAGGACGTGTTCGGACGGAACGTTTGGAAGCGTTTGAGAGCTTCTAGCTTCTAGCGTTTGACAAAACGCCCCATTTTGAACAGAAAGCCTCGTTCGACACTACAGACTTCTAGCGTTTAGTTTAAACAAAACGCTTCAAATCCAAATGCTACTTCATGTAACATTTAACAAAACGGTACAAACTACAAGCTAATTTTGCCGAACACGCCATAACTAATGCATCTTTGTTTTTAACGATCGACACTTTACATTCCGACACTACCATCTTGTTCCCGAATCCAAATTAAGAAACGAAGAATAAGGAAATGTAGAGAAATTAAAAAAACAAGAAAAAATTATATAGTTCTCGATATTATTTTTTGTAAGAAATTTAAAAGAAAGATAATAAAAATATAAAGGTAATTTTTCCTAATTTTCAGCCAAAATTAAAGAGATTTGGAAGGAAGTATGGGTGTTTTTTTTCCCTAATATCCCTTTATTATACAACTAGTTGTGAGACCCGTATATTATACGGGTTGAAAAAAACAAAAAATTAAATATGAAGGTTTAAACAAAAATTTGTTTAAATTTGAAATTTTAGATTTGAAATTTAATATTTAAAATTTAAATTTAAATGGAAACGCATTAAATACTATATGAGTTGTAATATTTTAATTTATTGGTTATTTTAAATCTACTATAATAAATGAAGGTTTTTTTTTGTCACATGTCCGCTTCTCATTCATTTGGACACATGGCATTTTCTAGAATTTTTAAAATTTATATTTTCCACTTGTCATTTTATTGTATTTTTTATTTTATTAAATTAAAATTCCACATTTAATGTGTAAGGTAATATGTATGTAAAATATTGATTAGAAAGAGTTTATATGTAATGTATTCAATACATTAAAGTCTCATTAATTTTAATAATTCAAAATTTTCTTATAAATTCAAACTTTTCAAATTATTAAAATTTTATATTTATTTTTTTTAATTAAACCCATATAATATATGAGTCTCACACCTAGTTAAGGAAATTATTAATTGAGGTGTTAATATGAAGTGTTAATTAAAAAAGATAAAAACAAATGAGAAAATAACAAATGGAAAAAAAACATTTATTCAAAATTATCAAAAAATACATGTGTCCAAATTAATGATTGAATGATATGTGATAAAATTATTTTCGGATTTCCTTTCTTTATACTTTTCTTTATTTTCTTTCCATATATATATACTAAAGTTGGGATGTAGGTGTTAATTGATTCGTTTATTCCTCATTTTTCATTTTCATTTATTGTTCTCTATTAAAGAGAATCCGTTGTTTAATTCCTCTGTTACTTCCAATATTTAAGTTACCTTTTTTCGTTTTCAAAACCTAACATTCAAACACATCCTTAAATCTTTAAAGGAAAATTCATGCCCTAGGATGAAACTCGATCGGCAAAATCGGACCGTTGGATTAAAAGTGCGGCTGCACCGAAGAACCCTAAAAGACCCGATCAGATAAAATGCTCCACTCGGCACACTCTATCTTATCTTCTTACCTTTCCCTCTCACCCATCCAACTATAAAAGCTCACCGCTTTTACTTCATTATTCTCCCAAAAACATTTCTTACTTACCTTCTTCATTCATTTTATTCCTTCCATTTTCCGGCGACGTACTAGGTTTCCGATACCATGAGTCCGGCCTTACTGTCAAGTTTTGCGACAGAAATAATTATTCCTGTATGCGCCGTGATTGGTATCATTTTCTCGCTGTTTCAGTGGGTGGTAGTCTCTAGAGTAAAAGTTACACCAGACCGTAATGGTCCTCCGTCTATCAGCAACAAAAATGGATACGATGACTACTTAATTGAAGAAGAGGAGGGACTTAATGATCATAACGTCGTTATTAAATGTGCTGAGATTCAGAATGCAATCTCCGAAGGTAACATCTCTCTCGGATATCTTCCTCTTGTTCATATGTTCGAATGATAATATCTCATCGTTTTGCATCTCAGAATTGATGTTTTCTCTGCTAATTCAGCACTTGTTTTTGGTTTTGTTTCATATTCAACAGGTGCAACCTCCTTTTTGGTCACCATGTATAAGTACGTTGGTATTTTCATGGTTGTGTTTGCATTTTTTATCTTCGTTTTTCTTGGTTCTGTTGAGGGGTTTAGCAGAAAGAGCCAGCCGTGCACCTACGATGTATCCAGAATGTGCAAGCCTGCAATTGCAACTGCTCTCTTCAGTACAATAGCCTTCTTGCTTGGTGCCATCACCTCCATCATTTCAGGTTTCCTTGGGATGAAAATAGCCACTTATGCTAACGCAAGAACAACCCTAGAAGCCAGAAAAGGCGTTGGTAAAGCTTTTGAGACAGCATTTAGATCTGGTGCTGTGATGGGGTTTCTTCTTGCAGCAAACGGACTTTTAGTTCTATACATTGCCATTAATCTGTTCAAGATCTACTATGGGGATGACTGGGAAGGACTTTTTGAGGCGATAACTGGTTATGGACTCGGTGGTTCTTCAATGGCTCTGTTTGGAAGAGTTGGTGGAGGTATATATACTAAAGCTGCTGATGTTGGTGCTGACCTTGTAGGGAAAGTCGAACGAAACATTCCAGAAGATGATCCCAGAAACCCTGCTGTAATTCCACATTAAATCATTCTTAAGCCCCTTTTCATCTAGTTTCACATCGAAGTTTGTGTTTTTACTTTTTACTCTTGTTCTTGATTTAGGTGATTGCTGATAATGTTGGGGACAATGTGGGGGACATTGCTGGAATGGGATCTGATCTTTTTGGGTCATATGCCGAATCATCTTGTGCTGCACTTGTTGTTGCTTCCATTTCTTCTTTTGGAATAGAGCATGATTTCACAGCAATGTGCTATCCATTACTCGTGAGCTCTGTTGGAATTCTTGTCTGCTTAATAACCACTCTTTTCGCAACTGATTTCTTTGAGATTAGAGAAGTCGATGAAATCCAAACAACTTTAAAGAAGCAGCTTATCATCTCCACTGTTCTTATGACTGTGGGGATTGCAATTGTTAGCTTCATTGCACTTCCCACATCCTTCACAATCTTTAATTTCGGTGCACAGAAGGTCGTACATAACTGGTAAGCAAAAGTCCCCTGTTTTTCCACTTATTTACAATTTTGTCCTTCACAATATAATAGTTGGTGTATACTTTCTTGTGGTCATTTGGATGCAGGCAACTTTTCTTGTGTGTATGTGTCGGCCTTTGGGCTGGACTTATCATCGGTTTTGTGACAGAATACTACACCAGCAATGCTTATAGGTATGTATGTCATATTGTCATGTCACATCAGTTTTAATCCAATGTATGTTAAATTATAATCATGTCCCATCGACAAATTATAATTTTGTATGTCAAACACACTTATGAACTCATGCATCTCTTTCCTGCAGCCCTGTGCAAGATGTTGCTGATTCCTGTAGAACCGGAGCTGCAACAAACGTAATCTTTGGGCTTGCATTGGGCTACAAATCCGTAATCATTCCCATCTTTGCCATCGCCATCAGCATCTTTGTCAGTTTCACCTTCGCCGCCATGTACGGAATCGCAGTTGCCGCCCTCGGAATGCTCAGCACCATCGCAACCGGACTCGCGATTGACGCGTACGGTCCCATCAGTGACAATGCCGGCGGAATCGCCGAAATGGCCGGAATGAGCCACAGAATCCGCGAACGCACTGACGCCCTCGATGCCGCCGGAAACACCACCGCCGCCATCGGAAAAGGATTCGCAATCGGATCCGCCGCGTTAGTCTCCCTCGCGCTATTTGGCGCGTTTGTGAGCCGTGCGGGGATTGAGACTGTCGATGTTTTGACACCGAAAGTTTTTATTGGTTTAATTGTTGGTGCGATGCTTCCGTATTGGTTTTCAGCCATGACTATGAAAAGTGTGGGGAGTGCAGCTTTGAAAATGGTGGAGGAAGTTCGTAGGCAGTTTAATACGATTCCTGGTTTAATGGAAGGGCTTGCAAAACCGGATTACGCGACATGTGTCAAGATCTCGACGGATGCATCTCTCAAGGAGATGATTCCACCTGGTGCTCTTGTCATGCTGACTCCGCTAATTGTCGGGACGTTTTTTGGGGTGGAGACGCTTTCGGGTGTCCTAGCTGGCGCGTTGGTTTCGGGTGTCCAGGTGGCGATTTCGGCTTCAAATACAGGTGGCGCCTGGGACAATGCAAAGAAGTATATTGAGGTTGGTTTGTGTTTATTTATTTATTTATTGTGGTGAAACTGTTTGTGAATTATTTATTTATTTATTTATGCTAGGCTGGGGCATCGGAGCATGCAAGGACACTTGGACCGAAGGGGTCGGACCCACATAAGGCGGCTGTGATTGGTGACACGATTGGGGACCCGCTTAAGGATACTTCTGGGCCTTCGCTTAATATTTTGATTAAACTTATGGCTGTTGAATCGCTTGTGTTTGCTCCGTTTTTTGCTGCTCATGGTGGTTTGCTGTTTAAGATTTGGGGTTGATAGTTCTTGAGATCTGTTTAGTTAGGTTTGTTTAAGTTAGCAGACAGGTAGTGATGATGGTGATAAAGGAAGGTGATTTTGGTTTAGAAATTAGAACATGTGTCATGGTGTTAGTTTGTTGGTTTTGTTTACTACTTTTTTATGCTTTGTTATGATTGTGATCCTTGTTTTCTTTAGTCATAGAAAATGACATTGTAGTTTCTGTTCTTGGTGAATATGAGAAAAAGAAATTAGTTTCACTACATGGTCGTGATTTCTCTTTATTTTTTATAAGAAGTAAAACATTCTAAAAAATACTGTGCCTAACACGTGCAATAAGTACTGTGTACTGTACCCTACACCAGTTGTACACAAGAAAAATGCTAACTCGTCTACTAAAAAAAGCAGTAGGATAAAACTTATTTAGAGAATAGTATTTTCGAAATTTTCAAAGTGATTATACTTTTCAGAGAATAGTTTAATTTTACACCGATTACTGTGGCCAAGTTATAGCCGATATAGGCCGATTATGGAATTTCTTGACCAGGCATAGTAGAATATTGTATTAGACCACTAGAAAACATTTTTTTATGTTTGTTTAGTTAAATGAAAGAACACCAACAATGGTCTCGCTCATTCAATTATGATGATTATGTTTGTGAACATTCATTTATATTCTTTCATGTTTGAATCTCTTGAAGGAAGCATGCATTTATTAGCCAAGCAATTCAACAATATGATCCGAGTACAAGAAGAAAATCAGTGGATCGAATGAGGAAAACGAAAGAAACATGAGATAAACAAGAAGGGAAATTCTTTCGAATACTGTCAAAATGTGACTTCTCTCATTGTGGAAGAAATGGCCATGCATCCACCTTCCAAAATGTGAAAAATGTCAAAAAACGAGTCATTTTCAAAGAATTTGCAAAAACATCATAGCAGAAGACAGTCACACAAGTGAATGGCAGCAAAAGAATGTGTTATTTATACATGTAACCAGTCAAAATTAGTTGAATGTTGGCCAAAGATTCAAATGACAATTATATATTCAAAGTAACAGTAAAAAGAATGAGCATTGCACGAGGTGCAAGCTGCTTTTTCTGCAACAAGAGTCGAAGCACAAAAGACTTGGACATTTCAATCATAAAGTTGTAGTGTATTTGCAAAGAAGGGAATTTGTTCAGGGCCTCTCGTTTTACACCTGCAATAAATAATAATACACATTGATGTGGATAGACCTCACAAAACTCCATCCCCCAGTGGAAGTAGATAGTAGATTAAGACACAAAATTGTCACGAAAATTAAATTTGAGATCTAACATTGGCAAGCAGTACACCTCCATATATTAAAAAAAAAAAAAAAAAAAAAAAAAAAAATTCTGATAAAACCAAGGGAATTAGTACACTCTGTATGTAGTAAAACAAACATTAAAGAGGAGAACAAGTGAGTTAAAGCTCATATTTCCCCTCTATACCCTCCAGACCCAAAGTAATCCCTCCTAGAACTCGCAATCTGCATACTCTTCTGATGCTCCAATTTAGGACAAACCCCAATCCTATGCCCGAGCCCACCACAATACGCGCACCCTTTCACACCACTCGCATTCGTAATCGCATCAACATCTTCCATCGGATCATTCAACTCCGCCAAAACCGGTGGAATCCTCTGTTTGGCTTCTTGCAACAAATGTTTCAAATCAAGAAGCGTAGTCTCACTTTGATTCTTATTAATAAAAGTAGTCGCAATCCCAGTCTTCCCACACCTCCCAGTCCTCCCAATCCTATGCACATAGTTCTCAATTTCAGCCGGCATATCGTAATTAATCACATGTTGAATATCCGGAAAATCCAAACCCTTTGAAGCCACATCCGTAGCCACCAAAACATCTTTCTTACTCGCTTTGAAAGACGAGATCGCGTATTCTCTCTCCTCTTGATCTTTCCCTCCATGAATCGCAACCGCTTCGACTCCTTTCAGTAAAAGGTATTCGTGGATGTCGTCCACGTCAGCTTTGTTTTCGCAAAAGACTAGAACAGGAGGCGGGGTTTTTTGGAGACATTCTAGAAGGTACACGAGTTTGACTTCTTGTTTTACGTATTCGACTTCTTGGATGACATCAAGATTGGCGGCCCCCGCACGGCCCACGTTGACTGTTACGGGTTTGACCAGGGCACTTCGGGCAAAGTTTTGGATTTTTGCGGGCATGGTGGCGGAAAAGAGGAGTGTCTGTCTTTGGGCTTTGAAGTGATCGAATACTTCGCGTATGTCATCTTCGAATCCGAGGTCCACTAGTCTATCTGCCTCGTCTAAAGTTAGATACCTGTGTAAAACCCTAATTTAGAAAATAGGAATCTACTTTTATTGATTTGTTTATAAAAAAAATAATATTTGAAATGCTTACCGACAATTATCAAGATTCATTTTCTTTTTGGCAAGAAGGTCTTTCAATCTTCCAGGGGTAGCAACGACAATATGGACACCTCTCTTAACAATATCCAATTGTGATCTCATATCGACACCTCCAATACAAAGCAAGGGTCTAATTTCTGGAAATCCAAATTCCCTCAAGGGTAATAAAAACTCTTCCACAACTTCAAATGTCTGTCTAGCTAACTCTCTAGAAGGACAAATAATCAACCCAAAAGGTCCTTCCCCTCCTGCAATTGGCATCATAATCTCCTCCTGTAATGCCATCATAATCAATGGTAACACAAACACTAATGTTTTTCCAGACCCTGTAAATGCTATTCCAATCATGTCCCTTCCAGATAGAATCACGGGTAACCCTTGAACTTGAATAGGTGTTGGTTGTACTATTCCTTTTTCTTTCAGTTTTTTCAAAACAGGATCTGGGAATCTCATGTCTTTGAAGTTTTTGATTGGTGGAGGGATTTCATCACCATCAACAATGATATGCCATTGTTTTCTGATCCCATCGCATGCTTTTTGAGACATTCTTCTTATGGGTAAAGGGGGTTTCCATCCTGTTGGAAGAGGCTCAGTGTATGTGATACCTTTTGCAAGTTCACGAACTGACATTAAAGTTTTTCTATCAGAAAGATTTTCCATCATTTCTTTTTCTTGTTGGACTGCTTGTTCTGCAGGAGTGACTTCGGGTTGATCGCGTTTCAGTTGGGAAGCTTTTACAAGCAAACTTGGTTTCATTTCTACTTCTTTTGCCTTTTCTGTTTCATCTTCAAAGGTTGAAGCTTGCCCTTTACGTTGGAGAATCTTTTGTGCCACAATTGCCCTTCGTTTTGTAATAGGGACGTATTCCACGTAGTCATCTTCATTGTCCATATCCTGAAAGAAGCTCTAAACATGTAAGCAAGGTGTCCAAATTCAAAATCTGGAGTCTAAAGCTTCCAGAATCAAGGAGGGAGTTCAAGATCTGGGAATTTAAGTATCAAAATACAAGATTGCAATGAAAAAACTTCTCTCAGGCATTTCATCAAACAGTTAAAGGTCTCAACCCCACTAAACACCAAAATGAACTTAAATGTTGTCCTCTTTGAAAAGAGCTATGTCATTTCTAGTGATATTCCCATATGTAAAACTGAAAGCACACATGATATTAAACTTATTCTAATTGGGCTGTTATTAAAGTTATAACCAGAAATTATATGAGAAACTTTCAAATCCTCAACTTTCAAGCTATAAAAGTAATAGCTAACAGCCCTATATTACGTTTGTTAACAGAATTTGGGAATATAAATACATAGACTAAAAGCAAGATAACAATTAAAGAATACCCATTCAGCCATTTCATCGAACGGTTATAACTCTCAATCCACTAAACTTCACAACGAACTCACAAACCACCCTCTTCATTCGGAAGAGAGCTACGTGATTTCTACTGATGTTCTAAGATGCAAATAGAGAGCAAATATACTTTTAACGTAATTATATTTGGATTGATAACTAGAAGTTTTCAAATCCCTAACTCTCAAGGTGACCAAGTACTAGCTAATGGTCATACATCCCCAAAAAGAATCAAAAGACATCGGAAAAATAAATACGAATTCCAACCAAACCCACAAACTAAATCATCTACTTGTCCATTGTCGCCCAATCTGTGAAATTTTACCAATAAAAAAGTAAGGGGGACTAAAAGAAATTTGGGTGATACATACCATGATTCAGCAGGTCGCTTAGGGTTCTTAGCAAGCACGATAGGATACTTGCAGCATCAATGTTATAAAACTCAAGCGCGTAGCTAGTTCGCTACTTTAATCGTTTCTTCCAGATTGAACTCAGAGACCGACATAGCAAGAAAGAGAGAAGGAATAACCAAATTGCCCCTCGCTATATGTCAATATGCAGATTTGACCAAAATTTTCTTATTTTTGCGATAAGGATCTAAACAATAAATTACTTAACGATTTAGTCCCTTTTACAATCTATTGACGTGACTATTCCCATTGGTTGGGTTTTAGGCCTTTTGGGGAGCGGCTCGTTGGTTTTCATTAAAAAAAGAATATTAATTTAGTTTTTGTGAACTAGGCCACCCGCAACTCACAAAGGCTCACATAAATCTTTTCTTGTCACAGTTTGATCAAATAAATATATATTCTAGTAAAAAAAATCTAAATTTTCAAAAATTATTCTCTATAAATAGAGTATACTTCATATCTCATATTAACTTTTTATTTTTAAACTCTTTTGATTTCTTTGATAATATGGATCTAAATTTCATTTTAAATCTCGAAGATTCTCAATATTATCAAAACTTTCAAAACTATAAAACCTCATAGTTTTTCGCCAATCCCAATCAAATTCCTTATAACTGAAAATATTCAAACCTCACAAAATATCGAAAAAAAAACCCAAGAGGCGATAAATAGGACGTTGACGAAGATATTGTTTTAATGTCAGCATATTGTATCGTTAGTGAAGATGATCGTTGTGGAAAAAACCAAAAGAAAACGTCAATATGGGCACGAGTGAAGGAGCTATATGATGCAAATTAGGCGGAAAACCCATGAAAGCTTGGTAACAAGAACATAGCTCAAATGAAAGATCGTTATAAACAATTTACTGAAAGTAGCGACTTCCTTTGTCAATTCAATTAGTTCTCGACAACTTCGAAAACACAAGTTATTCGTTGAACATCAAGAGGTTGCTAAGAAAGATGTTGAATTAACATTTGGAGTTTTACAAGCTCGCTTTTCATTTCTTCATCGCCCTTATCTTATGTGGGACAAAGTTATGATGAGGAAAATTATGATTGCATCATCATTCATAATATGATCATCAAGGATGAACAACATGCATACATTCATTATTATGATCCATCATAATTTATAGCTACAGAAGACGAATAATATTTTGAATACTCTACTCAACAAATTACAAATCTATCTAGTTATATGACCAACATGGCACAAGCTTGCAATAGAGAAACTCATAATGCTCTAAAAGACGATTTGATTAAGCATATACAGAAAAAAAAATTCAGCATTAAAAAATAATTAAGAAGTTTGCATCATCCGTATTTGTAACTTATTTTATTTATTTTATTAGGCATGTTTGATGAATGTAAAATAATTTTTTTTATCTATTTTGATTTAATTTTATTCTTAAAATAAATAATTTATTTGTTTCAAAATAAAATATTTATTTTTAATATTTCTAGTAGTTTTTACTAAAATAAAAATTATATTATATTATATTTTTAAATATAAATGGGTTTTATATATATATATATATATATATATATATATATATATATATATATATATATATATATATATATATATATAGCATGCTACTTTCTAAAATATAGAATTTGTGTTTTCGTTTCTAAATTTGTGTTTAAATTCATGTAAATACGTGTTTTCGTATACCAGGGTTAAAAATGGATACTATTTGTGTCGTGTCACAAATCACAACATGTCGTGTTCATGTTTCATATCTAGACACATTTTACATTTTGTGTCGTGTAAATTCGTGTTTGAAATAGATATACGACATAGATAAATGAATTGTCAGGTGTGTCTGATACCATAATAACAATTATTTTATCATGAAAAATATATTATAATTAAAGTACAATATATACGAGAACAATGCAAATAGAGGCCTTTGACCAAGAATATGTAAATTTGTGTTTTCATATACCACAGTTAAAACGGATCGTATTCCTGTCGTGTTACGTGTCACGCGTTACAACGTGTCATGTTCGTGCTTTATATCTACACACATTTTACATTTTGTGTTGTATAAATCCGTGTTTGACACATATACACGACATGGATACATGAATTGTCAAGTCTATCTGATACTATGATAACAATTATTTTTTCATGCAAAATATATGATCATTAATGTGCAATATATAGGATTACAATGAAAACATAGGCCTTGGACTAAGAATATACATACATAAACATATATTATACTAACAATATTATATAGGTCTTAGGATTTTGGTTAAAACATGAATTAATTTTTATAGATTGGGCTATGAATGTCTTATTAAGTTTCTGAATTGGTTTTAGAATTATAAAAAGACATGAACTCTGTAGAGGTTAAAGATGAACAAATAAAGTGATGAAAATTGCTTTCATATGGAAGTTTGTGATATGGTTTAACAATCAAATAGAATTATAAAAAAACATGAACTATGTAGAGGTTAAAGATGAACAAATAAAGTGATGAAAATTGCTTTCATATGGAAGGTTTGTGATATTGTTTAACAATCAAGAGTTAACGTCATCCTTTTACTCTGAAGAATATAAAAAAATCTTCTAAATGAACTACATACACATGTTAGTAAAAATTGAGGGACTAAATTTCTTGTTTGCTTAAGTACAAAAAGTATCTTTCCCAAATTGAACACAAAGACCGACACTGTTAGATTTTATATCTTTAGAATATCAATATACTTGGATAATTTCTAGGATCGTGGTTGCAATCAGTTTTCAAAATTTATGATTTCGACCATTATGCATGGGGTCACGAAATTGAGTTTGGGATGATCCAAAAGAAACAATTTAGAAGTCAGATCACTTCTAAATTCGAAACACATAAAATATCCTGTTATTTTGTGTTTTGAGAGATATAGAGAATCTGATGAACAAATTTCAAGTATATAGAATGTAACCCTTTTTTTAGAACATTCAATCTATTCTTACATAGGAAAGAAAGTAGTTAAAAGGTGGTTATGTGTAACATCTCAAAAATACAGTCTGAAAATTTCGTTTAATTTAATAATAAAAACCATAGTCGATAAACCTCATATAAAAATCATAAGCAATGTATCTCAAAATTATTATAACAACTGTCAAGTATATCAGAGTATAAACATCCCAGACTAAACAAATGGTGTGTGCACTGCAATCTTCCCGAGCTCCCCTTTTGAAAACTGAGTACCTGAAACCAAAATTGAAACTTTAAGCACGAAGCTTAGTGAGCTCCCCTAAACTACCACATACCATACAATAACATATAAATCACATACTGGGCCTTGCCCACTGCATCGGACCGAAGTCCGGAATTGACTAGGGCCTTGCCCACTACATCGGACCGAAGTACGAAACTGACTAGGGCCTTGCCCACTGCATCGGACCGAAGTCCGGAACTGAATAGGGCCTTTTCCTCTGCATCGGACCGAAGTCCGGAACTGACTAGGTCCTTGCCTTCTGCATCGGATCGAAGTCTGGAACTGACTAGGGCCTTGCCCTCTGCATCGGACCGAAGTCCGGAACTGACTAGGGCCTCGCCCTCTGCATCGGACCGGAGTCCGAAACTGACTGATCATAGCATAACATAATCATAACATATAACTGTTGGGTTATGAGCATTCTAACACTCCTAAGTGTACATGCAACCCTAAATACCTTGGATCTATGTTTTCTCTATTATACATGCAAATATGAACATCCAAGGTATTATCCTAAACTAGCATACAATACTATCAATATAACAAGATAGAATACATACCTCTTTGATGGTGCTTGTCTTCATGAAGCTTGAGTGCCTAGTGCCCCAAGTGTGACACCTCAAATGGTTCACAATCATCAAAACACTTAGAATAACTTAGAGAGAATTCTACACTTCATGAAATCGGCTAGCCCTCTTCAAGAATAATACTAGTCTCTCTAGTGACCGATTTTCCTCAAGAATAAGATGCTTATATAGTTATACAATTAGGGTAAACCCTAATTGTCATGACTTTCCATTTCCTTGGATCCATGGGTTCAAATACACCATGGAGCATCCATGGAGCATCATATGGGTTTTGGCCCAACTAGATAATCCATGGAGCATTAGCCCACTATACAAGTATGGATGATTTACACAATCAACCCATATATTTAATTAGTCTTCTTTTGATCACTTAATTAATCCTAGATTAATTCTTGATCAATACTAATTAAATAATCTCATTATTCTTATTATTAATATACTAGAACTTACAATATATTAATAACCATAAGTGTTTTATTTCTCTCATTTAGTCTATCCAAGTGCATGATGGTATGCAACCCAAATGGACCATGCCGGGTCGGGTCAAGTCTTACCAATTATAGTTATGGACTTAGACATTAATCCAACAGTCTCCCACTTGGATAAGTCTAAAACTATTATTGCGTATGACTTCAGGAACCAACTGGCAATCGTAGCTCTCAAAAGCTTCTGTCGAACTCTGACCTTGTAGATGAACTCTGATCTTGTCAATGACTTGTCCACTAGATAAGGGATCATATATTCCTCCATTCTAGATATCATATGGACTGAGACATGGATTATAATCATTCTCTCTGTCCATTAGTTATTTCCCGATTTCCGATTTATGACGACTGACTAATTGAACAAATCAAATCAGTCTTGGCCCGGCCGAGCACTTCCATTTGTCATCATCAAATCATCGAGGGGCCCACAGATATCGCTTTTATCCCGAAGGTAAAAGGAATGGATAAACTTCGACTCATATGGCTTGTTCTACTACTTGTTGAATCATACACAAAGACACGTTTTATAGCACCGAGTTACCAAATGCAGTTTCGTGCAATCAATGTACAACCAACTCATAGTAACAACTCATATCTCTAGGTTTGAACAATATAAGATATTATCGTCTCATGATCACTTGTGATAAAATCCATGAAGTGATTCCAATGAGCGCGGGTTGAATCCAATACTCAGAACTTATGAGCACTCATGAGTGTTGTAGCCATTTGTCCAACACCTTAGACCTCTACAAGCCAACCCATGACAGTCTTAATTCATATCTACTTCCAACATATGACCGACTGTGGATGGTTTGAATAACTTAGTCATTCCGGAAGAATAACCTAGTTTATTCGGGAAGTCAAAACATGCAAAGTGCAACACAATAATAATTGAATCCAATATGGTCTCAGAACTTATGAATATAAATAAAACACCTTTTATTTATCACCATATGATTACACATTATTCATTGTATACTGTTTCAGCTATCAACATTATTCTTGGATTTAAAACAATAGTTGTCCCATACTCCAAGCATGTACACTATGTTTTCTAAACACTAGTCATGCCATACACCAAGTATGCATACTATGTTTGTCTATGATCTTTACTTTGTGAACTAGATCAATTGAACATAACTTCAATGATTCTCTTTTCACACTCTCAAATCCTTACTGTAAATACAAGAATTCCAAATTCATGTCATTTACTGAAATCTGTTAGATTCTAAACTTATATGCATTGATCCTCTTGTAATGATTATGCACAAAGTCAGAAAGACTTGGCAACAATCATTACAGAGTATTCCAAAGGAGATCAATTCCTTGGAAACATCCTTCTTGCATTAAGTTTCCTTAATCTTACACAGATTGAAATTTATGACTTTGAAACATTTCCAGATTCATTTTGACTATCACTTCTGAACAAGAGTTGCCTCCTTACAGATTATGTCAATATGGTCCTTCCAGAATTATCACTATACTTCCAACTGTCCTTGAGCAACCAATCTTTGGTAAACCTTAGATTTTCCTCGACAATTGTTTAATCCTTTTGGTCATATCCAGTTCTAAACCTTTTCCCTTCTTAATGCCCTAGGCATTTTGAAAATTTTAGAAAGGATGAATATAGCACATGTAATCGGTCCTATATCCGAAGCATATGGGACACGATTCATGATGTCTCACATAAAGACTAAACCAGTCTTTTGCTATAACATTTCCATTTCTATTTGTCAAGTTCTCATAATTCAGATTATGAAAAGGGATGCCGTAATCATAATCGAATTTAAGAACGCAAATAATGGACCCATATACAAAATTTCCTTATGTTGAGCCATTCCAACATGAAATTCATATATATCCTTGACTAAATGATTAAAACCTCATGATCTAAGCTTATAGATTTGAGATGAAGTATAATTTCCTCTCCCTTAATTATAGCAAAACAACTTTTTCCCAATTGAAACCTTTTGTTTTCTATAATTAACATTGCTAACTTGCAATCTTTATCATAATTATCATGCTCCCACTAACATGATGATTATTAGCATAACACTTATGCTCCCACTAGCTTTGACATGTTCTCAAAAATCAGCTGGACTTCTAGAAATCAATACTTTATTGACTTTCTTACCAAAGTTCAGATTTCTGATACTAGATTTCCTTGATAAGACTTTATCAATATCATACACCTCTCTTAGATAGCTCACATGTGTGTCTAAACAATTATGAAGAGGGATGCCGTAATCATAATGGTTAGACCTTTTTGCCACTTCTCACAAGTCCAAGTTAGTGTGCCGGTAAACCACACACGCTCCACTAACGACTTTGAGAATGCAAATATCACAATTGCTATCTAACTAAAATCTACTTAGTGAAAGTGTTTCCTCACCATCATTTTCGTGAATCGGAGAGAAACCTTATGACACTTAGATTTATATGGTGTATGAGTTCCTATCCATATGAATTTGTCAAAACCATAATCACAAGACAAAGATAATGACAAATCCAAAACCATATGGATTGAACTCAATCTTAATTTCTTGCCACCTGGCAGCTCAAGGGCCTGCCATTGCTTCCAAGTTGTTGTGCAACCAATTGAGAACTCTAAGAACTCATATGCAAAGCCAACTTTGATTGGAATGGGCACAGAATATGTCAACATGATAGGTTATAAACCTCAAGTCGTGTGCTAGTGAAGAACTTCAGGTTTCATTCTTGATTAGTTCTTGAGAATTTCAAGACCTTTAAGACTCCCACTGTCCTCTTGACCTATAAGACTTCCTTGTCAAACATCCAAGAGATAGTGTGGATTCTAATCAAGACAAACACTTCACACAATTGGCCTAAGTTGGTCTTTGTTTTATCCAAAACATCACAACTTACCAATTTCAAATGTACAAGAGTAGAAAACTTTTACTCTTACATTTGTCAAGTGTTTTAAACCTTCTTTAAGACATGTCACTCAAATTACAATCTTGGAGTATGACTCTAAGACTTGTATTGGAACGAAGTATGACTCATCTTCTTGATTTAACCATTTCAACAATTCAAGATCCCTTCTTCTTAGTCATAAGAATGCACTAAGACTTCCTTAGAGAACTAATTTTGATATGGTTTCTTAATCATTAAGATGATCACAAAACTGATACTAAAGTATTCTCCCATCTTTTCAGATTTGAGAAACTTTTATCTTTCTACCTAAGTTGATTCTTCTTATTCGCTCTGCCTTACATTGGAACCTTTTCCAATGTCTCAAAGTTACACTTAAGCCTGTAAGTATAATCATATTTACTGAACTTTAGTAAACTATGACGAATAGTCTTATTAATCTTTTGTGGTGGACTTAATCAGTGCACATGACTATGTACTCGATCCCTTAGTCCATTACTTGACTCACACATCCATGTGAATAAGTAATTAGTCTTAATTTTCCAATACTTGAAAGTTCTCATTCATCATGCTATACACCTTGCATGATTCCAAGTTCCGGTCCAATTGAGACTTGGGTGATGAGAATCTTTCCTTTATTTGATAAATTTAGACATTACCACAAATGAAAGAATCAATTTCATATTTCCACTCTTGCTATTAATGGAATCATATAAGCAACAATTTTTCCTCAAATGCCATTGTAAGGATATTTTAAAATAAATAAAACCAAAATTTTTCTTTTATTTTAAAACTATGCGGAAAAACTTATCCTTACAATCCATATGAAAACTTGTTGTTATCTATTCCTAAGCAATACCTCATAACTCCTAAGAAGTAGCTCAAGAATCCGATCTTCAAACTACGCGATAGAAATCCATCTACGCGATCAGATTCAGCATATTCTTTCCTTAAGTTTCTTCACTTTTCTTTGATTCTTAAAACATTACCATGTGACACAGTCACATCATGTATCAGGAATCTCAGAATAGAAACTTAACAGAGTTAAATAGTGGACTTTACCTGAAATAGAGTCAAACTTATTGACTTTAACATCCTTAGGTAAATTTGGCAGCTTCGCAACTAATGACCCTTTCTTGGGCAATATAAACATATGGACCCTTTGATAATGGTACACGGGACTATCACAGACTTAGTTTTTCTCTTTACCATTTGTTCAACCGAGTTGACTATGGCCGATCCCTTTCCATTGGGAAGAGAATGCTTTTCTGGATTTCCTGTGTCACTATTGTCAATGTCCATCAAGTTTTTGAGGAAGTTGATCTTAACAAATAAATAAGATCATTAAGGGTCTTGTCATAGTCTGTTTCATAGGTGTTCCAAAAAGAACTCACTATGTGACTTAGAAAGTAGTTGAACCACCAACTTTCTCAAGACTTTGACACCCAACTCTCCCGGCTTGTCAATATGTGACTACATCTCCAAGATGTGATCACACCTAGACCTTGCCTTGCCAATAGGGCTTGAGTGACCTTAAACTTTTCAAGAACTTGTGGGGTTGGGAGAATAATTGGAGGAGGTGAAAGAAGTATGATTTCCATTGGAACATCATCTTCATTTAGGAAGGCTTGTTTCAAGAGATTTGGGAAGATCATAAATGTCTAAACCAGACATGTTTTGGGAGATATTCAAGATAGTTGATTTTAAAGTCCTTAATATAACACCCAATATGAAATATTAAGGCTAGGACCCATCAAACTATTTTATAACTTAGAAGAGGTATGTCGTAATCCAAGCTATAAAACAATTTGAAGGTAGGTGAATGACGATTCACCAATTTCCACCAAGATAAACGAAATGTATTATTAGGTTTTAATTGGTTTTGAAACTCCTAGATCTTTTGAGATTCATTGAACTATTCAATGGCATGTTTCAATCTCGAGTGTGCCCTTCAGGTTTTGTGACTGGGATGCCGAGGATCACAAAACAAGGTGTGAAGTAACCATGCAAATTACTTGGTACCCTTAAGTGTTTACCCCTCAATCGATGTGCCGGTTAACCACACACGCTCCATCGATACTATGATAAACATTAAGTTACCATTTGCCTACCTTGTTAAATACGAGTTAGTGTGCCGGTTAACCACACACGCTCCACTAACCGACTTAAACAAAGTGCAAAGTGTAATTTCATGGATTAGCACCTTCTTCACATTTTCCTAAGTAACTAAGATTGGGTATTTATAAGAGTTTAGTTACTTAGTATTTATCATTAATACTTTTAATGAAGGGAGAATTATAGTCCTGTCAAACCCGTTCGGCTAACGACCCTCCACCAGTCAAGCAAGCGGTGGGTGAGAGTGGACACCCATTAAGTTGCCATTTTATCGGCAACAACCTTATACCCACCTTATAGACCGGCTTCGTGAATGAGGCGTACTAGCGGTAAGACCGACTTTACTCTTATACATGTATATATTATTAACTTATAATATTATAAAGTATAAGGGTTGAATTTTAACTTTTAAAATTCTAAGGGCTAACTTGGAATTAAAGTATTCATAAGAGAAAACTTTACAAATTCCAAAACTTGAGGGCAAGTTTTGAAACTATTCAAAACTAATTAATTTCATAACTTATGTGTTTAAAGTAGTTTTAATCCAAAAACTCTTCAAGTTCCATAACTTATGGAAGACTTTAAACTAATAAAAGAATTAACTTTTCTTTATTTTTATAACTTATGGAAATAATTAAGGTTACATTATTTATTTTTTATTTTTTTATTTAATGAAGAGACTCTTGGTCCTCCATAACTTGAGGACAAATTATGGAGTCATAACTCCAATTAATTAGAACTAGACTCTTCATTTTTTGTAACCTTTGCCAATTTTATGAGTTTTATGAGTCTTTAATGTGACTCTTCATGTAACTTGAGGACAAGTTACACAAACACATTTTATACTCAACTCTTAGATTAAAATGGATTGAAAACAACTATTTCAATTAACTTTTCTATTAATCTAAGCAACTCATAAGAACAAGATAATTCAAATCAAACTTTTTCATGTAATTAGTCTAACCTTTAAACTAATACAAAACATGAATCTATTGACAATTATCTTTGAAAATGGATTAGCATGAACATTACCTCATTAAAAAACAAGTTTATAAGTTCAAAAACAACTTAGGGTAATGTTCCTAGTCCATTTCTAGCCAAAAACCTCGAAAATATGCTGTATGGGGTCCAACTCGTCGAGTGCATGAACATAACTCGGCGAGTTGGATGCATTTTGCCTTGGACTCGTCGAGTCCCTTCATGGACTTGGTGAGTCTGCTGGGCTGACAACATCAAAACTCGATTTTTCAGCTTCTATTGCAGGTATAACAAGAAAACAAGCTTAGGCTCTGATACCACTGTTGGGTTATGAGCATTCTAACACTCCTAAGTGTACATGCAACCCTAAATACCTTGGATCTATGTTTTCTCTATTATACATGCAAATATGAACATCCAAGGTATTATCCTAAACTAGCATACAAAACTATCAATATAACAAGATAGAATACATACCTCTTTGATGGTGCTTGTCTTCATGAAGCTTGAGTGCCTAGTGCCCCAAGTGTGACACCTCAAATGGTTCACAATCATCAAAACACTTAGAATAACTTAGAGAGAATTCTACACTTCATGAAATCGGCTAGCCCTCTTCAAGAATAATACTAGTCTCTCTAGTGACCGATTTTCCTCAAGAATAAGATGCTTATATAGTTATACAATTAGGGTAAACCCTAATTGTCATGACTTTCCATTTCCTTGGATCCATGGGTTCAAATACACCATGGAGCATCCATGGAGCATCATATGGGTTTTGGCCCAACTAGATAATCCATGGAGCATTAGCCCACTATACAAGTATGGATGATTTACACAATCAACCCATATATTTAATTAGTCTTCTTTTGATCACTCAATTAATCCTAGATTAATTCTTGATTAATACTAATTAAATCATCTCATTATTCTTATTATTAATATACTAGAACTTACAATATATTAATAACCATAAGTGTTTTATTTCTCTCATTTAGTCTATCCAAGTGCATGATGGTATGCAACCCAAATGGACCATGCCGGGTCGGGTCAAGTCTTACCAATTATAGTTATGGACTTAGACATTAATCCAAAAGTGCCCTCTGCATCGGACCGGAGTCCGAAACTGACTGATCATAGCATAACATAATCATAACATATAACAATAACAAATATACTGCATACTGCATCGGACCGCAGTCTGGAATACATAACACATAGACATGCATGAATCACAAAGACATCAAGCATACTGAACTACTACTATCTAAACGGACCGGCATTGTGGCCGTAGACCCGTTCCTATTGGAAGGAAACTCACCTCACACTGCTGAAGTCCCATAGACCCAACCTCAGCTGTTGGATGACAGATTCCCAAACTGTCAATATCAAAACATCCCCGATTACTAATTGGGTTCCAACACATAACCATATATACATACTTGGGGTAAATACTACTTTACCCCTAACTCAGCTTTATTCAAGCCCAAGGCCCAAAAGTCAACTATGATTTAAAGCCCAAACATACGGCCTAATTTTCCAAATTAGGCCCAAATCTTTACAAGGTCTTACCATAAGGCCCAACCATTTATTCTAGCCCAACCATTGACAGTTTAATGGTCCGATATTATATAATCATTAAGGCCCAACTATGGCCTACTTTTCCAAATTGGGCCCAAACCTCTACAAGGACTTCCCTTAAGGCCCAATTGTTTAGTCCAATCCAACATGTCTCATTCTAAGGGCCCAATATCATACAACCATCTAGGTCCAAACTATGACCTAATTTTCTAAATTAGGCCCAATCCTTCATATGGGCCTTACCCTAAAGCCCAACTAATTACTCTAGGCCATTTGATTATTCTTGGATGGTCCAACACAAAGCCCAAGTAAATATTAGGGTTTTCTCACTTAGCCCATTAAAGACTTAATCCATTAATGCCTTTACTCTACTAAATAACTGATATAGAGAAATTGGGCTTAATACACAATCCAATCTTAATGGCCCAAAAGTGGGTCCATAAGTCCAAGTCCCAAATACTTACAATTAGGGTTTTTCACTCAAACATGGCCCAATAGGCCCAAATAAGTCTTTAAGCCCATTTGGGTCATACTATGTCCATTAGGGTTTGCTTGTGGGGTACCACCCACTACTGCCTCGAGTAGTGGTGGTCAATGGCGGCTCACGGCGGCGGCCACCACCTTACAGTGGTGGTTACTATTATTATTTTCATTATTCCATGCTAATTACAATTACAATGATTTTATCCAAAATACACACACTAACTAACACACACACAACCACACCATGGTGGCCAGCGGTGGCTCGTGGTGGCGGTGGTTTACTTGATCTTTCCGGCCAACAAACTCAATCGTACATCACTGAAATAACACACACTCACTACTATGCCCGTGATAGTAACACAACCACCACCTGGTGGCGCTTGACGTCGGTAGAACCCCAGAGAGACGACGACAGTGGCAACTTTCGCGATAACAATCACCACCTTACGGTGGTGGCGACGGTTTCCCATGGGCATCAGTCCGGAACAAGACAACATACACGAGTGCCCTACCCAAATGCATCGAACCACCTCCACCCTTGCGGTGGCATGCGGCTGAAAGAAAGAATAGAGAGATACGGAGGGTAGCGCTCTAGAACAGTTACAACCATCTCGATGGTTGATTCGTGAACCCATCACAGTGGCGGCGGTACCCAAGATGTAGCAAAGAACCACCGTAGAAATCGACAGCAGCATCAACGGGAAAGAGAAGAAGAAAAACGGTGGCGGTTGGTTGCCATGTCGGCGACGTAAGTCACGACGAAACTGGAATGCCGGCAACTTCCAATGGTGGTAGCAACGTTGGCATAAAGTCGGCGGTCGATTGGCAGCCATGAGTGACCGGAGGGTGGAGGAAACAGGTGGTGGCGACTGAAGGGGGGGTGCTACCCAACGGCTGCTACCACAAGCTAGGGTTAGGGTTCTCATATAACTTATATACCCGGTGCCATGAAACATATCCCCATATTAACATAATTGATCCTTCCTTCCTTTTTTCTTTTAAAATAAGTCCATAAGTTACCCTTTTAACCTCAACCATTTAAAATCTCTTCAATTGAAGTCCTAATATTTACCGAACATACCATTGCTTCTAAAATGCTTCCCAAATCAACTTCATAATTTACTAACAGCCCTCCATTATTAAAATTCTTCACAAATTAATCTGGGAATTACGTTTGTTAATTTATTTAGATAAACGGGTGTTACATTATATGCATTTTGGCGCCAAAATGGTGGTTAGAAGGTTGGTTATATGACAAAACCAATCATTACATCATAATGATGTCACAATTTATCTTTTGTGGGAAATACATGGTTGGAGTCTTTCCTGTAATAGAAATTTGTTTAGGTTTCGGGGCTCTTCCCCTTGGACCCCGCAAGGGACGCTGATCCTTGGAACCCTGTACAGAGGGGCGCTACCCACGGACCCCCGTATTCCCGAGCAGGTCCCGCCCCGAAATATTGGAGACCCTGTGCGATTTAACAAAAAATAGGCCCTAAAATTTGGATGATCTCAAAATTTAAGCAAAAAAAAAATATAATAATTTAATTTTCTATTGCAAATACATAAAATTAAAATTTCATTCAAAAAAATACAAAAAAAAAAAAATAGCTTCTACTTGAAAACAACCATCCTCCTAATATTCGTTGAAATACACTTTTCAATAACATCTTCATAAGTAACTTTATCCAATATGTTATGCTCAATTATCATCAAAGTTAATCCATTAAGTCGTTCTTGAGTCATTATAGATCTTAAGTAGGACTTCAAAATCTTCAATTTTGAAAAACTCCATTTTGCAGATGCAACAGTAACAAAAATAGTCAACATAATTCTATATGGAATAGATGTTATAGGAAAACAATCAACACGTTTTTAAAAATTTAGAATATCAATTGTTGTCAATTTTTCCTTAGGCAAGAGATGTAAAAGTTATTTTAATTCAACATATAAGTCATTTCCATCAATATCCGATTGTTCATCTTTCTTGAGTGAAGTTTCAAAAAACATACAAGACTTTAAGGTTATATCATCTAATGAAAGCAATTTTTATGAATTAAACAAAAAACAAAATATTTTATCATATTGTTGATATTGTTCAAATATTGTAGTTAAAGAAGTAATTGATTGATCAACAATATAAATAAAATAATTAACCCTAAATTTCTCTTGGGCGGATTGTGAAAAACTACAAGAAGTATCGTTTGAAATCTCATCAAAATGTTTCTTATTTTATTTTTATTTTATTTTAGGTTCATGTTTTTTAGGAAATATTTGATCAATGCCTATTTCTAAGGCAATATCTTTTGCAGTTTGTAAAGCATTTAAAACCCCACTTTCTCTATATTCCTTAATATACGAAATCAAACCCTTTATTTTTTCCATAGCAACATCAATAAGCATATCTTTTGATTGCAGTTGTTTGCTAATTAAATTAACAGTGTTTAGCATTTCATACCAAATTACTAATGGCAATATAAACTCAAAGTAGCTAAGTTCATTTTTTGCTAAGGATTTAGCTTCACTTGTTATTTTTGGATCATTATCATTTTTGGCTATTTGAAGTAAAGCTTTTTGTATATCAAAATTTTGAAATCTTATAGATTTAACACTATCAACACGACTCTCCCAACGAGTGGATGACAACGATTTAGGAGTTAACCTTTTCACATTATCTTTTAAAATTTGACATCTCTTAGTGGATTTTGCAAAAATTGTATAGAGATGTTGTATTGTTAAAAAAAAACCTTTAGCTTTACCACAAGTATTAGCCATATCACACAAAGTTAAGTTCAAACTATGACAACCACAAGGAATATAAAAGCCCTTGAATTTATATCTAAAAGTTTTTTTTGCACTCCTTGATGTTTTACTTTCATATTTGATCCATTATCATAACCTGGTCCACGTACATTATTAATGTCAAGATCAACCAAATTCAATTCATTTTGTAAAACATCAAAGAGTCCTTGGCCGATTGTACCATTTACATCTAAAACCCTAAAAAAGATTCTTCAATGCAAACAACATTTGACGAGACATCTACACATCTTAAAATAATAGGCATTTGCTCTTGGTGACTTATATCGGGAGTACAATTAAGATTTATAGAAAAATATTTTGCATTTTTTTATCTTTTTAATAATCATAGACTTTATTTCTGAAGAAAGCAAAAGTATTAATTCATTTTGTATCCTATGCCCAAGATAACGTTTATGGATACCAATTTCATTTGTAATATGTTATATATGGTCATAAGAAACCATGTCAAATTCAGCCAACATATAAGTCTAAAAAATTTTCATTGTTATCTTCATACAATTTCTCATTAGTAACACGAAAAGCTAGATTATGTTTAGCAAGAAATTTCACAATAAAAATACTCAACAAAACTTCTCTCCAATGAATTTTTTTTCTTTTTCTAATTGTTTTTTAGCCGCATTATCAATAGTTTTTTTTTTAATCGTAAACGCAAATCATATCAAGTATTTATATTTTTAACATGCTCCATATTAGTTTTATGCTATTTAATTCTAGTGTTAAGATGTATCCAATCCCAACCCCCCCCCCCCCCCCCCAATTAGCTAATTGACCCTTTCCACACCCATTTTCGAAATATTTTACAACAAAAACAAAAAAATTATCAAACTCTTTAGAATAAACAAGCAAATATCTATCACATTTTCCCCATATGGTAAAGTTTTAGTATAATATGTTGTAGAAAATCCTCTTAAATATTTATCTTTAGGACCTTTTGTAATAGACAAATCTCTTTTAGGATCTTTCAATACTAAAATATTTATCATATTAGAATCAAGAGCATCCTAATTTCTTAGATTAAATATATCAAAAGTATGAAAATAAACATTATCATCAACAACATTAGGAGTATCATTAACATCAACATTATCACTAGCATTAACATTAACATTAGCATTAACATCAACATCAATATTATCTTTATTATCAAGATTAGATTCATTAATATTTTGTGTTTCATTTCTGGAAAGTTGTGTGTGTGTGTTTTTTTTTTTAATGTTATAAACTTATCCATAGATCCTGCTTGAGTTTTATTATCTTCTTCAATTTTTTGTTTCTTCTTACGTTTTTCATATCCAAATGCATATTTTTTCATTCTAGGAGACATCATAAGTTATAGAAAAGAAAGAAACGACCTTATTTATGATTTCCAATTTATAGATTCCTTACTGGTTCAGATTTTCCACACTTTAAACCACTAAGAGAAGATATCAAAACTACAAAGAAAAAAAATTAGAATATGCTACTAAAGAAATCAGAAAATCTGTAATGATATCATATCATAAATCCAAAAATTATCTTATTATTTTCAACACTTCAAATAAAAAAAAAAGAATATGCTTCTAAGGAAGTTCAAAATTTTGAAAATTGATATCATTGTTGATTGTTCCCTCTGATTTAGTAATTTGGAATTAAAGAAAATGTAAAAAAAGAACCGATAAGAAATCTGAAATTATCAAATTACTCAATTAGAAAAAACAAACCCATGAAAAACAAAACTAAAGTTTAATTTTAGTATTATACCTTTGATTTCGAAACCTCAAGCTTTAAGATTTTGAAGCTTCTTATTTCGAATTTTGATGGTTCTGAATTCTGATTTTCAACCTTTTGATTTCGAAATTTGATGGTTCCGAATTCTTATTTTGAAGATTCTAAAATTATAGGTAATCTTTGTAAAAACTAATCAATGAAGAAGAAGAAGATAAAAAAGGAAGAACTAAGAAGTGAATGAAAATTGATGGAATTGAATCGAATGATAAATGAATGTAAATAGATGTTACTGTTCCAGTAATGATGATTCATATTATCCATGTGTGTGTTATCAATGAAGAAACCGAAGAACTTTTTTTTCCCGAAAATTTAGTTCCCGCTCCCTCTTTTGTTGCTTCCTTCCTATGTTCGTCGGCTGATGATAGATGGATATAACCTAATTTTTTGGGCCGAATAAACATACTCTATTAAAGAATGCAAAAAAATAAATAAATAATGGGCCCTTTGATTTTTGGGCCCTGTTCATGGGCACTGGATGAACCTGCATTGGGTCGGTTCTGTTTCCGAGTTCACATTTATCACTCCGAGTGTGTATCTCACTCCTGTCTCAATAAGTAAATAAAGCTCTACTTATCTTAATATTAATAATAACTATACTAAAATATGTTGATATCACTAAAATTAACAATGACCATAAGATCTAAGATTATACATACATTTCACCTTTCACTTTTCTATGTTACGGTAGTTTTCCCCTCACTCTCCTTTTACTCTTAGAAACCTAGAATATTGTCACATTTCACTTCCTTCCATTATTTTTAATTAAATATATCTTATACAAATATTATCCTCCTTTTGTTGAGATTTAAAAACCATAAACTTTAATAGAGTTTTTATTATATATATATATATATATATATATATATATATATATATATATATATATATATATATATATATGCCTCCACCCAATCAAAAGAGGAGAGAGAGAGAGTGGTGAGGAGAAACCTCAGATGCCTAAAAGGCACTCTAAACCGCACCCAGGGTGTGATGTTATTGGGTGCGGTTCCAACCACTTTTCTCCTAAAGTGCAGGTACACTTTACGACCTAACAAAGATTGGCGGATAACCAAATTGCCCCTAACTATATGTCAATATCCAGATTTGTCCCATTTATTCTTAGTTTTATCATAAGGATTCTAAATAAAAGTTACTCAACAATTTCATCCTTTTTATCCTGTATTGACATTGGATCCTTACTAACCTTTTAATTCTATAAAAAAAATGTATTATACATTTATGACATAATTTTTTAACAAACATTGGATCCTTACTAACCTTGTAATTTTTTTTAAAAAAATGTATTATACATTTATCACATAATTTTTTAACAAAAAACATTTCTTGTAAAAAGTGGAATACAAAGTAATACAACTCCAAATACGGTAACACACCCTCGAGCAATGATATTTGCGACTCACAACTCCCAGTAAAAGAACTGGCGATAAAACTTAAACGATAGATTTCAATCCGTCGTTATCATGTTAGAATTTACTTTTAGGTATTACATTTATGATTTAACATGGAAAATTAGGATATTCATGCAAAATGATCATTGTTGTTAAATGCTATTTTTTCATAAAAGTTGTCTCAAAACTTTGATAGTTTCGAACTACCCCTATAAATTCAAAATACTTTTATTGACAAAAAGTTATATCGGTTTTGAAACACGTACCACCAATTTCAAAATTGTACTATTTTTTAGATTGTTGATGTTTATGTTCTCTACTTGAATTTTTTGTAAGCATAGCGTCCACATTCTAACAACTACTTTCAAATGCATAAAATGAACTCAAAATAAAGAGTTTCGAACTTATTCTTAGTGTTTGAAACCCTAATTTGGAGCGGCTTTTGGAAAAATATGGTTGGAAACCAATGATTTGGTAAATTTAAAATACAGGGCAAGGAAAATTACCTGGTCCTCTAATAACAGGGCCACCGAAAGTTATGATATCAAGTTTCAACCTTAAATAATGAGGACCACTCGCTATGACTATGAAATTTGAAATTCGAAACTTCATCAAGTTTCAAAGATGGTAGCGTGTTTTACTTTTATAGAAAAAAAAGAGGTCGTTTTGTCATGTAATTAACAATAGTTATCATTTTGATGAATATCCTTATATATATTGTCTATTCAATACATTTCTTGTTATTAAGTACATTGCTTAGGATCATCTTAATTGTATGGCTTTCCAAGAATAATTAGTTGATATTTTAGATGTCAATTCTTTATCCTCTTCATGATTTGGGCTTATAGTTGTGCTCAAGAGAGAGACTAAGAGAAAATTAACCATGAACACAAATCCTACATACTCTCAATACCAAATGGATTCTACATCCATGTAGAAATAGCTACATGTCTGATTTACTACTGCTTGTGTGCTTGAGGGGGAAACAAAATTAGAACGCAAAACAAATGATGTGTCCTTTTCTAAAGTCTAAACCTCAAGCCCCTTAAATAATAATAATAATAATAATAATAATAGCACAAATGGACAAATGGAATCGATACTGTTTTCCTACTTTTTCTTCTTAAAGGGTGGTTGGTTCTCTTCCTCTTCATCTTCTTCCTCATCTTCATCATCATCATCTTCATCATCATCATCGTCGTCTTCATCATCATCGTCATCATCATCATCTTCTCCATCATCATTCGCATCTGAATCACTGTCGGGATCTGCTTCTTCATCGTCATTGTCTTCTCCAGATGAATCTTCAGCATCATTATCACTGTCTTCACCAACAGCAGCATCTTCATCATCGTCACTATCATCCTCTGTTTCACTGGCGTCCTTGCATTCAGCATCAGGGCTTGCAACTTTGTTAAGATCACTTAAAGGAAATCTGCCCGGATGAAAAAACCCATCTTAAAGAAGCATTCCTATGGAGTAGTAAAGCAAGAAAACGAAGAAGAAACTGTATCTAACCTCTTCTCTGCATCAAGCAAGTTTGAGAGAGCATCATCATTGTTGGGTATCGATCCGATCTGAAACAATATAGCAAGTTTGAGAGAGCATCATCAAAGATCTACCTGAGTAATAAGCTTCATTTAATCTGATCTAACACATAGTAGATGCAGTATACCACACAGTTTCTGAAAAAATTGATGATTAAGAAAAAAACACAGCTTTAGCTACCTATCAATTGTTGGAGCACACAGCACAAATCAAAGCTAAATAAATCAACATGTCGTCTAATTTGTCGATTGCACCAAGTAATCAAAGGTATACATACGAATTATAGAACGGATGTTACATCTATGAACTAGATAACGAAGTCACTCCGGCAAAAGGAGAGAGAGTAATGGATCTCTTAAACAAACATCTTAAAATCAGCGAGATCTGCTAACCGAAGCAGGGTCAGTCGTCAAATCGAAATTAAAATGACACTCAAGTGAAGCAAAAACGCATGAATGGAGTCTCTAACAAGTAAAATGCACGGAATCAACTTAAACTAGTCACCGGAAAATCGCAGTAAAACAGATCTTGTAGAGAAACGATAATAACGCCAATGTAGTATAGATTTACCAGAAACAGAAGCCAACAAATGGATTTCTCAGCAACCAAAACCGTCTGAACCATCAAACTGAAGGCTTCCGCCACATGAGCACCGCCGCCACCATAGGATAGTCTCTCCGTCTCCATTGCGGCGTGATTGAAGGTATAATCAAGATGAGAGTAGTAGATGGATTCTGGCAGAGGTCCTAGGGTTTTTGTTGGGCAAACACTCCTGCCTCTTGAAGGATTAGGGCTTTTGTGGGTTTAGGATTTTTGATGTTTTTGTCCAAAATCTAGATATTGGTCAAATGGTCCACGCTATGATTTTTTTTTTTAATATAGTCAAAACAGATCTAAAATAATAAGATTGTTCATTGGCTAGATTGTGAAAACATAATATTTTTTATTTTTATTTTATAAAATAGTTTTTTTAATAAACATTTAAATATATGTTATAAATTAATTATAAAATTATTTTTTTTACCTGTATATAAAATTATATTTTCATGATAAGTTTGATCAATATACACTATCATACTTTCTATCGGATATTGAGTAAACTAACATTTATAAACGACTTTATTAAGAACCGTGACCAAGTATTTTCTTTTTTAGAAATGACCACTTACTTTGGAATAGTGTATTTTGGAGCATATAAGAAAATTCCGGACTTGACTCTCGTGCAACGTATTCCGAAATATGATATTCCGAAGCATTTATTTTCGTTCCGGAGTTGTAGTTGGTTGGTAAGAATTAGATCCGGAATCTAACACCTTGTACATTCTGGAATGAAAAATGTGTTATGGACTATACTCAGAATGGTCTTACATTCCGGAGGTATGTTCCGAAATGATAAAATCAAGGTATTTGTTGTTTATGTTCTATATATATATATATATATATATATATATATATATATATATATATATATATATATATATATATATATATATATATGTGTGTGTGTGTGTGTGTGTGTGTGTGTGTGTGTGTGTGTGTGTGTGTGCGCGCGCGCTATATTTGTGTTTTTTATAACTTCATTACGCGTTTCGAAATGATTATGTATACGATATTTTTTTCGAGTGTCAGTTTCTAGTTGAGGACAATGGCAGTATATCGAAGGATGTATGTAATATATTGCTCCAGACTATACATATTTTGGTGTAGATATAAGCATGATATCAACTTCGTCGGGTTAATTACATTGGTTGCTTCCAAGTCCAGGTTACACACTAACCAAATACGTTTATATTTTCAATATCCTAAATCAAATATAGTTATACAGATTCTAGACAATAGTGATGTTAGATATTTTCTTAGTTTTTTTAAGTAGTATGCTTCCCAACATAGTACAATTTGTTTCTTGTTAGTAATGTTATGGATAGTGGTATTTATCGATTTGTCGGGGAAAATCGTTCCGGTGGAAATGGGTGTTCTGGTGTTGGAAGTAACCAAATGTATAATTTATCACCTATGACAACCAATTATGTTCCTTTGAAATTCTCATAATGGCCCTGTAGGTGGGGGTAATTATAGGAATAAAGGTAAGACTAATGTTGATGCTTCTCCTACAATTGATGTTGATGAATCTACAAATGATGATACAAAAATAATGATGTTGGTTGATGATGGTAATATAATTTGACATGGAGAGCCAGTTGAACATTTTTAGAGTTACACTAAATTTCATGAGGAAGATACTAAAGGTGAAAGGGTGGAAATTGAGCCCTTACAACCCTAAAAATCAAAACAGGAAAAGTATCCTTTTTATTTTTCGGATTATGAAGAAACACAAACCACCCATTGGGGTGTACCTCAACCTTTACAATTGCACATTAGAAGTTGGGATAAAAGTTGTCCCAAGTAGGAATGGAATTAGCCATGAGGCTTTTGATCTACAGCCACCAAGACGTGGCAAGATACTCGCTACAGCATGGTGAGTTATGATAAGGATTCATACGTTGTTCGTCTGGTATAGAAAGAAAGAACAATATTGTAACATTTGGATCTTTGTATGTTTCATTATTGCCCTTTATTATTTAAATGTTGAATTTTAGTCCTTGGAGTAGTATATGGGGTGTACCACATGATACACTTAGCGTACCAGTTGATAAGCTAGAACACGAGGCTTACCACATGGTACACTTAGCGTACTAATGCGAGACTTGATCGGGACTTTGGACATGTACGCGGGACGTACGCTTATGTATGCGGGGTGTACGTGCAACTTAATGAAACCTTTATTTAGGGTATTGCACCATATATATGCACCTTAAGTCTTTAGGGTTGGCCTTTTTACCAATATTTAAGCCTCCAAAACCCTAGAAACCGACCATTAGCCTTCATTGTTGTGCATTTAAGTCCTTAAGAAGAATTTGGTGGTTGTTTTGCTCATTGTGAAGGAAGTAAAAAAGATCGGAGGTGCTTTGCTTGGTGAGAATGTTTTAGACCCATAATCATCACCCTTGTTGCAAGCTTATTGATGTATTAAGTTCAAACCTTGTCTTCTCCATGCTTAGAGCTCTTCATATCATAGTTTTTATGCTTTTGGTCCCTTTTGGGTATGTTTGAGGAGTTGGGACGTTTTAAGGACTTATTCGTTTAGATTTGAGCTTATTATGGACTCCTTAAGCATAAATGTGCAAGGTTTATAGGATTTTTGGTCACATGCATGCATTTAAGTATCCTATTAAGTCCTTTTTAAGCTTAAGATGTTCATTTAGCCATGCATGAACGTAAAGTTAGCAACTTTATGTGATAATCCAACTCAAGGAAGTCAGATCTACGTTTTGAAGCAATGTCTTAATGGATTAAGGGTCAAAAGTGAGTTTTGGCTGAATAGGTGAGTACGTTGGGTGTACAAGTCTCTACGCGTCACATACAAGCCATTTAGCGTGTATGCTTAGAGTACAGATGAGTACTGATGAATTTTGATCATAACAACAATTTCTAAGTGTGCATGCAACCTTAATTGAAGATCTATGTTTCCTCTAATTGAGCATACAATAATGAACAACAAAGTATAAAACTTAGATTTATGGATAATAATCAAAAATCACATAAGAAGGGTTATGATACATACCTTTTAGATTTTTATTGTAAACAATCTTGAATCCTTGCTTGAAAGACCTTTGGTGGCAAGCGCCACAAGTGTCGCGCCTCTAATGGTTCACAAACAAACTCAAGCAACCAAGGAAAACTATAGAGAAAAAGAGAGAGTGAGAGAGAGAGAGAGAGTAATAGAAGAGAAATTTCAGTCCTTAGGATCTTAGAAGTGTCATAGCCTAAATTTAACCCTAAGGAGGGTTTATATAGGTGTTGGGAAGGAATTAGATTAGGGAGGTGTATCCAAGATAACCCTAATCACTTAACTTCCTCCCTAAAGTATCCAAGGCACCCTTAGAGCCCAAGGAAACCCTAGAGATGCTTTATATTTCGTTCCCTCCTCTTTAGGTAGGTTCTAAAATTGCCCAATGCTCAATTATTGAACATTGTCACCTTTAGTCCCTGCAGTTGTAATTAATTCCTTTAATCCCAAAATTAATTTCTAATTAAATATTAATTAAGTAATATGATTTCTAATTAATTTATTAACCAAGTAATAAATTAATAAATCATTCTTCTCTCTCTAATAGTTATCAAAAGACTGTGATACTATCAATTCAAGTTGGTACCAGTTATAGCTATGAGCTTAGACACATAATCCAATAGTTTCCCACTTAGATAAGTCTAATAACTATAATTGAAAGTATGACTTCAAATTTTGACTAGAAAATTGTAGCTACCAAAAGCCGCTATCGAACTTTGACCCAGTTAGTGACGTGTCCTAGGATAAGTGATCAAATATTCATTTGTTCTAAAAGATATCGTATGGACATGAGACATGGATTATAATCAATCTCTCTGTCAAAGATTTGTTTCCCGTTTTCCGATTTATGACAACTGAAATCAGACTATTAATTGAACACATCAATTCAATACATGCTTAGCCAAGTGCTTTAGATATCATATTCAAAATCATTGAGGGGCCCACAGATATCACTTTTTCCCATTTAAGTCAAAAGGAACGGATAAACTTCGACTTATATGATTGCACTATTCACTCATCAAATCACACACAGCAATACGTTTTATAACATCAAGTTACTGATGCGTTTACATATTATCAATGCACAATTGACTCGTAAACAACAACTCATATATTTTCTTTTCAAGAATATAAGATATTATCGTCTCAAAATTACTCGTGATAAAATCCATTAAGTAATTCTTTGAGCGTGGGTTTATCCAATACTTAAAATCACTATTTCAAAAAGTACACATGAACATTGCAGCAAAACCATTGTTATGTCTAATCTCCGTAGACAATCTACAATTCAATTCATGACAGTCTTACTTCGCTACTTACTTCCAAAAGTACAACCGATTGTGGATGTTTGAATAATCCAATTATTCGGGAAGTTAAACATGCAAAATGAAACACTATAATAATCTAATTAGTTATGGTCTCAAAAATATTGAATATAAATAAAACACGTATTATTTAATCACCATATTAATTAGACTTTATTAATTGTATAATGTTTCGATTAATCAACTAAATGCTTGAATTAAACATTATTCATGCCATGTTATAAACATGCATACTATGTCTCTCTAAGGTCCTTCCTTTGTGAATAGATCAATCAGACATAATTCCAATGATACTCATATCACAATTCGATATCCTCATTACAAGTATACGAATTCCAAATTCTTGTCGCCACTAAATGTGTTAGAGTCTAACCTTGTATGCAATACCCTTTTGTGATGACGTGGCATCAAAGTCACCAAGACTTATCCAACGATGTCACAAAATGCTCCATTGAAACTTTGTTACTTGAAAAATAATTTCATGGTAGCAAAGTTTCAAATTCAAGATACACTCGTTAAACATCTTCATTGCATTAAAGTTCCTAACTCACATATAGATTTCAATAACCAACTCCCACTATGGAAATATTTCCATATTAACATATGACCATCAATTCCGAACAAGAGTCACATCCATTCAGAATTATGTCAATGTGGTCCGTCCAAATTAATACTATACTTCCAAATGTCTACAAGTAACCAATTTTTTGGTACCCTCAGACTGTTCTTGATAGTTGTTTAACAACTTTAGTCACATATTGTTCTAGTCCTTTTTCCCTCTCAATGCCCTAGGAATTTATAAAAATCATTACAAGTGAATATTATTGCATATGTAATTGATTCAATATCCAAGACATATGGATTCGACACATAATGTTTCTCATAAAGACATGATACTTGATCAGTCTCTTGCTATAATATTTCCATATATCGAATTTCCTATGTTGGAACATTTCAACACGATATTCATATATGTCCAAGACTATGTTCCATTAAATTTTTCAATCTAAACTTTTAGTTTTGAAATGAAGTATGAGTGCCCTCTCCCCTAAGCTTATTATAGTGAAACAATTTCTCAAACATCGCAACTTGCAAATTGAAAACTTTGTTTCCTACCGATAGCGTTGACAACTTGCAACAATTAGCATACCAAATATGCTCCCACCAGCATAACAATTATACTCTTGATTTCATAATAATTATGTTCCCAATAGCACAACAATTATGCTCCCACTAGATTTGACATGTATCCAGAAAACAACTAGACTTCTAGAAATCAATACTATTGACTTTCTTACTAAAGTGCAAATTTCTAATACATGATGCTTTGATAAGTCTTCATCTAGACTTCTCAAGCTCATACACATTCATTAGACAACATATGTGTGTGTTTAAACCCTTTTAAAACTTATAACTATAAGTCATGAACGTTCAAACTATTTCTTGCCATTTCTCACAATTCGAACAATGAAAAGGGATGTTGTAATCATATTGTGAATTTAAGAATGCAATTATCATAACCACTAATCATAATGATATTTTTCAAATCTTTAAATCTACTAGCTAAAGTGTTTCCTCATAATCATTTTCATGGATTAGAGTGAAACATTTTGCCACCTAGATTTTATGACGTATGCATTCCTATCCATGTGAATTTATCAATTCCAACCTACAATCATAAGATAAGGTTGAGGACAAAACGAAAATCAATTTTAGGTTTTCCTTTCATGGACTGAACTTTGATCATTCTTAATCTCTTGCCTTCTGGTAGCACAAGGTCCTACCAATGCTTTCAAGTTGTTAAGCAGTTCACTAATATTGATCAATATACTTTCATTAACCAATGTGCTCCGCCTTTTGCAGTCAAATGAGAACCATAGAACTCATAAGCATTTCCAACTCAACTAGAAGATGCACAGAAACAAGAATGTGTCAACCGAACACGAAAGGTTATCAACCTCAGGTCGTGTGCTAGTGATAACTAAAAGGTTTATTACTGATTGACTTATGAAACTCTTCAAAATCAAAAAGACTCCCACTGACTTCTTTACATATAAGTTTTTTTGTTAAGGAACATTCCTCTACAAGCAAAAACAAATATTCAAAAGTTAGTGTCGATTTCGACAAGAAAAACACTTTACTGAATTGGTCTTAGTTTATCCTTTGTTTTAACCAAAACATCACAACTACCAATTCCAAATGTGTTAGAGTAAGAAAGCATTTCTACTCCACATTTCGTGAGGTGTTATAACCCTGCTTAGTTTAAAATAAGCTTCAAGATACGATTTGTAGTTACTAGAGTATGACTCTAAAACTTGATTGGAAAAGAAGTATGACTCATCTCTCGATTAAACCATTTCAACAATATTTTATTCCTCTTTTTAGTCAAACAAATGCGCTAAGATGTTCTTTGGGGATCAGTTTGACATGGTTCCATAATCATTAAGATGATCATAAAACATGATACTAAAGTACTCTTCTTTCCTTTCAGATTAGAGAAACATTTATCTTTCTGGCTAATAGATTCTTCATATTCGTTCTGCCACTCTTTGAAAGTTTTCAAAGTGTTAGAATTATTTTTAATCTTATAAACACAACCATGTTTGAACCATCAGCAAATCATGACAAATAAAGTTATTATCCTTTATGGCGGGTCTAAATAGTCCACATTAATGTGTACTAGATCATTTATCCTTAGCTTTGACTCACATAAAGATGTGATCAATGAGTTAGTCCTAATCTTTCAAAGGTCAAGATTCTCATACATCACATAGTTCGAATTGTATGACTCCAAGTTTCTATCCAATTGAAACTTGGATGACGAGAGTTCCTTTTTCACTTGGTTGATTATGACATTTCCACAAATGATATACTTAAGAATCTAATCCATACTTAATATTGCTAATAATAGAAATATAACCATCGATTTTCATAAATGCAATTGCAAGGAAATATAAAGTAAAAATTCACTTTTATTTATAATATGCGTAAAAATTTATCCTGACAATGCAAATATATGAAAACTATGTTTCTACATATTTCCTAAGCAATCTATTAATCTATCATAACTCCTAAGCATTAACTTCCAAAATCTTATCATCGAACCATGCGACCGAAATCCACTTCTCACGATCAGATTCAACATACTCTTCTTAAGCTTCCTTCTTTCTTTTAGATCCTATAAAAACATCAAAATGTGACTATCACATCATGTATTAAGAATCCATGAATATAAACTTAATAAAATAGAGTTAGATAGTGGATGTGCCTGAAGTAGAGTCATACAACTTGACTTTACTATCTCTGCAATCTTTCAGGTAGTTAGGGCAGCTTCACATCCAATGTCCTTTCAATTGGCAATAGAAACATATGGAATTTTCAGGAATAACGCATGGGACTATCTCGGGATTAGCTTTTCTCTTTTTCATATGGTCAAACGGTTTGACCTTGGCTAATCCCTTTTCATTGGGAAGAGAAATCTTTTCCGGACTACCAATGTTGCCATTTTTAACATCTATGGATACTTAGGAGACAGATGCTTCAAACATATTTGCTTGATTTGTGCTCTTAAGTATTTCTGCTTCAACAACAATCAACATATATGTCAGGTTGATTAGGGTCACATCGTGGTCCTTCTCATAAAAGTCTTTAATGAAGTGACTATATGAGTCAAGAAGCGAAAGTAGAACCAAATCAAAGGCCATCTCCCTTGGGAAAACGACACCCGTCATGTCCAATCTGTCAATGCAATTTCATTTTCAGAACATGTACACACACATACATTTCATCCTGATGTTTATTAGCCAATAGGGCTTAAGTGATTTCGTACTTTTTAGCTTGAAGAAAACGTGGTTCAGGAAGAACTATTAGAGGAGGTGGAGGAAGAATTAGAGAAGCACGATTTCCAGTTCCACCAATGCTTGAAGAAGGGAGCATTCTTTCACCTTGATTAGCTTGCAGAGATTTGCTTAACACCTTTAGCTTTTCCTTTGACGTGAACTAAGTGTGATTAATATTGAGTCTTATTCTAATGTTCCTGGTGACTAATGATAGTTTAGATTCCTTACTAATCCCAATGTCTACATCAAGATCTATCGAGTAAGAAATAACCAGCTAGGATCATATCGGAGGTAAGGTCCGTTTGGTATACAAAGTATATTTAGAAATCTCACTTTAAACACCTCATTAAATCCATCCTAGACATCACTCCTATAAGTAGATCAATCAGTATAATGACTTTGAATCACTGATAAATCATATTTATAAATTCATAAGGATGAGTGTGAATATAAATATAAGTTACACTAAAAATAATATTGATTGTACCTTAACTTACAAAGATTTCCTGACAAAAGTCCAGAAATTGCACTGGTAGAACTTTAACTCGAGAGTTCCTACTAGTCGAGCTTTTAGCTACCCCGGAGCCTAGCTAAAAAAGTTCAGAAGTAAGGAAAAGATGGAGCTTAAGAACCAAAGAGTTTTCAGAGAGAGGTATAAGAGAGTGTGGGATGAGAAATGAAGGAATTCGATGGGGTATTTATAGTTAAATAGGCATGCATCGCGCGCAGACAAGAGGCACGCCATGCAAGTCGAGTGACATTGATCATGCCCCTTGCCGCCATGTGACATGTCCATATTTGTCCACATCAACATGTCAGCAGTCTGTTACGCATCACACCGTTTGTGCGCGCATGCGAATTTCTGATTTTTTCAAAAATTTATATCTTCTTCATACGAGCTACGTTTTCGACATTCTTTATATCCACGTGTAGCGATCAACGAGATCTACGATTTTTGTTTAGACTCTATCGGCTAATTCTCAATTTATTTTAAAGTTATATTTTTAACAGACTTAGATTGTTAAAGTCTGTATCATAATCATAACTTTTCCATACGATGTCATTCTCTACTATCTTTATATCGACGGATAGGTATTGACGATATCTTCGACTCTCGTTTAGATTGTTTTTCCTAATAATCGACTGATTTGAATTTCGGTTTCTATGCTAACACAATTGCCCTGAATACTTCGAAAAATCATAATTTCCTCTTATGAAGTTAGATTTGGATGTTCCCTATATGCATGAGTTCACTTTTATGAATACAATGAATTTTATTTAGATTATTTTTCCTAACTAATCTTCTATCCATAACTTCTATTTATCGTCATGACGAAAAATTATCATTTTATACTTGCAGGCGTTACGATGTCTAATGTTATAATTAAATTGGTATAACATTGGAAATAATAAAAAATTCCTTTTTTGGTTGCCTTCAATAGCTAGAAATAGCTAGAAAGGATTTAAGATAATGAGATAAATAGTTGATTAATGTACCGTAGCTTGATAAATTAATTAGAAACTTGTTAGAATTAATTTGAAATTAAATGAAATTAAGTAGAATTAATTAGGAATTGATTATATATGTAAGGACTAAATGTTAGATGTTCAAAAGTTGAACAAGAAGAACCTTTTGGAACCCCTAAAGGGTATGGATGGTTTTGGGGAGTCTTGGAGGCTTCTAGAATCAATCCAGGTAACAAATAAAAAAATGATTTGAATATGGATTAAATCTTATTATTTAATTGATTCAAGTATGTATTGCCTGCAAGTAACCTCAGCTATAAATACACCCTTAGAGCCTTCAGATTTTCGTTCCTAACCTTTCCAAGAGTGAGATTTTCGTTTTCATGGTCCTCTCATCTCTCTTAAATATTCTAGGATTTTAGTCTTTTGGGTGTGAGTCACTAGAAACATTCCTACTTTGGGTACTAGTTCTTCCAAGTGCAACAATTAAGTTTGAGATCTACAATTGGTCAATGGCAGATATGATTTTGTCCTAGAAGTTGGTATTCTTATCCCTTTGATTAGCTTATTTTCATATTTTTGGAAGTACGTTGTTATAATAATAAAACATAGATCTAAGGTACATGTACACTTAGGATTGTTTTTTAATGCTTCCATTGTTTAAATCTAGTGTAGAGATGCATAGAAAACCCAACAATACCTATATGAGTTGGTGAGAATATCTACCAATAATTTCATTATCCAACTTGTACACAAGACAAACTTTTACTACGTTCTTACTCGTTAACTTATCATGTGAATTATTATAAAACTTCATGTGCGCTTGCCAAGTTAACTAAGTCTGCCACTTCGACTAACGGAAACACCCGTTTCCAGAACTACGTCGATGACAAATGAGTTGGGAAATATTTACTAAACTACGAACCCATTATTCAAAAAAAAAAAAAAAACCTTCTTTCAATATGGAGCATGTAACACCTAGATGTTCAGACACGTTGTGTCGTGGATCTACAATAACCTCTTTATAAGATATTTTGCATATGGGTTAGTTTGTAACGTGGTAAATATGATACACCCAAATGGTTACATATCAATGTCAGCGAAAGCGATCATGCTGAAATAACAATGTAACAAGTAAAACAAAGACCTAGTGGTGGTGTTTCAAACAAGTTTATTGTATTTTAGAAAGGGTTTCATTCCAGACACATGTTACAGGCATGTTCATTGGATTTCGGACAACGATTCAACTACATCGGTACTTAGTATCCCACATGATAATGAATATCATAGCCTAACTAATGAGAAAGCCACGATTACTACCTGCTTGTAACAAAAATCATATACTAGACAAGTTCTATTTATTACAGACAAGTGTTCCCGTTTCAAACATAGTTTTTTTCCTAATCTAATATTGAAAATCTACTGATGTATAAACTAGAAGATACATACACGTCACATCTTCATCTCTTCGCATACGATTTCATATTCTTCTGATCCGACATGATATTCAAAGATGTGGTGGATACCAAATTTCAGATTCCTTTAAAAAGGGGACCATTTAAAAGGGTGGATAACGGTTCTCAGATCCAAAAGGACTCATTCTGAATACGGTGGCCGTTTTGTAAATTGCGAAAAGGAGGTTTTGTAAATTGCAAAAATAGAGGTTAATTTCTGTAATTCCTGAATTAACAAGTGGATATCTCAAAAAAGAATTGTATCCTAGATATCTAAATTAAATCAACAACACGCCCCTACATCAATTACCCAAACCCTTCCAACCGTTTAGATCTTCTAGATATCTAAATTAATTCAACATCTTTTCATTCAGTTTTACCAGGTACCGAAACAACGTTATCGTGGAAAAAACAAAATAAACAACATTTTTCACCATTACAAACTTCCTAGCAGCATTTACCTTACACACAAGAAGTTAGATCTACAATTCCCCATGTCAATCACACCACCAACATAACCTAAACCTTCCCAATCCCAGCAAAACAAGCGTTTAAAAGAGCTCATTTTGCCACAAAACCACCCCGTCATCTCGGCCCTTGTTCCGACCCGGAACCCCCGACAGGCGAAGACGCCGCCACATTGCTCGTTGATCCGTTTTCAGCCGGCGGTGGCACCCCCCATTTGCCTTCTGATTCAAGCGGCTCAAATACATGAACCACACCATCCGAAAGACCCAATGCAAACTGATTTGGTTCTTGTGGGTGTGCCGCAATCACCATCGGATGCACATTTAGATTGCTACAAAAAAAAATGGAAAGATATGAAAACCGTATTGTTAAAATTTATTCTTCAAGCAATGCAACCTCTGAGCTGAGCTGGCCCACACTGTCTGTGCCCTAGGGCGTCATCATGTGAGATGTAAATCAGATACATAAGGTTCAATCCACGTTGCTAAGATTTGAACCCTTAATTACCTGAGAACGCTTGGGGAAAGATAAACGGAAGGATTGATGCGATAGCGTAAGCGTAGGTGAGAGGCAGTGAAAACACACACGGTTGCATCCAAGAAACATGCGTATATGAGTTGACTATCACATGAAAATGTCGCGTGTGATATTGGTGCTGAAGATTCACGTTGGACCCACTGAAAGAAAAAAAAAAAAAAAAAACAATAATTTCACAAAAAATTATCCCCGTTTGGCTTTGTGATTAAATACTTTGCCACCTCTTAATAAAAGAAGACAAAAAAAATCGAGTTCTCACCTGTTTCACACATTCTAGTTTTGATGTTTCGTATATAGCCAGCTGAGTCTCATGGACAACAAGAAAATGGACTTGATCATGATGAAACTGAACCCGTGTATCTGATTGTGCTGCTGTTGTCCTACCTTGCGGGAGTGGCAAGTATTTTGCTTTTTGTTTTTCCCAGCCATCTGAACTCCATACACATAGCTGAAACAAAAATGTTTTCACCAAAAAAAAAAATTAACAAATCTCGTATTAAATTAAGTTGAAAGTTTTCAATAATTCTTTTGACATGGCCTTTTTTATGTTTGCTAACCTGTGAATCTGCACCAGATGATACAAGGACATTGAGCACATGAGAGAAAGCAAGCCCCGTGATTCTTTTTGAGTGACCTTTAAGTTTGCTTTTCACCTTCATACCAAAATATTAAGCTATATGAGTGTTTTATTTTCGTCTTAAAGCTGAAAGAAGTCACGACTTAATGGAGAATGTTTATTTTTTCCTTCCATTTCCGCAAGTGTGCCCTCGTTTTATCAAATATTTTTTACAAATTGTATGCAATATTTTACCTCATCCACACGAACGTTGTAGATTTGGATTGTGGAATCATCCATTCCAATAGCAATAATGTTGTTATCTTGAGGATGGAAAGCAAGAAACGTTGCTGCAGGTGGTGGGGCCATGAATGTTGTCATCGTCTACATTTTACCAAAATTCAATAAGCAAAGTCAGTTTGAGATCTCAAAATTCAAACTTTTAAAAAGTGAGGGGGTGAAAAGGTAAAAATAAATCTTACCTTGAACGTCATCATGTTGAATAATGAAATCTTTCCTCCTGATGCTGACATTACATAAGAATCGTTTTTCGATAAAGCAAAACAGGACACGGATTCTTCAGGGTTCATGTCTGCCACGTCATTCGTCATTAAAATCCCACTTGAAGGTTGCCATAATTGTGGTGAAATCCCGGCTGTTGCCTGTTTTATATATTCATAATTTTATGAACATGTTTTACTACCAAATTTATTAATTATTAATATTATATATCATAAATAAGCATCGATCTTACCTTGCCACTTGAGTTACGTTCATTACGTTGCCATTTCCATAATAAATGAATCGCATTTGATGCTAATGCCAAAATGGCATTTCCCGAATTCGTATATATCAATCTTGATATCTGAATGATAAAAAGATAGAAACAATCATGAGACTAAATATTTATTGGTCTGTTTATACAGTATTTCACTTTCATTTCTTCCCATTAGAGCATTGTACTTTGAAAAATCTATATGGTTGTAACAATGCAATTGTGTAGATTTTTCAAAGTACAATATTGTAAAAAGAAAAGAAAACAAAGATTCAATGCTACAATTGGGTAGTTTTTTACTACAAAAAAATGAAAAGAGACACAAAATCAATAGTACAATGCTATAATGTACCTTTGTTACTCTCATGTTTTCTGGAAGCTTCAATGATCGACACTGAGAAGATTCACTTATCTCAGTGAGCTTCCAAATCTTTGACTTATCATTTGATTCTTCAGTAATTCTTGGTTTCACATCCGGCATGTTTCTTGTATCTCCATTCTAACAAAACCATATACTTATATATAATCATTATCAATCAAACAAACGATAAAAATATATATATATATATATATATATATATATATATATATATATTAAAATTATTAAAACACATACCACCCCAGAAATAGACCCAACGGAGCCCACCCTTTCTGCTAATCCGGCACTAGTGGCGGCAGCCGCAGCGGCAGCAGCAGCAGATATTGTATTTATGGCAGGCTGCATATCATCATAATTATATTAAAAAAAACATATCATAAAGTAATTAGTGATAAAAAAAGAAAATGTGATTTTGACTTTTGAATACCTTTGGGGCTTCTGGTGTTCTTGAAGCAGCATCATAAGAAAGATTCTCAAAAGTGCGAAGCAATCGAAGGCCATCAGAATTTGCCAAAATTTTGATTCCATTTTCGTTTGAAGAAACAGCCAACAGAGCACCATCTTTGTTAAATCGGATACGTGGGCTTGCCTTCATATAGAACAAATAAAATGTAAATTATATTTCATGAAAGGTTTTCTTGAAAGTTCTATTATTTGAGATGGATGAAATTACCGGAAGACCCCCGTCAGCATCAACACTCATCAAAAGCTGTGTGTTGTCCATATCCCAGTATTTGATTGAGAAATCATCACCAGCTGCTAAAAATCGGTTTTTTGTTGTATCAAATTGCACTACACCAAGAGAACGTTTTCGGAACCCTAGATACGTTCTTTTTACAGCTCCTTCACTTTCATTCCATTCTACAATATGTGATTCCCCATCTTTGCTTGTTCCACATGAAAAAAGTCTTTAAAGAAAAAGAAAAAAAAAAGTTACAACCCCATAAATGAGAAAAATAGCTCTACGTTAAATGGGATGCATCAAATTCAAACCTTGTTCCATCAGCACTATATGCCATTGTTGTGCACCAACGACCAGGAGCTTCATAATCAACTCGGGATCCCATGTTATCATATAACCAAGCTTTTATCTTTCCATCAAGAGCTGTTGAAAATATAAACTGACAAAAAAAGACGTTTTAGTACATGATTCACTTAAGTAACAAGTGGAAAATATAACGTGTGTTACCTGAATGTTCTCTTTATAGTGAGGGCATACAGAATATACAGGAGCATCATGGCCTTCAAAAGTGTATTGTCGCGCACCAGTTGCAGCATCCCATACCTACAATCAGTCATATCACCAAACATTAAATGAAAATTTGTGTAATCTTGATTAGGATAATTAACAATTATTGTGTATAACTGTTTGTGAACAAGTTATATTAAAAAACAAACCTTAATGGTCTTATCATCCCCACATGTTATCACGCAAAGCTGCTTATTGGGATGGGAGAATGCAAGATCGTTTACTCCACCAATATGAGCATCAATCTGTAACAAAAGGGTCAATCCGTCATTTCACACACGAACAAATATCTATAGCAAAAGACATGAATACCCTCGTCATTGAAAATAGCACTAAACAAACCTCGAGATGCTGTCTCACGTCATCTCCCCCGTGATATGAATATATTTGTACAATGTGGCGTGAATATGCAACTCCTATTCATATGAAACAAAATCATATTCACTATTAATCTATTATGTTTTAATTGATATGAATAATAAATACTGATATAATTAGCAAGACTCACCAAACAAAGAACCATCCGGACTCCAAATTACACGGTTCACAGAGACGCCAGGATCTTTTACAAGAGCAGCCTAAAATCAATAAAACAATAAGAGTTAATAAAGAGTTGACTTTCAAGAGGAAGTCTTGACTTTTTACAAATTTGCCCTCATTAACTTTTTTCTTCCATTTCCCCAAGTGTGTTGTCATTTTCTCAAATAATTTTGAGATAGCGTTTATCCAAATAACAATTAATGGGAAACAAGAAACAAGATTTAAGAAAGGGAAAAACCTGCATAGGCATTGAACAAGCACCAAGATCCCAAACTTTGAAATTTCTAAGAACCAATTTGTCCCTCGACCCAACTTCCCATAATCCTATATCTCCCACATTTGTCCCAACTGATGCATCAAGTTCATGTAACCAAAAAGTCAATATCCAATTAAAAGTCAACTTAAAGTTCTTAAATCGATGAAAACAAAAGAGATTTGAGCACCTAAGAGTAAAGTTTGTTGAATCGGATGAAAATCCATGCTCATAGGAGATGAACCCTGGTTAAGAGTCCGGGCAACTGTCTTGGGCAGATCATCAGGTGCATTAAAAGCTTGACTATGACTACTACTATGCCCCGGGAATGAAACGGGCAACACATTAATTGGCAAATTCACCTGTTGTAGTAACATGTGTTAGAATTAGATATAGCTAGAAACATAAATTACAAACAATGAAAATTTTATTTCAAATTACCTCTTCATTTATGCCCATGGGCCTTGTTCTTTTGCTCATATGATCTGAATCCCCAGAAGGGAAATCTAAGCTAGGATTTGTCGGTGGGGTCCTCGGATGCTTCAAAGCAGCTATCAATTTCAATATTGCAACAAGTGTTAAGTGTTAACAGAATAATCAGTAAGTAAAGCTATATATGTATCTTTTTTTTTACTTAATAGAGAAAGAATGAGTTAATCTATTTTCTCAGATATATCTAAGCATATCATTTATTCAGACAACCGTAAAAAAAATTATCATAGTAAGATGATGACCTGGCATAGATGGCCCACCAAGACCAATTGCACTACCGGAAACACTCGGATGAGCAACCGCCGGAGGGTTAGACATCCAACCAGCAAGCGGGGTCGGAACGGGACCCGGTGTAGGTTGAAAAGGCTACAAAAATAAGGTCAAACCTTTTCAAATTAATACGCCAAAATGGTCAAACTTAGTTGACAAAAAGTCAAATACAAATAGTCAAATACAAACCCCATGTGCGCCCAAAGGAGGAAAACCGCCAGCTTTAGGTAATGGGCCAAGCAATGGATTATTTGCAGGTGATGGAGCACGAGCACCATTCGGTTGTCCACATGAATGATCCACAAATAAGGTTTTGATATCGGGATTTGGCCTAGGGTTTTTACAAAGTTGATGTTGCCAATTTAAGCTGCATATATAATTAGATAATATCAGGTTAATATACGTTAAAAATTTTGAAATGAAAACGCGTATACGACATACCTTTGGTTGATTAGAGTTCGTAGCCTTGAATTTTTAAGATTTGGGAACTGTAATTTGTCACGAAACAAAGGATTTGCTTCAATAAGTTTCTTGAGCTCCACCAACATTATAGCTCGAGCTGATTTTGTATCACCGTATTTAGATAACTGCTCATTTTCCCTTTAATAAAAAGAAATCGGTAATAAGAAAGTCAAGTATATTGAAAACCACTTGATGTTGAAAATATTTGTATGAAAAGTACCTAAAATTCTCCAGTGTCAATAATTGAGTTATCTCCTTGAAAAGCTCTTCGTTAAATGAAGCAAAGACTTTAAGATCCTTTACTAGGATTTCAACAGCCTTTGATCGATCATGCCTAACAAAGAAATGTGATGCACAATTTATTAATATAAGATTTATAAAAAAAATTATTCGATTTTTAACTTGGAAAAAAGGAAATACTTACTTGTCTAATGCTTCAAGATACTTTTGCTTCCTGATTTCGAAAAAGATCTTCATTGAGTAACGATTATCATCCACTTTTGTAAAACCCGAAAGGTACTTCTCAACGTCATCCCAATTTCCATTCTGCACCTCATCTTCAAAGTACTTCATGTTAAAGAAAAATCCTGATTCTTGTTCCAGCCTGAAATAAACCCTAATCAGACCAAGTTCGATGCGTATTTTGAGTTATTAATGAAGCATCTCTGAAGCCTGTCTGATTCTGATGATATGATATCTTAAAAAACACTTTGAAAACATCCTCGTAGCTTTACGTACGATACTAAAGAACAGGAACATAAAAACCCAACAGAAAGAAAGAGAAATCAAGCACTTACTTGTGAACAGTCTCCTTAAACTTTTCTTCATCGAGAAACTGTAAGATCAAGAACACGAGCTCTCTACTTAGAGACGACATTGAAGCTCCGCCGTCCCCAAATCGGCGAGATTGAAAATTAGGGTTCTAACTTCTAACTAAGCAGATCTGTAAAAATCCCCGAAAAAAGTAAGAAAAGGAAAAAAGAAATACAGGGTCGGCAACCCAAATTTTCCCAAATAAGTTAATCAATTATTTATTGCAAGGACCAGGTTCACGAAAAGAAAACATTTATTGCTTCGACACAGACTTCAAGATTTAAAAATAAAGTAAAAGTAAAAAAGCAAAATATTTCAAACCCATTAACCAAAATATAGATCTTCAACAACTTCATCTTCAATCCACCCAAACTGCAAATACCCATGAATCTTTTGGTTCGCTTGAGCAAGGAGGCGTTTAAAAGTTTAAAATTTTACTTTTTTTTATAATAGAAAGAAAGGAGAGCATAAACTTCAACAGATCAGAGAAAAGAAAGCAACTTTAAAACAGAGACTGAGCTGAAAGAGATTCACCTTAACAAGATCGACGGTAGAACAGAGATGAAGAAACGGGGAGGTCGAGGTAGAAGAATACAGACAGAGTCTCTCTCTCCATATATATACGCATATCTATATCTATCTATATATGTTTATATATATACATACACGTATGTGTGTTTCTCTCTCTTCATCGGTCTTCTCTCTCTCTCTCTACCCTATCGTGCGGAAAAAATTAAAAATGAGACATTATTGCAGGAATAGCGAATTTTGTAGGGATGGAGAACTTCGAGTGGGTGATAAGTAGTTTTTCTTATCACGCTATATTCTCTATCTGGATGATAAGTTATTTGGCTTATGATATGTGGATGGAAGTGGGTCCCATGGAGCCGGCTAGCTTTGTCTTTTGGTCATTGGGCTCGGAATCTCCAGCTGATAAAGGTACTGTAATGCTTAGGTTTTATTTTTTTGACATTTATAATGTTATCAACATTTTTTATCTTTTAATTTGTGAAGTTATGTAACACGTTAATTTATATGAACGCCTGAACGGAATCAATTATTTGAGACATTGGACGAAGTTTGGTAGGGTAAGCTTTTTCGTTTATATATATCATGTTTATTTTATTTTCTTAAAATATAGCGCAATAAGATAACGATTTATTAAAGATTAAAGATTCTATATATACCAAGGATGGTTAGTGGTTACATGCGTCATTAGAAAACTTACATGTATTAATTTTTTATAGTTTTGCATATTTTTCAAAATGGAAATGTAATATTAAGTCCTTTACTCTTTTTATCTTTTTAGAACACTTCAAAACTATGATGATAAAACATATTTATATAAAAAAACTAAAGGAGGTGGACATCTAGAAACAGATGCAGTTCTCTAAACTTTAAAGAGTCGATGTGAACGGTTTTGGTTTTGGTTTTAGCTCCTTTCGAAATGGTTGGATACTCGTTTATGCTCATCTTTATCATATATCGGACATTCTCTAATTTTCAGAACCAATTAAATGTTTTCTTTATGTTTTTAAATTGTTTATTTATTTTTGCGGAAAACCACAGTACAAAATATCAGTTTGATTACAAATGCTTGTTTCCAAGATATTAAAACCCTAAGGATATCATAGTCAATACAAATACATAAGTTATTGCGTAAAGACCTGATTGTCCTGAATACCATTGCAAAGTATATCTTAATCGCTCGGCATTCTAATTAAGTCTCAGTAGCTTAAGTCTTGATACATGTGAAGCATATAAACTGAGTGGATCAAGTTGGAAAACCTGGTAAGATACATAAGGATTTCAATCCCACAATATTGATTATGATAATATTCCTTAATTATCAGCCCTGTAAAACCAACCATTTACCATTCTATATCCATATAGGCTTACATTCCTACATATTTATTCCTATCGATCCTCACAAATCCTAGGCCATGATTATCATGGAAAATTATCTCGCTTGATGATCTGTTAAGAGATTGACTACATAACTAGGGGCTTCATTGGCCTGTGTAAGTCATAAAAAATATGGAGACATATCATTACAGTTGTCTGATCTAGACCCACCATTTTTGGTTACCCAATAATATGTAGGCATACCATTACAGTTGTCTGATGAGGACCTACCATTTCTGGTTATCCAAGAATATGCAGACATATCATTACAGTTGTCTGATCGGGATCCACAGTATTTGGTCATCCCAAGGGGAATACTATATCGTACTCCCGTACGGAGCTATCGTACATCAACACCTGAAAGTGTCACGGAACAGAACTTTATTCTACGTTTTTAGGTTATGCACATTCACCTAATGAGACGTACCTTATATCAAACATAATTGAACTAGTTACCTTCCACAAGTGTAAGTTTATCCCTATACTGGATTATAGGACCGGTAACCAACTTTTAATACCAACTCTATTTTTGTGTTTCACTAACCTATCTTTAGTATATTTATAGTCCCTACAGAGCGTTATGTATTATTATTATTTTATCTTCTCAACAATGCTACTTTTAATACTATTATATGATATTAACTATTTAATCCTAATTTAAAATATAACCATACGTGGTTCGCACATAGCACAGTATATACATATATTAACATATAATCCAGGAAATAAGCATATAATTTATATACGATTCGCAACATATATTTAATACTTGTATTAATCATATTCATGAAAGAGACTATGCCCTCACTTGACTTAGGTGGGTAACTGGTGATCTAGACAGAGTTTATCCTAACACCTTAGATATTTTTTGACGTGGCCTGAGTATAATTAATACAGAGTTTTAGTATAATGAGACTAATAATAGTCTAGATCCTCACTAATCTCAATGTTTGCATTCAGATCTATCAAGTATGGATCAGTCAGGTAGGACAGTTGGGATGCAGGATCATTTCGGCATATAGCTTTTCTTAAATCCAACAACCAAGCCAATGTGGTCATTCTAGACACCACTCTCGTAAGTAGATCAATCGGTATAATAGCATAGAATTACTGATAAATCTTATTTACAGGTTCATAATAACAACTTGTGACTATAAATATTAGTTACACTGAAAAGACAATAGTGTAGCTTAGCTTACAGAGGTTCTTTCTGACAAAAGTTAGGAAATTGCACTGACAGAGATTTTACCCGCTATATACTACTCCAGGGATCGCAAGGCTTCGCCGAAGACTAAAACTTAAGAGAAAATGGGTTGAACTGAAAGAAATTGAGAGAGTGTGTTTAGGAAGTTGTTGGAGAAAGAATGAGGCTTGGCCTCCTATTTATAGCCGATTTTGGGGTGCAAGTCGTACGTTTCAAGATGACATCTCCCTAGTATTTTGTGTCACATGTCAACCTCTCTATAGTCCACGTTTTTACCTTCTAGAAGTGTGTGTCGCGCGCTGTGCAAAACACAAATTTTGTAAATTATGTAACTTCTTCATACGAGCTCCGTTTTCGACGTTCTTTATATCTCCGGAAAGCTCTCGACAAAATCTATAACTTTCCTTCAGACTCCACCGGATAATTCTAACTTTATTTTTTGTCCTTGTTTTTTATTTGATTAAATTATTTTGCTAAAATCATAACTATCTCATACGGACTTCGTTTTTGGCATTCTTTTTCTCAAAATTCCTTTTTTAAAGAGTACTATGATTTTCCTTTTGGCGATTTTAGCTAAAAGTTAACAATTATCTTCGTAGCTTTTTACGTTACACATCCTTGTACGTGACTGACTTTTATATCTTATAGAAATCATATCTAATTTATACGGACTCGGTTTTCTATGAAATTTATATTTTCGGGATCGGTATGACGTGTACTTTCTATATATATATATATAATTCATAATACTCCCATGCTACCTACCAACCTAGTGAATGTTACAACTACATTCGTAGTCTTATAACACTCTAGTACTATCTTCCAGCGTTGTGAATGCTACAACTACACCCGCAGACTTACAACACTCTAGCACTATCTGCCAACCTTGTGAATGCTACGGCTACACCCGCGGACTTACACCACTCTAGCACTATCTGCCAACCTTGTGAATGCTACGGCTACACCCGCAGACATACAACACTCTAGCACTGTCTGCCAACCTTGTGAATGCTACGGCTACACCCGTAAACTTACAACACCTTAGCATTATCTTCCAACCATGTAAATGTTACGACTACACCCGCAGTCTTATAACACTCTAACACTATATGCCAACCTTGTGAATGCTACGGCTACACCCGCAATCTTACAACACTATGACACTATCTGACAATCTTGGTCTTACCACCAATCTAACTATTCCCATCATGGGTCGAACACGCACTCGACCTAACACTCAACTGAAATTTAGTCCTAACTAGACCTCGAACCTGGTCCCCATAATCTGGTTTCCGATCCCAAGGAAAGGCATGAACCAAATGTTGGAACGTTTTCCGAACTCTCAACTTACACAATCCTCAACCTAGATGGTCACTCGACCGCCTTCCTCTGTAACATCCCAATATTTGTCATTTATAGTCACTTGGGATGGAAGGGTGAAGCCACGAAAAGTATAAGGGCTAAATGGCAATTTTAGGGTCACGAGGAGTACGTTACGAGTACATAAGGGTACATTGAGCGTACTAGGTGCGCCCTAGTACGCTGGGCGTATACTTGTGTACACTAAGCGTACTCATAGCAGAAGGAAACCCTAATATTTAGGGTTTGGGGACTATATAAGCAACATTATGAGAGCCCTCCCTTACTCCAGCCTCCACTGCTTAGAATTGACTTTCCTAAACCATAGCCATTTCCTTAAGTGTTTTAGATTTTTTAGTGTTCCTTAAGTGTTTTAAGAAGAAGGTGTTGCATCAAGGAGTTGGAGAAGGAGATCAACCTTGTAGATCTGAAGTTGGTTTGTGCCCTATAAGCTCCAGAAGGTAAAAAGCTTGGAACTTTATACTTGTATGATATACATCTAGTCATTTTAGCTTTATGGAAGCATTATTGTCCCAAAAATCCGAAAATGGTGCATGTTATGATTTTGACGAAATGAGTTGTCCTTTCAGACCTTATAATAGGTCCTAAGTGATAAAAATGGTGTCTCGATAGCTAGATTTGTCTCATGCATGAAGTAGGAATATCTTAATGGATTAAGACCTTGTGTTAAGAACTTTCTAGACGTTCAAAGTGATAAAGATTGAGACTTTATAGTCCTATGGCACATTTAGTCGATGGATCTGGAGCTTGAGCTTAAGTACTTAAGCTATTAAGCACTTATTACGGTTTTGGTGAAACCCCGCGTACGCCCAACGTAAATCCAGTATGCCCAGTGTATTGGGTCAACCACCCCGATGGTGGTCAACATCAGGACGAGTACGCCCTGCGTACCAGAGGAGTACGCCCCGCGTACGTCCTCTGTTGGGCCTTTAGCAATTGGGCTTCAGGTTTTGGGTTGTTTATGGACTAGTTGGATTTGGGCCTTTGCTGAAGTTTTTGAATATTATGTTTTGGGCTAAGTTTTGAAAATAGAGCTTGGAATTGGGCTCAATCAGGGAGTTGGGCCCAATTTGGTAAATTGGGCTAATAATGGGCTTTACATAAGGACTTTCAAGATTATGGAATTGGCATTAGGCCTTAGCCCAATGAAGAGAATGGACATGATGGATTGTGTGGACCCATTAGTCAAGATTGTTATGTCATGTAATGACTTGGTATTTATTATATGATAGTTCAAGATTTCCGATAAGACATCGATCAGAGGTTTTTGGTACTTCGGCACTACTTGCGAGGTGAGTTATCCTTATTGTACTCAAGGGTCTAAGGCACCAAGGCCGGCCCTTTGATTTGTTATTCGTGATTATTATTATTGTGATATGTTAGCTCGGTATCCTAGTAGATAAGATGGTTATATGCTAGTATGATCTGTTAGATCGGTATCCTGGTAGATCGGATGTGATTATGCTTAGTAACCCATAGTTTGGTATGACTGTCTATATGTTGGTAAGAGATTAGTTGTTATATGTGCACATGATTGATTGGTAGTTGAGGGTATTCCATCCCAAGGATGATAGGACCCTAGTATGTTGTCTTTATAGATTGTTACATGATTATCTGATATATGGGCACATGTTTGACAGGTTATAGTGGGCATTCCCAACCCGATGGTTGTGGGCCGAGAGTATTCCATCCCGATGATGATTGGACTCATAGTATGTTGGCATTCCAACCTGATGGTTCAGGGCATGGGATATTCCAACCCGATAGTTGATTGGACCTATAATATGTTGGCATTCCAACCCAATGGTTGAGGGGCTTGGGGTATTCCATCCTGATGGATGATTAGACCTATAGTATCCGTTATACATGTATTATGTGTGGGCATTCCAACCCGATGGTTGTGGGCCGAGAGTATTCCATCCCGAGGATGATTGGACTCGTATTACGCGGGCATTCCAACCCGATGGTTGAGGGCCTGGGGTATTCCATCCCGATGGATGATTGGATCCATAGTATGTTGTTTGTCATTATATGTGTATTTTTGTGTGTATTGGTATTTTGGGGGTAACTCACTAAGCCTTCGAGCTTACGTTTATTGATTATTGTTTCAGGTACAGTGGATAACCACGGGAAGACGAAGGCGTGACCATACACTTCCTCGATTTATGATTCTATTTTTTGGCAACTCTGATGCTTAAACTATTTTGAAAACACTTTGTAATAATTAATGGTATTTTGGATATTTAAAAAGTTTTTTAATTGGCTTGATTTTTATGAATGTTACATCCTCCCTGACGGGGATGTGAAACTCATCCTAGTTTCACACCTATTTTTGCTCATGAATACCTGGTCATTTCTCCCCCACTTATATTCGACTAAGTCTTCACAGCATGTGAGAATTGAAGGATTCCCAATCTTCTTACTTTATAATAATCCACTATTGACAACTTGTGCTTAACCATGCTTGTAATCCATTACCAGACAAACCTTGAGATCGTCCATGCTCTGAAATCTTGAAGGGTACTCTTGAAATTTGGTTCAGTCCAATACCTCAATCCACCTCCCATGTTGGCTAATGGAGGCCTTAATATTTACCCTGGCTGATGAATCCTCGTTCCCACTTTCATTTTTGCAGCACCACTGAACTCTAACCGAGCTCAACCCATGCCAAATATAATTCTCTTGAACATCCAATGACCAAACACCTATGCGCCTAACTCCCGTATCTTTCTATTGTCTCTCCTCTATTAGTGACGGTAGTGCTAGAACCCAAAAGTTATCCCATAGGACATCATCGATCTTACCAGAACAAATGATGAAATCACCATATCCCATCAATACAGATGTACTAGCTCGATGAAGCTAACTACAGGCCTTCCACATAATACCTCTGACTGATCTCTACTACGAATCGAGAGAATGTTGAACACCCTGATCCAGCAAAGGGAAACGACCTTTCACTAACTACTTAGTAATTCATAGTATGCAAATGGCATATAACAACATTTGAAGATATAACCCAACAGGAGCAAAGGAATGAGTCGAATATGTGTTCACCCCAAGCTAATGTAAGATTCTGATAACTATAAATACCGATAGAACTACGAGGAAATCAAAATATAACATACCTGCAATATCGCCTGAAGGAACCCTGAGTCTTTCTTCCTATCGAAGTATCTGCGATGAAACCTGGGCTGCCTCAAGCACTAAGTGGGGGTAATTATCCTTAATATGACCAAGTTGATGACAACGATGGCACAACTCTGCTTCCAATGTGAATTCTCAGCGGAAGTGACCCTTCCAACCGCACTTTGACCTGCTACGAACATCCTTGTGTGCCTCTTCATTCCTCGTGCAACCACCACGACCCCTTGGGTCTTTAACACTAGGTGCAGTCTCATATAGCTGCTCGGCTCACCGACTCAGACCATAATCCTACTTTCTTTTCCCCAGTTGCCTATCCAAATCAATCTACTACTCCCGAGTTACCCCGACTACCCCATCAATCACCTGAACAGTCGCGGTCTAATTCTGGAATTTGACGATCAACCTATCAGTGACATGCCCAATGATGTCGGGTAACTCCTCACGTAGGGCTCGCCAAACCTCAACAGTGATCCAATCATGTGGTAGAATCTTCTGAAGAGAAGGTGCATAACCCACCTTCGATCCCAAATGACAAAAGCTAACAATATGATCCTCCTTCATGAAGGATCTTAGGGATCTATAAGCATTGGGCTCCAGATGTGCCCCCAATTTCCCCGTAAGGATATCGACCCGAAAGGCCCAAGGCGACTATCCAATAGCTCTAAAATCCCCTCCTTGACTGAACCAAAGATCCCAGGGGTCTGCTCCAAAATATCGTGGGTAATCTCCGATGAGATGAACTCCCACATTTGCTCGCTAATTGTATCAACACCTACACATGAGTCAGAACCCGAACCAGAACCACCTCCCCGAGTGCTCATCTCCAAACTGAAAAACCACAAAACCACTGATCAAAACAAACTCAAGGATTCTCCTCCCCAAAGCTTATTAGATTCTCCAAGACTCTCACCGATTCGAGTATGGATCATGTGCTTTCAGTAGTACGGGCATAATACTACCTTCCTCACCTATCCATACTTTCCTCAACAATCTTCCTGGATCCTCCAAGTCACTTCCTCAAATAGATGCACCCAAGTCTTACTAAACCTCACTACTAACCCATTGAAGCATATCCTAGGCTTCCTAGGTTCCCGAACCTACCCACTCCTCAGCTGCTGAAGGATGTCCATTAATTTCAACTAACTACCTCATGAATATAGCCACATGCAACAAAGATCAAATAATCCTTCGATTAAAAGACTCAATCCTAGAACGGTTGGACTCAAACGAGAGTTACACAATATGTCCAAGTCCATCACTATGAGATTATCCCGTTTGTACCACATGTGACTTAGCATATTCACTTAGTAGCTAGCTCACATTACTAAGAGTCCAACGAAACACAAAGCAAGCAACATTCAAACAATGGAAAATCCAACCAACACACCATCAAGCCATTTTATCCTCTTATCAGGAATCTACACTAGCATGCAATTCTAAAGCTCATACAATTAGGCATAAACTAAACAGGCCATCCTTCCACTGACTAATCAATACCAACATGCAGTTCAATAAGCACATACAATAGGCATACAAGGCATCTTCCTAGATCCTTAGCCTAATCTAGCATGCAATTCTCATAACCATATCATATATCATATCAAACATGCACGGTATATTAGGGAAACTTAATTGAGCTCGGTCGATTGCACGCTGTTGGCTTATGAGTATTCTAACACTCCTAAGTGTACATGCAACCCTAAATACCTTGGATCTACGTTTTCTCTATTATACATGCAAATAAGAACTTCCCAGGCTTTAATCCTAACTAGCATATTATGAAGCACTTATACTACAAAGTACTAGTTAGATGACATACCTTTTGATGTAGCTTGATGTCTACAAGCTTTAAGAGCTTAGCCCCAATAGTGTGGAAGCCTCAAGTGGAATCACAAATCACCAAAACACCTTGGAAGACTTTAGAGAATATGGATACTTGGTTCTCTCTAGTGAAACCCACACTAGTGCCCATTTCACCAACCAAGGACATCTTTATATAGTATGGAGACTAGGGTTAAACCCATGACCTTTCATTTCATATGATCCATGGGTTAAACACTCCATGGACTATCCATGAAAGCTTAACCCAACCTAAATGAACTTGGCCCATTCCATATATATAAGAGTCCATATTTAATTAGTTCATTTTGATCACTTAATTAATTCTAAATTAATTCTTGATCAATACTAATTAAATAATATGATTCCATATTAATATATTAGAACTTATAATATATTAATATTAATCATAAATATACTATTCTCAAAAGATTATCCATATAACTTGTGTCGGTGAAGTGCAACCCAAATGGACCATGCCGGGTCGGGTCAAATACATACCAAATATAGTTATGGACTTAAACATTAATCCAACAGTCTCCCACTTGGATAAGTCTAAAACTATTTTTGAGTATGACTTCCAAACCTAACTGGCAATCGTAGCTCTTAAAGCCGTTGTCGAACTCTGATCTTGTCAACGAACTTGTCCATTAGATAAGGGATCATATATTCCTCCATTCTAGATATCATATGGACTGAGACATGGATTATAATCATTCTCTCTGTCCATTTGTTGTTTCCCGATTTTCGATTTATGACGACTGACTAATTGAACAAATCAAATCAGTCCTAGCCCGGCCGAGCACTTCCATTTGTCATCATCAAATCATCGAGGGGCCCATAAATATCGCTTTTATCCCGAAGATAAAAGGAATGGATAAACTTCGACTCATATGGCTTGTTCTACTACTTGTTGAATCATACACAAAGGCACGTTTTATAGCACCGAGTTACCAAATGCGTTTTCGTGCAATCAATGTACAACCAACTCATAGTAACAACTCATATCTCTAGGTTTGAAGAATATAAGATATTATCGTCTCATGATCACTCATGATAAAATCCATGAAGTGATTCCAATGAGCGCGGGTTGAATCCAATACTCAGAACTAATGAACTCATGAGTGTTTTAGCCCTTTGTCCAACATCTTAGACCTCTACAAGCCAACCCATGACAGTCTTAATTCATATCTACTTCCAACATATGACCGACTGTGGATGGTTTGAATAACTTAGTCATTCCAGAAGAATAACCTAGTTTATTCTGGAAGTCAAAACATGCAAAATGAAACACAATAATAATTGAATCCAATATGGTATCAAAACCTATGAACATAAATAAAACACCTTTTACTTATCACCATATGATTACACATTATTCATTGTATACTGTTTCAGCTATCAACTTTATTCTTGAATTTAAAACAATGGTTGTCCCATGCTCCAAGCATGTACACTATGTTTTCTAAACACTAGTCATGCCATACACCAAGTATGCATACTATGTTTGTCTATGATCTTTTCTTTGTGAACTAGATCAATTGAACATAACTTCAATGATTCTCTTTTCACACTCCCAAATCCTTACTGCAAATGCAAGAATTCCAAATTCATGCCATTTACTGAAATCTGTTAGATTCTAAACTTATATGCATTGATCCTCTTGTAATGATTATGCACAGAGTCATAAAGACTTGACAACAAACATTACAGAGCATTCCAAAGGAGATCAGCTCCTTAGAACCATCCTTCTTGCATTAAGTTTCCTAATCTTACACAAATTAAATAATTTCTAACTTTGAAACATTTCCAGATTCCATTTTGACTATCACTTTTGAACAAGAGTTGCCTCCTTACAGATTATGTCAATATGGTCCTTCCAGAATTATCACTATACTTCCAACTATCCTTGAGCAACCAATCTTTGGTAAACCTTATATTGTCCTCGACAATTGTTTAATCCTTTTAGTCATATCCAGTTCTAAACCTTTTCCCTTCTTAATGCCCCAGGCATTTGGAAAATTTTAGAAAGAATGAATATAGCACATGTAATCGATCCTATATCCGAAGCATATGGGACACGATTCATGATGTCTCACATAAAGACTAAACTAGTCTTTTGCTATAACATTTCCATTTCAATTTGCCAAGTTCTCGTAATTCAGATTATGAAATGGGATGCCGTAATCATAATCGAATTTTAGAACGCAAATAATGGACCCATATACATAATTTCCTTATGTTGATCCATTCCAACATGAAATTCATATATATATATATCCTTGACTAAATGATTAAAACCTCACGATCTAAGCTTATAGATTTGAGATGAAGTATAATTTCCTCTCCCTTAATTATAGCAAAACAACTTTTCACAATTGAAACCTTTTGTTTTCTATAATTAACATTGCTAGCTTGCAATACTTATCATAATTATCATGCTCCCACTAACATGATGATTATTAGCATAACACTTATGCTCCCACTAGCTTTGACATGTACTCAGAAATCGGCTGGACTTCTAGAAATCAATACTTCATTGACTTTCTTACCAAAGTTCAGATTTCTGATACTAGATTGTTTTGATAAAACTTTATCAAAAATCATACACCTTCCCTTAGATAGCACACTTGTGTGTCTAAACAATTATGAATAGGGATGCCGTAATCATAATGGTTAGACCTTTTTGCCACTTCTCACAAGTCCAGGTTAGTGTATTGGTAAACCATACACGCTTCACTAACGACTTTGAGAATGCAAACATCACAATTGCTATCTAGCTAAAATCTACTTAGGGAAAGTGTTTCCTCACCATCATTTTCATGAATCGGAGAGAAACCTTATGACACTTAGATTTAATGGTGTATGTGTTCTTATCCATGTGAATTGTCAAAACCTTAGTCACATGACAAGGGTAATGACAAATCCAATCTCATATGGACTAAACTTAATCTTAACTTCTTGCCACCTGGCAGCCTAAGGGCCTGCCATTGCTTCCAAGTTGTTGTGCAACAAATTGAGAACTCTAAGAACTCATATACAAAGCCAACTTTAATTGGAATGGGGACAGAATATGTCAACACGATAGGTTATAAACCGCAAGTCGTGTGCTAGTGAAGAACTTCAGGTTCTATTCTTGATTAGTTCTTGAGACTTTCAAGACCTTTAAGAATCCCACTGTCCTCTTGACCCATAAGACTCCCTTGTCAAATATCTAAGAGATAGTGTGGATTCTAATCAAGACAAACACTTCACATAATTTGCCTAAGTTGGTCTTTGTTTTATCCAAAACATCACAACTTACCAATTTCAAATGTACAAGAGTAGAAAAATTTTACTCTTACATTTGACAAGTGTTTTAAATCTTCTTTAAGACATGTCACTCAAATGAAAATCTTGGAGTATGACTCTAAGACTTGTATTAGAACGAAGTATGACTCATCTTCTTGATTTAACCATTTCATCAATTCAATATCCCTCTTCTTAGTCATAAGAATGCACTAAGATTTCCTTAGAGAACTAATTGTGCTATGGTTTCTAAATCATTAAGATGATCACAAAAAACTGATACTAAAGTACTCTCCCATCTTTTCAGATTTGAGAAACTTTTATCCTTCTGCCTAATTTGATTCTCCTTATTCGCTCTGTCATACATTGGAACCTTTTTCCAATGTCTCAGAGTTACACTTAAGCTTGTAAGTATAATCATATTTACTGAGATTTTGTAAACTATGACGAATAGTTTTATCAATCTTTTGTGGTGGACTTGACCAGTGCACAAGAATGTGTACTCGATCCCTTAGTCCTTCACTTGACTCACACATCCATGTGAACAAGTAATTAGTCTTAATTTCCAATACTTGAAAGTTCTCATTCATCATGCTATACCCCTTACACGATTCCAAGTTCCGGTCCAATTGAAACTTGGGTGATGAGAATCTTTCCTTATTTGGTAAATCTAGACATTACCATAAATGAAAGAATCAATTTCATATTTCCACTCTTGCTCTTAATGGAATCTTTATAAGCAACAATTTTTCCTCAAATGCCATTGTAAGGATATTCTAAAATAAATAAAATCAAAAATTTTCTTTTATTTAAAACTTTGCGGAAAAACTTATCCTTACAATCCATATGAAAACTTGTGGTTATCTATTCCTAAGCAATATCTCATAACTCCTGAGAAGTAGCTCAAGAATCCGATCTTCAAACTATGCGATTAGATTCAACATATTCTTTCTTTAAGTTTCTTCACTTTTCTTTGATTCTTAAAACATCACCATGTGACCCAGTCACATCATGTATCAAGAATCTCATAATAGAAACTTAACAGAGTTAGGTAGTGGACTTTACCTGAAGTAGAGTCAAACTTATTGACTTTAACATCCTTAGGTAAGTTTGGCAGCTTCCCAACCAATGCCCCTTTCTTTGGCAATATAAACATATGGACCCTTTGATAAAGATACACGAGATTATCACAGACTTAGCTTTTCTCTTTACCATTTGGTCAACCGAGTTGACTATGGCCGATCCCTTTCCATTAGGAAGAGAGAGCTTTACTAGATATCCAATGTCATCATTGTCAGTGTCCATAAAGTTTTAGGAAGTTGATCTTAGCAAATAGATAAGATCATTAAGGGTCTTGTCATAGTCTGTTTCATAGGTGTTCCAAAAGAACTCACTATGTGACTTAGAAAGTAGTTGAACCACCAACTTTCTCAAGATTTTGACACCCAACCCTCCTGGCTTGTGAATATGTGACTACATCTCCAAGATGTGACCACACCTAGACCTTGCCTTGCTAATAGGGCTTGAGTGACCTTAAACTTTTCAAGAACTTGTGGGTTAGGGAGAGTAGTTGGAGGAGGTGAAAGAAGTATGATTTCCAAGGGACATCATCTTCATTGAGGAAAGCTTGTTTCAAGAGATTTGGGAAGATCATAAATGTCTAGACCAAACATGTTATGGGAGATATTCAAGATAGTTGATCTAAAGTCCTTAATATGACACCCAATATGAAATATTAAGTCTAGGACCCAACAAACTATTTTATAACTTAGAAGAGGGATGTCGTAATCCAAGCTATAAAATATTTGAAGGTAGGTGAATAACGATTCACCAATTTCCACCAAGATAAACGAAATGTATTATTAGGTTTTAATTGGTTTTGAAACTCCTAGATCTTTGAGATTCATTGAACTGTTCAACAGCATGTTTCAATCTCGAGTGTGCCCTTCAGGTTTTGTGACTGGGATGCCGAGGATCACAAAACAAGGTGTGAAGTAACCATGCAAATTACTTGGTACCCTTAAGTGTTTACCCCTCAATCGATGTGCCGGTTAACCACACACGCTCCATCGATGCTATGATAAACATTAAGTTACCCTTTGCCTACCTTGTTAAATACGAGTTAGTGTGCCGGTTAACCACACACGCTCCACTAACCGACTTAAACAAAGTGCAAAGTGTAATTTCATGGATTAGCACCTTATTCACATTTTCCTAAGTAACTAAGATTGGGTATTATTGAGAGTTTAGTTACTTAGTATTTATCATTAATACTTTTAATGAAGGGAGAATTATAGTCCTGTCAAACTCGTTCGGCTAACGACCCTCCACCAGTCAAGCAAGCGGTGGGTGAGAGTGGACACCCATTAAGTTGTCATTTTATAGGCAACAACCTTATACCCACCTTATAGACCGGCTTCGTGAATGAGGCGTACTAGCGGTAAGACTGACTTTACTCTTATATATATATATATATATATATATATATATATATATATATATATATATATATATATATATATATATATATTATTAACTTATAATATTATAAAGTATAAGGGTTGAATTTTAACTTTTAAAATTCTAAGGGCTAACTTGGAATTAAAGTATTCATAAGTGAAAACTTTTCAAATTCCAAAACTTGAGGACAAGTTTTGAAACTATTCAAAAAACTAATTAATTCCATAACTTATGTGTTTAAAGTAGTTTTAATCCAGAAACTCTTCAAGTTCCATAACTTGAGGACAAGTTATGGAAGACTTTAAACTAATAAAAGAATTAACTTTTATTTATTTTATAACTTATGGATTTAATTATGGTTACATATTTTTTTACTTAATGAAGTGGCTCTTGAACCTCCATAACTTAAGGACAAGAATCTTCATCTTTTGTAACCATTGCCAACTTTTATGAGTGTTATGAAACTTAAATGTGAATTTTCATATAACTTGAGGACAAGTTACAAAAACACATTTTAGAATCAACTCTTAGATTATTTTGGATTGAAAACACATAATCAATTAACTTTTCTATTAATCTAAACAACTCATAAGAAAAGATAATTCAAATCAAACTTTTTCATGTAATTAGCCTAATCACTAAACTAATTCAAAACATGAATCTATTGACAATTATCTTTGAAATTGGATTAGCATGAACATTACCACATCAAAAAACAAGTTTATAAGTTCAAAAACAACTTAGGGTAATGTTCCTAGTCCATTTCTAGCCAAAAACCTCGAAAATATGCTGTCTGGGGATCCTACTCGGCGAGTGCATGAACCTACTCGGCGGGTAGGATGATTTTACTCATGGACTCGGCGAGTTCATCAGTGGACTCGGAGAGTCCAGTGCCTAGAAAGCCAGAAAATCGAGTTTTTCAGCAATTTGCATCAAGTATAATAGAAAACAAGCCTAGGCTCTGATACCACTGTTGGCTTATGAGCATTCTAACACTTCTAAGTGTACATGAAACCCTAAATACCTTGGATCTATGTTTTCTCTATTATACATGCAAATAAGAACTTCCAAGGCTTTAATCCCAACTAGCATATTATGAAGCACTTATACAACAAAGTACTAGTTAGATGACATACCTTTTGATGTAGCTTGATGTCTACAAGCTTTAAGAGCTTAGCCCCAATAGTGTGGAAGCCTCAAGTGGAATCACAAATCACCAAAACACCTTGGAAGACTTTAGAGAATGTGGATACTTGGTTCTCTCTAGTGAAATCGGCTAGCCCTTCATAGTGTACCCACACTAGTGCCCATTTCACCAACCAAGGACATCTTTATATAGTATGGAGACTAGGGTTAAACCCATGACCTTTCATTTCATATGATCCATGGGTTAAACACTCCATGGACTATCCATGAAAGCTTAACCCAACCTAAATGAACTTGACCCATTTCATATATATAAGAGTCCATATTTAATTAGTTCATTTTGATCACTTAATTAATTCTAAATTAATTCTTGATCAATACTAATTAAATAATATGATTCCATATTAATATATTAGAACTTATAATATATTAATATTAATCATAAATATACTATTCTCAAAAGATTATCCATATAACTTGTGTCGGTGAAGTGCAACCCAAATGGACCATGCCGGGTCGGGTCAAGTACATACCAAATATAGTTATGGACTTAGAAATTAATCCAACACACGCATCACACTCCTTGTTCTTTCTCAAAAACCCTTAATTTTAAATTTTAGAATTTTTTTTTCTTGTGAAAGCCTTCCAAACCCCCGATTTGAGTTCAGACACACCCGAGAGTGTGCCCGAATCTCTCAAACCACAGCTCTGATACCAACTTGGAACATCCCAAAATTTAGAGCAAAATTTTCATTTTAAAACAAGTAATTATAAAAACTGGTAGTATGAAATATCATTAGTGCCAATCCATATCAAAACCAGTATGTCAATTAACCAAAACATATCATAGAAAATATTATCAAAGTACAACTCCCAAATATATCATATGCAGAAGATCATAGTGTGATGCGTTGCGATCAGGCCGACTCATTTCCTTTTGAAGAATGAGTACCTCGACCCAAAAGTGAAAACCGTAAGCACAAAGCTTAGTGAGTTCCCCCAACATACAATATACCATACAATAACATACTGCCTAGCATATCTGGGTGCTGGCCTACCATTTCGGTATCTTTCAACCGGTAACCGCCTAGCATATCTGGGTGTTAGCCTACCCCTTCGGTCTCTTTCAACCGGTATCTGGGGATTATTTCAACCCTACCACTACCACATTATATCCTAGCATATACATATAATTTACCTACTTCCTAGCATTAGGGGTGAGCAACGAAAGCGGGTATCTGCTTTCGGAACCGGAACCGCCTTGTCGGTTCTGGAACTGGAACTGCCTTAGGCGGTTCCGGTTCCTAAAGTATAGGAACCGCCTTGAGCGATTTCGGTTCCAATTCTCATTTTTACGAAACTGATACCCGCTGGATAACTGTCGGTTCCGGTTCCAATACCAGGTACTTGGAATCGGCGGTTACCCGGAACTGGTATCGACGAGTACCAACCTTTTATAAAAAATATATATTTAATTTTTATATTTTGGATCATTTGTTTTAAAAAATTAGGGTAAAGAACTTATACCGATTACTTAGTACTGATTCGTTTTTAGGGTTTATGATTTTCGTTCCAAAAAAAAACATCGTCTTCTCTTCTCATCACTCTCCTCTCTCCCCTCTCAAACCCATCATTCAGTTAATCAAAGCTTCAATCACTCAAAACTCCAGTCATCGTTTTGTTTAATCTAAGCTTAAATCGAAGGTTCAGTCTGCACTTTAATCTCCAAGCTTCGATCGAAGCTTCAGTCGGCACTTCAATCTGTTCCACGACTTGAAATTTACTCGTCTCTCTGTCTCTCAATCGACACTTCAAGGTGGAACACGTCGCTCCGATCATCCCTACTTACGCTTTCCCTCGTCTTCCTCGCCTCTCTCGTCTTCAAGGTCAGATTTTCAATCATAACTCTAAAATATGATTTTATCTATTGACTGTGAATTTTGATATATCGATTATCGATTTCTTAGGTTGTTCAACCTCCATCTGTGAATCTCGATTAGATTTTTAAACTGTTAGTTTTGATTATTTTTTTTGTTAATTTGTCGATGATTTAGGTTGAATCTCGATTTCCATCTGTTAATTTTTTTTGTTTTTTTGTTAATTTCCATATGTGAATCTTGATTCACTCCTAATCGTAAATTAAAATATGTTTGATGTCTGCAGGCTCTACTGAATCAACATACAGTTGATTATCCAAGTCTCCAATGCATGATGATGAAACTGGTTGGCAGGTGAATCGATCCAAGAGAAGGTGGAGGTGCACTCTCAAGGATGGCATTATGTAGGTTGCTATGAACACCAACAAACCAGTAGGTTGCTTGGTGAGATACAAACTGGTATTTAGATACTAGTTAAATATATACTCATCTTTACTTGATTTTGGATTGATGACTATTTTTTTCAGTCATCGTATGGGTTTCTGCCTTTGTTGGTTGCGTTGATTGGTGTTTTGTTGTCGTGCTATTGTGACACTTAATGGAAGGTATTTGTACATACATGATGGATGAGAACTTTCAAGCATTGGAAAAATTAAGACTAACTACTTGTTCGCATGGATGTGTGAGTCAAGTAAAGGACTAAGGGATCGAGTACACATTCTTGTGCATTGGTTTAGTCCACCACAAATAATCGATGAGACTATTCGTCATAGTTTACTAAAGCTCAGTAAATATGATTATACTTACAAGCTTAAGTGTAACTCTGAGACATTGGAAAAGGTTCCAATGTAAGGCAGAGTGAAAAAGATGAATCAACTTAGGCAAAAAGATAAAAGTTTCTCAAATCTGAAAAGATAGGAGAGTACTTTAGTATCAGTTTTGTGATCATCTTAATGATTAAGAAACCATAGCACAATTATTTCTCTAAAGGAATCTTAGTGCATTCTTATGACTAAGATGAGGAATCTTGAATTGTTGAAATGGTTAAATCAAGAAGATGAGTCATACTTCATTCCAAAAACATTTCTTAGAGTTATACTCTAAAATTGTAACTTGAGTGACATGTCTTAAAGAAGGTTTAAAACACTTGTCAAATGTTAGAGTAAAAGTATCATACTCTTGTACATTTGAAATTGGTAAGTTGTGATTTTTTGGATAAAACAAAGACCAACTAAGGCCAATAGTGAGAAGTGTTTGTCTTGACTAGAATCTACACTATCTCTTGAATATTTGACAAGAGAGTCTTATATGTCAAGACGACAGTGGGAGTCTTAAAGGTCTTGAAAGTCTCAAGAACTAATCAAGAATAAAACTTGAAGTTCTTCACTAGCACAAGACTTGAGGTTTATAACCTATCGTGTTGACATATTCTGTGCCCATTCCAATTAAATTTGGCTTTGCATATGACTTCTTAGAGTTCTCAATTGGCTGCACAAAAACTTGGAAGCAATGGCAGGCCCTTGAGCTGCCAGATGGCAAGAAATTAAGATTGAGTTCAGTCCATATGAGTTTGGATTTGTCATTATCCTTGTCTTGTGACTATGGTTTTGACAATTCACATGGATAAGAATACATACACCATTAAATTTAAGTGACATAAGGTTTCTCTCGGATTCATGAAAATGATGGTGAGGAAACACTTTCACTAAGTAGATTTTAGTTAGATAGCAATTGTGATATTTGCATTCTCAAGTCGTTAGTGGAGCGTGTGTGGCTTACTGGCACACTAACCTGGACTTGTGAGAAGTGGCAAAAAGGTCAAACCATTATGATTACGGCATCCCTCTTCATAATTGTTTAGACACAAAACTGTGCTATCTAAGGGAAGGTGTATGATTTTGAAAAAGTTCTATCAAAACAATCTAGTATCATAAATCTGAACTTTGGTAAGAAAGTCAATAAAGTATTGATTTCTAGAAGTCCAACTGATTTCTGAGTACATGTCAAAGCTAGTGGGAGCATAAGTATTATGCTAATAATCATCATGTTAGTGGGAGCATGATAATTATGATGAAGTATTGCAATTTAGCAATGTTAATTATAGAAAACAAAAGGTTTCAATTGGGAAATAGTTGTTTTGATATAATTAAGGGAGAGGAAATTATACTTCATCTCAAATATATAAGCTTAGATCGTGAGGTTTTAATCATTTAGTCAAGGATATATATATGAATATCATGTTGGAATGGCTCAACATAAGGAAATTATGTATATGAGTCCATTATTTGCGTTCTAGAATTCAATTATGATTACGACATCCCTTTTCATAATCTGAATTATGAGAACTTGACAAATAAAAATGGAAATGGTATAGCAAAAGACTGGTGTAGTCTTTATGTGAGACATCATGAATCGTGTCCCATATGATTCGGATATATGATCGATTACATGTGCTATATTCATCCTTTCTAAAATTTTCCAAATGCCTGGGGCATTAAGAAGGGAAAAGGTCTAGAAATGGATATGACTAAAATGATTAAGCAATTGTCAAGGACAATCTAAGGTTTACCAAAGATTGGCTGCTCAAGGAAAGTTGGAAGTATAGTGATAATTCTGGAACGACCATATTGACATAATCTGTAAGGAGGCAACTCTTGTTCAGAAGTGATAGTCAAAATGGAATTTGGAAATGTTTCAAAGTTAGAAATTTCAATCTGTGTAAGATTAAGGAAACTTAATGCAAGAAGGATGTTTCCAAGGAGTTGATCTCCTTTGGAATACTCTGTAATGATTGTTGCCAAGTCTTTGTGAATCTGTGCATAATCATTACAAGAGGATCGATGCATATAAGTTTAGAATCTAACAGATTTTGGTAAATAGCATGAATTTGGAATTCTTGCATTTGCGGTAGGGATTTTGGAGTGTGAAAAGAGAATCATTGAAGTTATGTTCAATTGATCTAGTTCACAAAGTAAAGATCATAGACAAACATAGTATGCATACTTGGTGTATGGCATGACTAATGTTTAGAAAAACATAGTGTACATGCTTGGAGCATGGGACTACTATTGTTTTAAATTCAAGAATAAAGTTGATAGCCGAAACAATATACAATGAATAATGTGTAATCATATGGTGATAAATAAAAGGTGTTTTATTTATGTTCATAGGTTTTGATACCATATTCGATTCAATTATTCTTGTGTTTCATTTTGCATGTTTTGACTTCCATAATAACTAGGTTATTCTTCCGGAATGACTAAGTTATTCAAACCATCCACAGTCGGTCATATGTTGGAAGTATATATGAATTAAAACTGTCATGGGTTGGCTTGTAGAGGTCTAAGGTGTTGGACAAAGGGCTACAACACTCATGAGTGCTCATAAGTTCTGAGTATTGGATTCAACCCAGCTCATTGGAATCACTTCATGGATTTTATCACGAGTGATCATGAGACGATAATATCTTATATTCTTTAAACCTAGAGATATGATTTGTTACTATGAGTTGATAGTACATTGATTGCACGAAACGCATTGGTAACTCGATGTTATAAAATGTGTCTTTGTGTATGATTCAACAAGTAGTAGAATAAGCCATATGAGTTGAAGTTTATCCATTCCTTTTACCTTTGGGATAAAAGCGATATCTGTGGGCCTCTCGATGATTTGATGATGACAAATGGAAGTGCTCGGTCGGGCCAGGATTGATTTGATTTGTTCAATTAGTCAGTCGTCATAAATCGGAAATTGGGAAACAACAAATGGACAGAGAGAATGATTATAATCCATGTATTAGTCTGTATGATATCTAGAATGGAGGAATATATGATCCCTTATCTTATGGACAAGTCATTGACAAAGGTCAGAGTTCATCTACAAGGTCAGAGTTCAACGGAAGCTTTTGAGAGCTACGATTGCCAGTCGGTTCTTGAAGTCATACGCAATAATAGTTTTAGACTTATCCAAGTGGGAGACTGTTGGATTAATGTCTAAGTCCATAACTATAATTGGTAAGACTTGACCCGACCCGACATGGTCCATTTGGGTTGCATGGCATCATGCACTTGGATAGACTAAAATGAGAGAAATAAGACACTTATGGTTATTAATATATTATAAGTTCTAGTATATTAATAATAAGGATAATAAGATTATTTAATTAGTATTTATCAATAATTAATCTAGGATTAATTAAGTGATCAAAAGAAGACTAATTAAAAATATAGGTTGATTGTGCAAATCATCCATAACTTATATAGTGGGCCAAAGCTCCATGGATAATCAAGTTGGGTTAAACTCATAGGATACTCCATGGATGCTCCATGGAGGTTACATAACTCATGGGTCATGGAAATGAAAGTTCATGACAATTAGGGCTTACATGGTGTAACCTTAATTGTAACACACTATATAAGCATCATATTATTCACCAAAATCGGCCACTAGTGTGTGTAAAAGGAAGGGTTAGCCGATTTCATGTAGTGTAGAATTCTCTCAAGTTATTCCAAGTGTATTTAGTGTTGTGTGAACCGTTTGAGGCATCACACTTGAGGCACTAGGCACTCAAGCTTCATGAAGACTTTCTACATCAAAGAGGTATGTATTATATCTTGCTATAGTCATTGTTTTGTATGCTAGATTAGGATAATACCTTGGAAAGTTCATATTTGCATGTATAATAGAGAAAACATAGATCCAAGGTATTTAGGGTTGCATGTACACTTAGGAGTGTTAGAATGCTCAAAACCCAACACATCTCATAGTAGAAATCGGGTCTTGGGTCCCATCATACTCTGGTGGCTTCGTGTTGATGAACTCTCGAAACAAAAACGAATCACCCCTATGGCATCGCAGTTGCAAAGGTTACGGCAACAACAGCCTCTGTGACAGCAACATATCGCTCGTCAAAAGTCTCAATCAACGTGGTCTTAATAGACCCGAGCATCTATGGAATGGCCTCCCTGATAGATGCGGCCACCTCCTTAGCAATGATCTTGCAGATTTCCTCGTCACTAGTACCACCACCCCGAGGTTGTTGCGGGTAATCACCATAGTCTCTCTAAAACACAAACACAAAAATCATCAAGGACTGGCTAAAGTGCACACACAATTACCCACCCCTATATGCTTATTAGCATCCTACGATTCTTACTAGGGTCGCATATAGATCTGGTGCTTTCAGTAGTACAGACCCAATACTACCTTCCACACTGACCCATAGTCGCCATAAGTCCTCCTCCTAGGATCCTAATTCACAGGTACTCCATCCCTCACGGATATCAAACTACTTTCTTAGTAGATTCCTCAAATGCACATCTAGGTATCTCTCCTGGATTTCTCCTTGACTAAAAAATCTCTCTAAAAGAAGCCTGCCAGGTACACTCACTCAGCATACACAGAGCAAATAGTATGTAGTGTAAATCGATAGCATCCCCCTATGCTAAGGCATCATGAATCAGGTAAATCTAGCTCTAAATTTCTAAAATACCTAGCCTATCATCTAGCATGTATCTCTAATCTCTCATAAGCATCATGTCTCATAATATAAACAAGTAACGGTATTTTGGGAAAATCACCGTTCGGGTTCTAGTTGATTGTACACACTGCTTCATCTCATTTCCTCTTAAACATTTTACTCATTTAAAAAATCATTTCTTTTTAGAAAAATTCCTCAAATCCTCAGTTTAAGTCCAGACATACCTGAGGGTACATCCGAATCCCTCAAACCAAGGATTTGATACCAACTTGTAACACTTTAAATTTTCAAATACATTTATCATTTTTAAATCCACACAAAAAATAGTTTAACATTTCTCAAACCCAATTGTAAATTGTTCAAAACAAAAAAATGTTTGACAATATCTCATAATCCTCAAAAACAAAATCAACTAGCTGGTGTGTACAATCATGCCAACGCCTTCCCGCGACCCTAAGATGTACCTGAAACACATTTCACACAACACTGTAAGCACATAGCATAGTGAGTTCCCCAAAATACCACACACAAATAGTTATCCTCTCATGGTTGTAACTAGAGAAGGACCCTCCGGTCATGTGTCTCAGTGAAGACCATCCGGTCTCATAGCTCGAGTGGGATCCTCCCTTCATGTGTCTCAGTGAGGACCATCGGCTCTCACAACTCGGTTTGGACACTATGTTCCTAACTCAATACGTCACATAATACTATACAATATAAATCACAATGAAAAGAATGAATAATATATCACATAACTGAGTATAAGCACATAAGACACTCTGGTTAATAACTCAGGCAAGACCCGAACGGATCAATCATCCGCAATCTCGACCTCTAAAGGACAATACAACATGCCTGAAGACTCAAAAAACTTCTTGTTGAGTGAAAGAGATTCAAATGATTGGGTAGCCCCCGAGTCAATTAACACCTGAATTGGGATGTTGTTTAATGCGACATCAACCTTCAGCGACTCTTATGGTCTTCTACTGCGACGAAGATCTGGACATCACAAACCAAAGTCGTTAGAGCCGCCTCAGGGACTGTGCCCCGGGAGCAGACTTCGATGATTAAGTTAGATCAGCTGATAGATCTGAGATGGTCCTTCATAGCTAGAGAGAACCATCTTGGTGTTGGTGGTGGTGTATGATGGCTGACGGCGGCGGGTGGCGGCTGAGCTACCCGACCGGAGTATAGTGTGGCGGCTGAGCCATGAGGAAGAGTCCTAGGAAAAGTTCCTCCTTCATGGAGGAAGCACTATTATATTTATAGGGGACAACTAGGTAAAGGGGAATTAGGTCAGGCATTGGGCTAGCCCAACTCAGGCCCAACTAGAAAGGAGCTGGCCAAGGCCACGTGGACGTGTCGGGTAGGGCTGGAGGGTGTGCACTAGGAAAGGCTGGCAAGGGAGCGCTAGGCCGGGCCGACAGGAGAGTCCCCAGCACAACTGGCATGGGAGCGCCAGGCAGGGCTGGCAAGGAAATTCTAGGCAGGGCTAGCAGGAGCGCGCCAGGCCAGATTGGTGCTCTAAGGAAGACTAGGCCATGCTAATGGACCATATATCATCACCGTTCACATGGAACGATGCTAAACAAAACACATAGAATGTAAATATCAAAAATGACATGTAATAAAAGTTAGGGAGTAGAAACATACCCATCACCACATCCGGTGTGGCACGCGCCTCTTTGGTTGTCAGTTGGAAGGCTAGGCACCTCACCACTAGAGTATCTGTCTTGCCCTGTCGGCCATCCGTATCCGTAGGGTCGCTAGAGTTGGCACCACCACTGTCGCTGCTGATATCGATCTCGGGCAATTGGCCTATTTATGACCCTTCCGATTGCAATGCAATCAAATCAAGTCTGGTGTCTATAGGGTGGGGGTAAGGTCAGTACAATCCCTGCCAAAGTGCCCAAGCTTGCCGCACTTATAGTAGCCTGATCCCCCTAAACTGCATACTCCCTCATCCGCCTTGCCGCATTTCCCACAATGGCTCCGGGCATGCTAGCCCTTTGACCTAGAGTCTAATCCCTTGGATTTATTCCCAGAAACCCCCATCGTCTGCCTAGTATCAACCTTCCTCTTCCTGATGTGCTCTATATCAATCTCCTTCTCCCTCGCCCTCGCTATCATGTCATCCAAATTCGGGCATTCCGAGTAGTTGACATATTTACGAATGTCAGCTCTTAACATGTCATGGTACCGGGTTTTCTTCATCTCCTTATCACCCACCTACTGAGGCACCAGTAAGGCCTTCTCCTTAAACTTCACGATAATCTTCACCACTGACTCAGTAGTCTGTCTCATATCCAAGTACTCCCTGGCTAGCTGTTGGATCTCTATAGTCGGTGCAAACTCGGCTAGAAATCTGGTCACAATGTCCGACCAAGTTATAGTTTCAATGGATGGAGCTCCAAAGGAATCACTGACTACCCCCCACCAGTCTCTAGCATGCTCTCTCAAACAACCAACCGCAAACATAACCTTCGACCGATCAGGGCAGAAGCTCGTCACCTACGTAGAATCAATGTCCGTGATCCACTGTCTTACCACAATAGGGTCATTCACCCCGCTGAATTCTGACACTGTGCATCCCCTGAAATCCTTGTAGGAGAGCATGCGAGTCCCTGACTGGCTAGGTGCCTTGTTGCTCCTGAATGCCCTAAAGTGATCCTCCATCAGCTCAATAATACCCTCCTTGATCGACCCAAAACTCACCGAGGTGTCCTCAAGGATGCCTCTCGTAATCTAACTCACACAATCTGTCATCAACTGGCTCGGAACCTGTGCCTGAACCTGACCTAGACCCTGAACCACCTGCTCCATGATGTGTCACCACCATTCTGAAACAAAACACACAATCTTCAAGGTCATACACAATATCAAGAGACCTCATACTCACCACAAGTTCCTTGGTTTAATCTCAACTTTCCTTGATTTGAGTACGAATCTTCTACTTTTAGTAGTACGGGCCCATACTACCTTCCACATTTATCCATACTTTCCTTAATAATTTCCTCGACTCCACCAAGTCCCCTTCACTACTACTGCTCTCCATACTAATCTTATCATAGGCTTACCCAAGGGTATTCTACAACCCACTCTCCACCATCAGCTGCATACGAAGTCCCTGATATCCTTCTATAACTTCGAATGAGAGGCCCTGCCCTACGACGATTGGACTCATACAAGAGCTTCGAAATAGGACAAGACCTAACCTTCTGAAATTGATTAGTCATTATAATATGTAAATTAACGTATTCATTTACTAGTTAATTAAAGATAACTGTGACTCCCAAAAGCACAAAGCAAGCAGCATTCGGGCATTAAGTAACCCAAACCACGCATATCCCAATCAGGTTATCATATCATTGACTAGTCAGTACTATCATGCAATCAATAAGCACAAACAACATGCACATAAGGCATCTACCTAGATCCTTAGCCCTAATCTTGCATGTTTTTTCTCATAATCATATCATATATCATAGCAAACATGTATGGGTATCTTGGGGAAAACTTACTTGAGCTCGGCTGATTGCACGCCTCACACTCCTTGTTCTTCCTCAAAACTCTTAATTTCAAGTTTTAGAAAAAAAAATTATTGTAAAAATTTCTCAAACCCTCGATTTGAGTTTAGACACCCCAGAAGGTGTGTCTAAATCCCTAAAACCAAGGCTCTGATACCAACTTGTAACATCCCAAAATTTTAGACCAAAAACCATTTATCTAAAAACATCCATAATATTAACTCATATCAAAACCCATGTATTAATAGTCAAAAACATGTCATGTAGTGTGTTGCGCTGTGATCATGCCGACTCCTTTCCCTTAGAATAGGAAGTACTTGAAACCAAAACTGAAAACCGTAAGCAGAAAGCTTAGTGATTTCCCTCATCATACCACATACCATACAATAACATACTCCCTAGCATATCTGGGTGCTGGCCTACCCTTTCAGTCTCTTTCAACTGGTAACTGCCTAGCATATCTGGGTGTTGTCCTACCCCTTCGGTCTCCTTCAACCGGTAACATGGACTATTTTACCTCTACCACTGCCACATATCATCCTAGTACATAAACATATAAGTCACATACTGCCTCGCATATCTGGGTGATGGCCTACCCCTTCGGTCCTTACGACCGGTAACGGGGTCTATCCTACCCCTCCTACCAATATCGCGTAATATCATAGCATACTAGCACACAAAGTATAACATATTGTGGCATATAAGAGAATTATCACAAAGACAATCATCTCAACTACAATAAAGTACTAGTGGGCCAACATTGGTGCCATTGACCCACTTCTACTGGAAGATAACTCACCTCAAATGTTTTAAAGTAGCTAAACTATTCTCGGCTCTGAAATCAACCCCACTCAAACTCCTATACAGATAAGATTTCCTTTAATTACCCTTTTCACACTCATAACCCCTTAAGGGTCAACTTTGGTTAAATTCAAAGTTAAGGTCAACATCCTGGTTAAAGTCAACATTATGGGTTGACTCAACTCGCCGAGTTCCATAAATCAGAAAACTCTGAAATCATGATCCGACTCATCGAGTACCTCGTATCAATAGAATCGGGACTTTCCCACTCAGCTCATCGAGTCCGTCCTTGAACTTGTCGGGTCTTTCCTTTCTACAAAATTGGGGCACTTCGACCCAACTCGTCGACTTCATCTAAGAACTCGTTGAGTTCTTCAGTCTATTAAGTTAACTTAATAGATTAAGCTCCCATCCTTCAGATCTAAACTCCATACTTCATATGCATACATAAAATGTCCTTTTAAGGGTAAAGTTTCCACCTTTACCCATTAATACTCTTCTTTAATGCATTTAGCTAAAACCCTAACTCTTTAAGACCTAGATCTTTATCCAAAAACCATTAATACTTCAAGCTAAGGCATACAAACTGAGATCTTGACCCTAGACACTACTTGAACACATAAAGTCTCTGCATTTCTCTCTATGCATCGCCTTTTGGGGATTAAAAGGCCAAAATGATATCCTAAAGATTGCATGGGGCTTTAATGGCCATAAAGTTTGCACCTTTATGCCATGAAATCCCTTCAAGGCCCTGGATCTTGAAGTATACTCACATGGGACGTCCATTTCCCAAGAACTATGCTACTTGGACCTAAACTCTATAAAAGTCAAATTGAAGAGATCTAAGTTAATTATAAGCAAGTTTGAAACTTTTTTACCAGGAAATGTTGCCAATGGAGTGAAGTTTTTGGATCTAAAAGCTTCCTCATAGGCCCTCAAGCTTCTACTTCTTCCACAAGCTTCAATACATAAGTTTTCTTCTCAAAATACTCACAAACTGACACAAGGCATTAGGGTTTCGAGATGTAGGGTTTTAGGACTTGGAGGCTATAAATGAGGCCAACCTATGAAGGTTAAGGTGTTTAAATAGGGTGTAAAGCCTTGAAAATTAGGTTTCATTATGCACGTCCTACTCGTCGTGTTCACAACCCGGGTCCAAATTCATCTCTACTCGAAGAGTTTGGGGCCTCCAACTTATCAAGTTTCTATACAAAACATGAATAAATTGAGAATTAAATACATACTAGGAACTGCGCATTACAAACAAACAAAGGAATAGATCTATGAAATGAGTTGATAAACTATGGACTTTATACCTCAAAATCCATGAAATGGAGATGCTAAAGTTGGATATCCAAGCTCCTCCCCAAAGAATGAGACTTCAATCTTCTCCTTCCTCTTCAAGATGCACAAGACACACTAAAAAAATTCTTCACTAGAGCTCAAAAGCACCACACAAAGGCTAAGGGAGAAAATTAAGGTTTGTGGATGTGGAGGCAGGTCTTAAATGTCCAATATGTGGGTTAATGTTGCTTAAATAGGGCACAAACCTTAAAAATTAAGGTTTGACCCTGGCTAGCGTACACCCAACGTAACCCATGTACACCCAGCATACATGGTCGATACTCGCAATCATACTTCGGTGAGTACACCAAGCGTACTTTATAGTACTCCCCGCGTACTAGCCAAAATGGAACCAAATTGCAATGATTTTAAATAAGAAGGGTTAAATACGAACATACCAAATTCAACTGTTACAGTTCTCCCCCACTTGAATCCGAATTCGTCCTCAAAGTTCGTTGCTCCAAACAACTCCGGATAGTGCTCCCTCATCTCATCTTTCGGATCCCAAGTCCACTATGAACCCTTGCGATGATGATATTGCACCTTCACCAACCCAAAAACCTTCTTCCTCAAGGTTTTCATCTTCCAATAAAGAATCGCCACTAGTCTCTTAATATAATGAAGGTAGTGGTCCACCTGAATATACTCCAACGACACCACTGCGGAATCATCCGCTAAGCGCTTCCGCAACTGAGAGACATGGAACGTGTTATGAATTTGACGAGATCATATGAAAGATCCAAGCGGTATACAACAAGGCCCACCCGGGCCAAAACCCTGAAAGAACCGATATACATAGGGCTCAACTTGCCCCTCTTCCATAATCGGATGACACATTTCCAAGGTGACACCTTCAGGAGAACCATATCATCACATGGAACTATAGATCTGATCGACATCCATCAAATAACTATTCTGCCAAATCTGAGCTGTCTGAAACCTACTCCGAATCTGTTGGATTAACTTAGTAGTCTTGAGTACCACCGCAGTACTACCCATAACCCGTTGACCGACCTTGCCACAAAAAATGGAGGTCTGACATTTCCTCCCATACAACATCTCAAAAGGAGGTCGATCAATGATGGCGTGATAACTATTGTTATACAAAAATTCCGCTAATGGAAGATACATATCCTAACTCCCACTAAATTCCAAAATAGACACGTGAAGCATATTCTCTAATGTTTGAATCCTTTGCTCGCACTAACCATCGTTCCGCGGGTGAAATGTTGTACTGAAAAGAAGACGAGTACCCAAATTATCATGGAATCTCTTCAAAAATTTAGAAGTAAACCTCACATCCTTATCAGAAACCATGGGAACCGGCACCACATGTCGTGCCACAACTTCCCTAATGTAAACCTCAGCCAATTTCTCGGCATAAATACTCTCCTGAATTGGGATAAAATGCGCGCTCTTAGTCAAACGATCCACGATGACCCAAATCGAATCCACTGCGCACGCAGTCCGAGGTAACTTCGTGATGAAATCCATGATAATATCCTCCCATTTCTATATGGGAATCTCCAACAATTGCATCTTTCCATGAGGTCGCTGATGCTAGGCCTTGAGTTTCTTACAAGTCAAGCACCGCTACACATACCAGGCCACATCCCGCTTCATGCAGGGCCATCAATAATCAGGAAGAAGATCCCTATACATCTTTTTCGCCCCGAGATGAATGGAAAACCTAGACTTGTGTGCCTGCTCCATCAGAACCTGAAGCACACCAACTTAATACGGAAACCAAAACCGTCGATGAAGAGTCAACAAGCCATGACTATCATAATCGAAAAAAAGCCACCTGACCCACAATACGCTCACTCTTCCGATGCTCTTCCTTCATAGCCACTAACCAAACCTCAGGAATCCACTCTAGCAGTGGAGTAATCAAAGTCATACTCAAACATATATGTCCATGATAAGAGCTGTGACCGCCTTGCGGTTGAGAGGATCGGCCAACACATTGGCCTTCCCAGGGTGATAAAGGATCTTACAATCGTAATCCTTCACCACATCCATTCACCAGCGCTGCCTCATGTATAGATTTGGCTGATCCATCAGATACCTCAGGCTCTTATGATCTTTGTAAATAGTGCAATGGACACCATAATGGTAATGTCGCCAAATCCTAAGGGAAAAAACCACAAACCCTAGCTCCAAATCATGTGTCAGATAATTCGCCTCATGAGGCTTCAACTACCTCGAAGCGTAAACGATCACGCGGCCCCTCTGCATCAACACTGCCCCCAAACTTGTGATCAACGCATCACAATAAACCATAAAATCCTCAACACCATCCTGCGGGGTCAAAATTGGTGCGTCACACAACTGCTGTCTCAGGGTATAAAAAGTTGTCTGCTGCTCTAGCCCAAAGTGAAATGTAACCGTCTTCTTTATCAACCGAGTAAAAGGAATAGCTGCCTTGGATAAATACTGGATAAACATCCGATAATAACCTGCTAGTCAAAGGAAAGTCCGAATCTCAGATTGAGACCTTAGAACCTCCCACGGCATCATGACACCGACCTTAACTAGATCGACCAAAATATCATTCAGATTGACTAGGTGCCCCATAAACTACACCTCACGCAACCAGAACTCACACTTGGAGAAATTTACGAAAAGTCTCTTTCTCCTTAAAGTCTCCAACACTTTCCTCAAGTGCTCCTTGTGGTACTCCAGGGTCTTGGAATAGACCAAGATATCATCAATAAATATAATCACAGGCCAATCTAGCATAGGCTTTCACATGCGGTTCATGATATCCATGAACATGGCTGGGGCATTGGTGAGGCCAAAAGGCATCACCACGAACTCGTAATGACCATAACGAGTCCGGAAAGATGTCTTCTACACATCCTCATCTGATGATAATCCGATTGCAAATCAATCATGGAAAACCAAGATACACCGTGAAGCAGGTCAAACAGATCATCAATCCTTAGGAGTGTATAACTGTTCTTCACCGTTACCTTATTCATCTCTAGGTAATCAATGCACATACGATGGGACCAATCCTTCTTCTTCACAAACAAGATCGGACCTCCCCATGAAGAATTGCTCGGTAGAATGAATTCTTTGTCAAATAGATGTGTATACAACTCCTGCATCTCGGTAGGGCCAACCGATACTATGCTTTGGCTGTCGGATCCGCACATGGAAGTAGATCAATGTTGAACTCAACATGCCTCTTTGGAGGCACCCCAGACAGATCCTCTGGAAACACATTGGGATAATACTGCATAATCGGCACATCATGTTCACCTTATCCTTATCCCGGGTATCCATAACATAGGCGACAAACCCGAAACAACCTTGCTGAATATAATGCCTGACCCTCACTGCTCAACAAAAATGCGGATCACTCTGAGCTCTCTCTCCCTAACCAATAACTCTCTCCCATTTGGGGTTCGACTCTGAACTAACTGCTGCTGACAATCAATCACCTCCCCATTGGGGCTCAGCCAAACCATACCCACAATAACCTTGTTCCCACACAAAGGGATGGAACCAAATCAATCGAATACTATTCGTTGAACATTTGAAGAATACAACCCCGATGAACCCTTGTTACCGGGACATATCGATCATCTTCAATATCGACATCTAAAGGACAATCCAGCTTCCTTGAAGCTCCAGCAAGCGTTTTGCTAATCACAAGCGATACAAAGGATCAGGTAGCCCCCGAATCAAAAAATACCGAAGCAGAAATACCGTTCAAGAGGAACGATCCTGAAATAAAACACATAAATATAAGCAATCAATTCGATATAAATGAAGAGATAAGGAGAAGATACATACCCGTCACCATATCAGCTGTCACGCGAGCCTCCTCGGTCGTCAATTGGAAAGCCCTGATCTTCACCACAGGTGCATCGTCTTGCCATGGCGGTAATCAGTGATCTAAAGAGTCACATATGTGGGTGCTAACATCGGACCTGCAACAATCAAATTTATCTAGGATGATAGGATTCCATAAGGTTGGCAACTTTATGGGTCCTTAGAGTCCATTGGTGATCATATGTGGTAGATCTGAAGTTTGGGTGATGTTTGAGCACATGCTTGAGGTTTCGGCCTCCTTTTCTTCACTTAATTTGAGCTCAAGTCTTGCATTGGACATGCAAGACCTTAAAGCATTGATTTTTATGGCTTTTGGGGTGTAAGAAAGCCTTCTGGAGGTGATGGATTCATGACTTAATGAATTAAGGACTTAACTCATTAAGTTTCATTCCAAACAGCTCTCATGACTTGAGAATATGCATGTCACGTCATGAGAATTGAAGATCTACGACTATTTTGTCTTTTAGTTGGTCACGAAGTAACGAATAGATTGTTACATCATGAGAGGAAATTGACGTGTTGACCATTGAAATTTTGACCAGTTTGACTTTGAGTCAAACTTGAAGGATTTGGGTTGTTGATTAAGATTATACCATGTTTTGGTGATAGAAAGTTCATGGGATCAAGTAGTGCAGAAAGGGGAGTGTGTCACATTGTTTTTGGGTTGTTCGATTCAAGTGAGTTTTCCTCCCCGTATCTGTGGGTCGAAGGCATCAATGCCGACCCACTAGATTTGATTATGTATCATTGTGTATAAGATATTGTTGTGCCATATTGGATTGTTAGATATATTTGTATCCTTATGTGTTCGGATTCAACAGTAGTACTATGCTAGTTAGAGTACCAGTAGGTTGTTTATCGTATAGTGGATGTAATATCCCCCTCTGGTATGTATCATAATATTGTCCGCTTTGGGTTCCCGGTGAGAAAACTTCCCAGGGGTTACCCATCCATGGATTGCTCTCGCCCGGGCAATATTGTGATACGTTCCAAAGGGGGATGTTATAGTGGAATGCCCAAGGGGCTGTATGTAGCCACGTATGATAGCTTGATAACTCTTGATCTAGGCTTTCTTGCTTGTTCCTTGTTTGGTTCTAGCTCTAGAGTAGGATCATCTGTCCGGGTGGCTATCTCACCTTTGGTTACTTATGGCTATACATTCCATGGAGATTTCATGGTAGCAGAGTAGTGTGTTATGAGGGCTCTACTAGGTGGTTGTTAGCTGTATGGTTGGTAGTATCATATATTTATGTGTCTACTTGATTTCTTATATGTCAACATATTACGGCAGATGAGGTTGAGGCGATCACACTGTATGTTGTAGACCAAGATACCAAGTATGGGCCGACTGTAAGTTGTAGGCATGGAGGATTGAGAGGAGCTGTTGGGTTGAGGAAGCAGGACAATATACCCGAGGAGGTTGGATTATGGCAGTAGGCCAGCATACTTGGGGTATTCAGAACCGATGACTGTGGACCCACTATGAATGCTTGTATGTTTATGGTGTGGGGTATTTTAGGGGAACTCACCAAGATTCTTTCTTTCCTAGTTGTTATTATTTTTCAAGTATCATCGGTTAACGTGGGAAGGCGAAGGCGTAACTGTACACATTCATCAGCAGCTATGAAGATTCTGTGTTTACTATAATACTCTGATTTTTAAACAATGTACTTTGGAACAAATGGTTTTCTGAAATTATATTATAAAAATGAGTAGTTTTACCTTAATTAAAAACGATTTTTTTTATGTGAAAATGGGACATTACAGTTTTGTCCCTTTTCTTCAATTATGATCTAGTTGGTTGGTGCGATTCCATAAAGTTAGCAACTTTATGGGTCCTTGAGGTCCTTTGATGAACATAAGTTTCAAATAGGAATGTGATGGTCACGAGGTGGCGACTGGGAGGTTTCCCGACTGTTTTGGATGGACTTTGTTACGACGGGGTGGCATGACCATCACGACATGGTGGTAGCTTTGACCGTGACTAAGTTGGATCGTTACCGAGATTTTAATCAAACCTGAGTTCAATCTCCATGACGTGACCATGGATTGATCACGACATGGAAGTCTGCTAATGTTGACTTTGATCGTTGAGTTTTTGACTTTGTTGACTTTTGGCCAAATTGCTAGTTCTAGAGTATAGACTAAGGTGTGACCTAGTATGATTTGATAGGTGGGTTGTAGCATATGTTTGTTAATGTTGAGTTATGGTTTGTCTGACTTCGTGAGAGAGGTGAGTATTTTCACTATACAATGTGGGTTGCTAGATTATCTTTGTGACTCTTATATGAAAGATTGTGGTTGGATTACAACACTTGTATGAAAGACTATGGTTGGATCACAAAACTTGTAAGAAATATTGTGGTTGGATCACGATATTTTTTTGTCTTTGTGACCTGCATGGAAGACCATGGTTGGATCATGGAAGAAAGGATACGGTTGGGTTATAGACTGGAAGTGACTGTAAGATTATGGTTGGATCATAACATTCACGTGGGTTGCAACACACCCCTAGCTTCGGGCTCACTGATATGTATGGTATGTGGTATTTAGGGGAGCTCACCAAGCTTTGTGCTTACGTTTTTGTGCTTTAAACATTTTAGGTACTTCTAGTACCAAAGAGAAGGTCCCGACGTGATTGCACTGCATCCTATTGAGTTTATTTCCACACTATATGTTTTGATTTATTTTGATATTTGGGAATACATATAAACATTGGTTGGTTTTTAAACATATGATTGTATGATTTTTGGTGGTTTGAAAAATAAAAATTTGTATTAGTATATTTAGGACGTTACATTGTGTTGATTGTTTCTATAACTAAGGTTGTTGTTGAGCTTTTGTTGTTTAGTTCAGATGAGTTTTATCACTATTTTACTTATATCATATGTTGTATGTAAGGTCCTGATAGCTCGGGGTTGTTGATAACCCAATTTACTACATGTGAGTTTCTGATAGCTCGAGTTGCTGATAACCCAAATTGTTGTATTTGAGTTGTCGACAACTTAGGAATGTTGACAGTCCATAGGGTTAGTGATAACCCATAGATGTTTTATATGTTTTGTTGTGATATGTTGTTTGTGATACTTTGGGAAACTCACTAACATTTGTGCTTATAATTGTGTTTTAAATATTTTTAGGTACTTTATTAGTTCGTGGAGATGTGAAGGTGTGGCTCTACACACACTTCAATAGTTTTATGATTGGAGATTTTGCGATACTTTCGTTATAACTATGATACTTTCGCTATAACTATGATTTATGGTTTTCAATTTATGAACAATTGATTTTGTTTTGAATGTACCTTTCTAAAAATGATTGTTTATGTCAGTGTAAAAATAAGAATTTTATTCTGAAAATTAGACTATCAGCAACCTGCTCAACACACTACCACATCATTATTTTTATTAATTTAAAATTTATAAATTAATTCATAAAATATAAAATTAGTTAATAATAATAAAACATTAATTATATTTCACAATATTATACTTTTGTAAATTAAAATAAAAAATGGTGTGTGTGTGTGTATATATATATATATATATATATATATATATATATAGAGAGAGAGAGAGAGAGAGAGAGAGAAAAAAAAGAAAAAAGAGAGAGAAAGTAGAGAGGACAATGGAATCAAGCTTCCTAACCCGCCAAAGAGCCTATAACTATCATCCTGTTTTTTGTTCGCTTCATTCTTCCCGATGGTACCGTCGGTACCACCAAACCAAAATCCTTCTTCCTAAACCACCCTAAGAACCAAACCTACTACCTCTCACATGTTTATGCATGAAACGTCCCAAAAATACAACCCAAATTTTTTTGTTTTAACATTACTAAAAAAACCACAACATTAAATGTTATATAATAAAACCATGCATCACATGTCTCAAAATGCCATTATAAATGTATCAAATCAAAGTAGAGTCAATACCATATCAAAATGTCTGAATAAAACTCCCCGGATAAAATTGTAATTGTGGTGTGTGACATGCCATCACCCCGAGCTCTTCCCCTTGCTAGCAGAAGTACCTGAAACCCAAACTGAAAATGTAAGCACAAATCTTAATGAGCTCCCCCAAACTACCGCATACCATACAATAACATATAAAACACATACTGGGCCTTGCCCACTGCATCAGACCAAAATCCGAAAGCTGCATCGGACCGAACTCCGGAAACTGACCAGGGCCTTGCCCTCTGCATCGGACCGAAGTCCGGAACTAACCAGGGCCTTGCCCTCTGCATCGGGCCGAAGTCCGGAAACTGCATCAGACCGAAGTCCAGAACTATCCAGGGCCTTGCCCTCTGCATCGGACCGAAGTCCGGAAACTGAGTGAACATAGCGTAGCATAATCATAACTACTAGAATAAACACATATACTGCATACTGCATCGGACTGAAGTCCAAAACACATAACACAACACATGCTTGAATCACAAAGACATCAAGCACCCTGAACTACTACATCGGACCGAAGTCCGGAACTACTGCTAAATAAACAAGATGGCATTATGGCCGTAGATCCGTTCCTAATGGAAGGAAACTCACCTCGTAATGCTAACTGCTGAGATGCTAAATCTGGAACTGTCTGACTGCTGCTCCGGAACTCCCCGATTACAATCCCATAAACACTAAATCAGATACTGATAACTGTTCTCAGGGTAAAATGACTATTTACCCCTGGTCAAAATCAACTTCCTGGTCAAAGTCAACTATCCGTTGACCAGACTCACCGAGTTGGACCGCCAACTTGCCGAGTCCCTATCATTATTTCTAATCCTCTACCCGCTTCTACTCGTCGAGTTTGGCAAAGACTCGACGAGTTCTTCTTCGATACTAATATCGAGTCTAACTTCATACGACTCGCCGAGTTGTATGAATAACTTGTTGAGTGCTCCTTCATCATATGAACACGTTCAGTCTGTGACTCGCCGAGTTGTATGAACAACTCGACGAGTCTGTTCTCGAGACAAGAAGATTTCCTTGGACTCGCCGAGTCCCCTGCATGTCATTACTATACAGTCGATTCTAGTCAACTTCAGTGCATCCAATTCATAGATATGGGTTTCTAAGGTTGGTTTTGCACGTAAAGTTTCCAACTTTACGTGCATGCACACGAGAATGGGGCTAAAACACCAAAATCATCCAACACTAAACACGTAGGGTTTGGAACAAGGCTATATTTACATAAAGGTAGCTACATAGAGTTCCTAGAGCTTAATAACATCCAGATCTATGGTCTCCATCCTAAGGAGAGCTCAAATCTCAAGTTTAAATCACATCAAGCTCCAAAAGAGATATAAACAAGCATAAAAAAGGATTTAATGGAAGAAGAAAACAAGGTAATAACTTTATTACCAGAATATAAATAAGATGGAAGCTAGCTCTCGGATCTCCTTTCTCTTATATTGATCTTCTTTCCTTCCTTCCCTTCTACAACTCCCAAGCTATCACAAAACACTCAAGCTCAACAATAGGGACTAGAGTTTTAGAGAGAAATGCTCTAAATGTGTTGGAGGCTGGGGTGGGAGGCTATAATGACGTTTAAATAGGGTACAAACCCTGGGATTTAGGGTTTCTTTCAGACAAGCGGACTCGCCGAATCCAGAATATGGACTTGTCAAGTCGCCAACTAAATATGCATGCAAATCCCGTCTCTACTCGACGAGTCGGGCTACTGACTCGTCGAGTTCCTCTTAAGGAAAGAAAATACTATATTTAAATCACATACCAGAAATGAAGCGTTACAATGCAACACCTTAACCACATAATTAGAATACTCTCATTGGTAACCTTTCACCAAAAATAAATAAAAAGATAAAAAAAATAAAGAAAAATGGCCGGCTAAGGAAGGGTTGCGTCGGTCCACCAAACTGAGTTGTGAACAATTGTGTTAGACTTTCAATTGTTTTCTTTCTTTTCTTAAATAAATCTTATAAATATTAAATTAGGTTTTATCTTTTTTTTAAATAAAAATAAAAAATAAATCTAGATTTATAACTTTTTTTCTTTATAAATAAAGACCAATATTTATATGTTTTTGTATAGTTCTGATTATTTTATAATAAATAAATGTTGAGTTGGTTTGGATCGTTAACGAAGTTTATAAAAATTATTTTGGTTTGTGGGTATATAGATGAAAGAGAATATGTATTTTAATTGGGAGAATGATTTATCTCCATCAACAATCCAAACCAACCCAAATTTTATATTAAAAAATTAATTTTTCTTCCTTATATCTATGCAACCCAATCCAACAAAATTTTCATCACATTAGCAATTCAATTCAAACCAACCATTTATTATAAATAAAAAATTAAAATTAATTAGAAATATATTGATATTACACTCTATTTAAATAGATATTTTTTATAAAATTTAGTATTTTTTGCTAATTTTATTGAGATAATATTTAATGTATAACCTAAAATCAATAAAAAAAATAGAATATGACATATAAAAGAAAAAAAAAATAGAGTGAACAAATGTGAGTCAATTTGGGTAGTGGTTTAGTTCACCATTAATCATTTAATTTTTATTTTTTAAAAAAAAAAATTGGTGAACGGATCGCCTAAAACCCCCAATGGGAGTAGCCTTAATGCATTTTGTTTTTGATTGAAAGCTTTTTATATATATATATATATATATATATATATATATATATATATATATATATATATATATATATATATATATATATATATATATATATATCCACTGACATTGGAAAGAAAATTGAACCACAGATCTTCCTTTTACTGGGTGAGGTCTTTAGCATTGGTCTAAGTTTGTGATTGTTTTTATCCTTTTTAAATATATTATAAATATGTATTTATATATTTTTTAATATAAATATATATCTTTTATTTATGTGTATTATTGTATATAAATAAATATATAAAATATTTTTGCATATAAATAAAGTATTTTTACAATAAACTTATAGTTTTGCACATAAATAAATATATATTTTTTTCATTTAAATATGTCCTTTTTATATTTGTACGTATTATATGTATTTAACAAGTTAATTACAAAATTATGCATTGGTTCAATGGTTAAGATATTGTTTACACTTACATTAGGTCGCATGTTTTATGTTTAGTTCCTAGCAAGTTTTTTTTTTTTTTTTCTTAATTTCAAAATAGAAAATAGGGAAAAAGTATGTGACTCATACTCGGATCTTCTATGTAGAAGGACAAGTGCCAACTGTCCAACTGCATGTGACCTTGTGTTTTTAGCCAAAGTAATAATTTTTTTTTCTCATAGTGAGTATCTATCATAAGATTTATTTTGAAATGTTAAAACGCTGTCTTTTTAAGTATTTTGCAGTGTCAGTCCCCATTCCGCAAAGCAAACTTCGAAATTGTTGGTCATTAGAATTTAGAAGAATTTTCTTAAATTATGACTAACTTTCGAATAAAATTTTATAAAATTGAATATTTTTGCTATTTTTCCTTTAATGAATAACTGTTAAAGATGGGAGCCTACAAAACGTGTATGGTATGGAAGTGGATGGTGACATGAGTTATCATGCACCCTTAACTACAACACCCCGATGGGGCCCTCTTCCTGTGTCCATTATTTCAATATCACATTATGTGTGGTATGCATTTGGTCACAACTCGGAATCGGATCTAATCGAAGTCACGATTTAGAAGTAATAAAAACCAAACTCAATTTTATTCTTCTTTTTTTTCTTTATATATATATATATATATATATATATATATATATATATATATATATATATATATATATATATATATATATATATATATATATATATGTGTGTGTGTGTGTGTGTGTGTGTTTGCAAAGAAAATGTTCAATATACAATCACAATAAGTAGAATAGTTCTACTCAAACATTTTTTTTTAAATGCAAAATAATAATAATAAATCACACTAACAAAATAATACACATTTTTTTTTGTAGATGTGTACTAGATACGCAATGAACAACATAGATTGTTTCCGAACATTTTGCAACTTAATTTACATATTTGATGGTAAGCTGAAACCTTAAATCGTTCAACCATTTGCCAGTTTAGATATACTTCCATTTAAATTGTTTGATTCTATTTAAGTAAGTTTTACGTGCTCTATGTTTCTATTTTAAGTAAGTATTACACTATTACGTGCTTGTAAGGAATGATATATTTAGAAAGGAAAAAATATATATTTTATTACAAAATGGTAAGTTGCAAGAAAACAATTGCTTTGAAGATGCCTAAAGTACCCCTCACATAGTCACATGTGACCATAAATAAACATGTTGATAACTTTGGGAATGTCATAAGAAAAAAGAGGAGTGTAGGTGAAGTAGTATTGTGTAAGTATAGCAATTGTTGGGGATATTTTAGGTATAATCTTCTTTAAAAAAGGTTTTGCATGTGGGTGTCTGTCACTCCTAGACGACTCAATTGGCGAATACGCACACCCTTTGACGTGTCACTCATTCATTGGTTGTTATTCATACGCTTAGAGGACTCTTGGACCTATTTTAAATTTTTTATAGTTTATTTTCCGTATATGAAATACAAATACTATTTTATACACATGGATATGATTTATCATCACATGTACTATTGGATAAAAATTACATAAAACTTTGGAATAATACATAACAAACAACAAATAATAATTGTTAACACCCACCAAATGTATAAACAAACTAAATTAAGAAAGTGTTTAATAGGAAAAAAAATAATGTTTATTGCTTATTGCTTATTCTCATTACAATAAGTTAAATTTAAGTGTATGGATAAGAATCCTTAAAAATCAGTTTATTGTGGTAGTAATAAACTAAATAAACTAATTTTAATAAGCATCTCTCCCATTGTTATTACTTATTTTAATAAGTTATAACCTAATTTATTCAAATACTACCTCTAAGACAGTTTGGATGCATTGTAAATTAGAATCTAAAGTTTTAATACAAAGTTTTTGCAATATATAGTCAATTTGATCTTAATTTTACTATTTTAGTATCAACATAATACATATTATAAAAACATTATATAATAAATAAATATTATATAATAATTTTTTAAGGGCAAATTAATAAAATGCCTCATATGTTGTGACATCCCCCAAATTTCTCAGCCAGAAAAGATCAATTTAGTTTATACTTTTTAAAAATAAAATCAGAGTAATCTTCCAAAAGGCATGAAGTCACATTACCACCAGGGTTTATACAACTTAAGGAATAGGCACAAAGTCACATCATTGTCAGGGTTTATACAACTTACAGAATAGGCACGAAGTCACATCGTCGCTAGGGTTTATACAACTTAAGGAATAGGCACGAAGTCACATCGTCGCTAGGGTTTATACAACTTAAGGAATAGGCACGAAGTCACATCGTCACCAGGGTTTATATAATAGTCACTAAGTCCATAGTTGCCATTTATCGACAATATTATTTGCAGGAGTCCATGTGACATTCCCAATTTCACGGCCAGAAAAGACCGATTTTTTTGTTTATGCTTTATAAAAATCAGAGTATCTCTTTTAATAAAAACGTTGCGGAATTTGTTCCTAGAAAAACATGATAATTTCATTATCAAAGCATTCCCGAAGGAATGTATTTTTATTCATTTTAAAACATTTGGGATGTCATCGCGTAATGTAACTTCATATCTACACCTGTAATACAAATAACATTCATTTACACTAGTGATCTACATCTCTTTTAAATCTCTCAGTGTAATGTAACTTCATATCGACACCTGTAATACAAATAACTGAGTGGGTTAGGTTGGGAAACCTGGTGAGTACATAGGGTTTTTAACCCACAATAATATAATTATTATATTTAAACATCAAACAATCAACCCAATTGTCCATTCCCATTATCTTCTTAAGGATTTACCCTATGGATCAACTAATCCTTATTCATTCATTCCTAAGGATCATCCTAAGGAAACAACATGAAGTCAATTGTTGCCAATGACACAGTGGTCAAGCGCAGTTGCTAATATTATCACTTAGGCGCAGCTGCCAGAATTGGGACTTTTCTTATGAGGCGCTTCTACCGGTGTTGACCTTTAAACGTTACTATCATGGTCGTAAGGCTCCCTATTAGGCGCAGTTGCCGATACTGTCCTTAGAGCGCAGCTGCTAGGACGTTTTACCGTAGATCTAAAACATCTACGGGTTGTGGCGCAGCAGCGGGTGCTCATCTTTAAGGTACTAGGTCCATTGTTGCTAATGTTTACCTATAGGGTACTAGGTCAAAACTACTAATGTTCCTCTATTTCAACTTTTATCCCTCATCATTCATCTACCCATGTTTTACCCAACATATTTTATAAAATACTTTATACAGTTTGCATCAATTAAAACATGTATAAAAATCTTTCACCAGTATAGACAACAAGTATTCAGACAATATGCACACATAACACGTAATTTATATTAAAATACTTCATATTTATGTGTAAGATGAAACTGACTATGCATTCACCTGATACGGTGGTGACTCAGCACTCGGGCAGCGCTTCGATACTCTCAAAACAATTTTCTTTCGATAAAACCTAGTATCAATGCCACTAGGGTTTAGTCTAACGATAACCACGACTAATTAATAGTCTGACTATTATTACTATTATATAAGCGTTAAACGATACTTATATAACTCATAATAATAGCCCAAATAATTATTTTAAGGACCTAATAACATTACTATTATTATTTGAAAGCTATATTAAAAATTGCGTAAGCGTAGCTCACTTACAACGAATTTTAAAGAAAACCGGGCGTTGTTCGGAGCAGCATTTCGAAACTGAAAGACCATTTTTCTCAGGACTCCGAGAGTCTTAGGGCTTCCTTGGGGTGCTAGGGATTTTTCCTACATTTTAGGGGAGTTGGAATGGGTTAGAGAGAGAAAGTATTTAGAGAGAGAAGTGGAAATGTGTGAAATACTCGGGTCCCTTTGCAGCCTTTTATAGGTGGTCAGCAACTCGGACTACGCTGCGCGTCCAGCAGATACGCTGGGCGTAGTCTCGGATAGGGATGCCAGCTTCGCACAGCTCGCTCGCAATATCGGAACGGATAAGGGCAAGGGTACGTGGGGAGTACCGACTTCAGACACGGGGCATATGTAAGGGCGATGTGTCTCCATCGGGTGCGACTTCAGCGATTATCATCGGACGGCTGGGAAAGCGCCACTTCAGCGACTTCGTGTCAGACCTCGCAAAATCGAGTACAAACTTTAAAAATTCGTAACTTTCGCGTACGAGCTCTGTTTTTGACGTTCTTTATATCCACCCGAAGGTGGAAATGTACTCTACAACTTTCATTTAGACTCCGTCGGCTAATTTTGACTTTATTTTAAAAGTTATATTATTAACAGACCGGGACACGATTGGTCCGTTAAAAATTCATAACTTCTTCATCCGAAGTCCGTTTTCATTTGTCTTTTTATCGTTATGCTATTATTAATGAGATCTTCGATCCTCGTTTAGGTTGTGTCGGCTAAAAACCGCTCGATCTAATATTCGAATTTCGGATTGTACACTGCTAAGCCGAAACTTCGAAAAATCATAACTTCTTCATACGAAGTCAGATTTGGGCGTTCTTTTTATGGACACTCTCGGTTTAACGTATTCTACGACTTTAGTTTAGATCGCTAAGGCTAAATCTTGATCTATCGTAATTTCTCTATTTATGCTTCCTGTTATCGTGTCAGTTCCGTTGCGAAACCTTGACGGGTTATAACTTCTTCGTTATAACTCGGATTTCGGCGTTCTTTATATGTACGGAAACCTCGTGACATATTCTAAAACTTGGTTAAGGTCATTTATTCTAAATAATCTTTTATAGAAAAGTCGTTTTCGACACTTATTGCCTCTAAATTGACTAGCCCGGATCTGCGGACGTTACAGTCCACCTGCAATATATGTTAATGGGTTTTTAGAGTACATCTGATGAACATATAGTTCACAACACCTATATGTTGTGAGCCTTCTAGTGTTCCACAGACTGTCTAGAATAGTCCATGGTTGTCATCCATACTCTGCCGAATGACGGGGCCATCGCTTGGGTCATCCCTTGGTACATCGCTTCTCACCATATTTTACCACTCATATATCATCGTTCATCATTTATCTCATCTTTAATATACCCATATTTTACCCATCGTATTTATAAGTAGATATAAAATACATATACAATTTAAATCAATTAAAACCTATATTTCAACATCCATCTCAAATAAAAAAAACAATATATATTCACATAGCACGTATTTTATATAAAATATTTCATATCTATGTGTAAGATGAAAGTGACTATACACTCAAATGATAAGATGTCGGTTGGACAACACTTTGTCCCTAAAAACAATATTCTTCGATGAAACCAGGATGTTTTCTCAAAAACCGTGTTTCACGTGGATAGAGTTTTGGCTCAAAAAACTCTTTTTCTCGGGATATTCGGGGCGTTGGGACTTGCTTCGGGTGTTGGGATGATACCGGGGCTTTGGGGGGTTAAAGTGGGCTAAAGAAGGGTTTTAGAGTAAGAGGAAGTAGAGTTTGTAAACAAAATACGACAACCTTGCTTTCTATTTATAGGGGATGAAACTCGACATTCACGTCGTGAACCTGATGTTCACGTCATGACCCATGGCTAAATCACCTCGTAGTCTTACCATCTGGCATCTGCGTTCTAGCCTCGGAAGGTGTCCGGATGACATTTCACGCCGTGAATTGAATGTTCACATCGTAAACTCTTAACACAGCATACCCGTAGGCTTGACACGTGTTTTCTAGCCTCGATTAGTGCCTTTGACTAGTTTCACGTTCTGAATCTCATGTTCACGTCATGAATCTGGTCAGATTAGGGTTTCTGACACGTGTTGTGCTCTCAAACAGATGCATCTTCAGAAGACCATAACATTTGCATAAGAACTCCGTTTTCGACGTTCTTTATATTCACGCGTAGGTGGAGACGTACTCTACAACTTTCTTCTAGGTCACTAAGGTCTAAGGCTAAAAATTACTTTATCATAAACTCATTTTTATGATTCCCGGTGTCGTGCCGTTTTTGTCGCGAAACTTCGACATGTCATAACTTCTTCGTTATAACTCGGATTTAGACATTCTTTATATTTACAATTACCTTGTGACATATACTACAACTTAGTTAAAATTATTTATTCTAAATAATCATCTATCAAAAAATCATTTTTTTTACGCTTATCATCTCTAAATTGACTAACCCGGATCTGCGAGCGTTACATATGTTGGTCAAGTTATTTAAAAGCTATTGAATAAATTTATTTTATAAAAAAACCAATACATTTTATTCACCAATGAATTGTCTTTTTTAGATAAGCCAATGCATTTTGAGCAGTTTATCGAGAAAATCATTGAATCAAAGATCTTTTGCAAAATTTCCTATGTATTACTTTGAATTTTGTAAAACTATGTTATTTTTAACGAAAAGACACACATGAAAGACGAATATTCCATTTACAATTACGTCTCCCCTATCGGTGGTAATGGGTTCTAGTTCTTCCTTAAGTATATATGTCTCCCTCTTCATTCTAGCAAATATAACTTTTTGAGGTTCTCATTATAGACTCTATTGTTATACATATAAAGTACATGTAGTTTTTCTTATGATGAGAATGTATGGAGACACAAAATGGGTGAAAGATGTTTTTCCTCAGATTGACACACCATATCGCAACTCCAGTTTTAGAGGGTGCGGAAAAAATGTAAGGGGAACTTATCTCTCACTTTCTCTCCTCGTGTGATTGGTTAGTTTTTTTTTTTTTTTTTCAGTTTTTTTAATATTTATTAAATCATATAAGTACTAAAAAATTATATTAATATAATATTTATATGAAATATATTTAAAAAAAGGTAGTGAGAGAAGACTATTTCTTGCATTTTGATGAGTGAAATAAAAATGCGAGGAACGCTGATGCGGAACTAAAAAGGTGAAAAAGAGTAAATTAAATTTTTTTTTATATCACAACGGAAACAAGAACAAGAATCACAAAGAATTGAAGATAGAAAAAGAGTAAACTAGGAACAAGAATGAGAACAATAAATGCAAAGAAATAAATGATAGATTTGATAAACAAACTATACCTATGGATTAAATATTGATGAAAATAAGTTAAGACATATTAACTTGAATTCTATCAAGATCAGAAAGCATCCTTCAAATGATGGGTTTTGAGTGCAACAACAACTCATGAAAAAAAGTTATTTGATTTGATAGTTCTTGAATATCGTCCTACAAATGAAAAACAAATGGCTATTTAAAGCCTAAATCACACAACGGTCAAATAAAATAAAAAACACATCCAAAATAAGGAAAGTCCGCTCCTTTAGGCTAGGAAAGGCATCCAATTACAAACCACAAAAGGGAATTGCCTTAAAGAAGGAACTGCATCTTCATACTTTGTTGGAGTTGAAACTGAAGTAAGAACAGAACATCCTAAAGAGGAAACTTCCCGCCTTAGCTTTCATAAGTTACCACACAAACCCCATGTGATGTTGTTCCTAAGAATTGACTTTCGCATCTGACAATACTTCGAGGGTCGTAATTGCAACTAGTCTTTCAGGTCTCACGTTCATCTGTATGTATAAGAATGTTTTTATGGTTTAGAAAACGGGTTGGAACATATACACGAAAAATCATACAATTGATTTGTTATATCAGTCAAGAACACAAAAAACATTGTATTTTTCCGTGTTTCTGATTTAATAGTGGTCTGACTTCTAAACTGAAATTATTTTGATTATCCCAAATATGGTTCCATGATACCCAAACTATAGGGTCAAAATTACAAATTTTAGAAAATGATTGCAATCATGACCCAAAAAATATCCAAATAAATTGATATTCTTAAGACCACAAAATCTAACATAAATTAATATTTTGAAAGTTTATTTTTAAGGATTAATCATTTTGAAAAACACACATGTGTTTTATTTCGATCAAAGTCATCATTTGAAATAATGACAACCTTAATAATTTCTATAACAAAAGAACGCTAGTTTCTTGGTTTTTAAAGAAAAAAATTGATCTAAATGGTAAAATGAATCGAATAACTTAAATTAAACCAACTAATCCAAAACTGAGTAACATGAAAATGTTTAAAATACATCTTATTTTGTCTAGTTACGATTAATTTTGAATCGTTAAATAACCAAATAACAGAAACTCGATTAAACTCACGTAAAATATACGAGATTAACTCTTGTGGATTTTCTTACATGAAACAAAAAAGAAACAATATGCTGGTTCAACATGATATTTATTACCACTATTCTTTATAACTAAACAAAGCTAAAAAGTTTTTATTCTTGTAAACAATAATCAAGTTACACGTTTTCAAAACCGAACAAATCTTTTTTGTAAATAGGATTATGTTTGATTTAAGAATACAGTTTAGTCTAGTTGATTGACGTAGACCACCACCACCAAATTTCTAAAAGAAAATGTTAGTTGAATATTTAGAATATAAAGAAAAGAGAATTGACAAGGACATGGGCAACATTAATAAATAAAGTGGAAATGGTTAAATTCCCTCTTGAGAAGAGGCTTTCTAGGAAACACACTTTGAAAGGGACCGATCTTTCACTTTCTTTTTGTTCGAGGGTCACTTTTGCAACTTCGAACAATTACTTTATTTAACTTTATCAAAGCTCCCCCATCAACCTTTTTTGTTTTATATTTTTACATCTTTGTTTTTTGGAACTTTTGATGTCCAATAAAAAAGCAATTTATATAGTATAATAAGATAAATTTTATTGTTGAAATATTTCAACATAAATAAAAGGTAGCTAAATAAAATATCCCCTTGAAAAATTCTTTGGTAACCTTTATGCTCGTCAACAATTTTTATAAAGATTTAAGGTGTCGTGTTTATATTATAGTATAAATTTTATATAGTTGTTATTATTTTAGATATTTAATTATTTTATTATTTTAAGACTTAAACTCTCGATTTTAAAGAAGAAAAACACCACTTAATATTGTTGAAATAGAAACTTTTAGGTAATTTAATTATTAATCTAATAAATAAATTATACATGCATCATCTTTTTTATTTTAAGTAACTGTGGTTATTTATAAACATAGAAACAAATTATTTAATATTTTAAATGAAAAGGGGGAGTGATTATTTATAAACATAGAAACAAATTATTTAATATTTTAAATGAAAAGGGAGACGTGACGGCCGACGCACACATGACACAACTGCGGACCCGGTCTATCAAATTTCTCTATGAGATTTTCTCTAAATACACTAATTTGATTTTTTGTCTTTTATTATTTTTATATTATTTATTTTATTTTATTTTTGTTGTTTCTATTTTTTTTAATTTATACTATTATTATTATTATTTTTTATATTATTATTATAATTGTTATAAATTTAGCACAAAATTTTAACATTCAGACTACATTATAAATTCGAACGATTATACAAAATCAGTTTTTAAATATTTTTACATTTTAATATTAATACTATTATTGTTATTATTATAAATTTCGAACAACATTTTATAAATTAAACATTATAAATTCGAACGATTATATAAAATTGGAACAAAAACAAAGTTTGTTCCTATTAATTACGGACATCATAATACTCATCGTTATCTTATTTAAGTTAAATATACAACTCTTTTTTTTTCTCTCTATCTCTCTCTCTCTCTTTCTATATATATATATATATATATATATATATATATATATATATATATATATATAATCTGTGTCGAAAAATGATGTCAAATTAAAATTTCAAAATTTTGATTTGATTGATTTTAAGGGATAAATATAACTAAATGATATATTTATAACACAATCATTCTCTCTCAGACAAAAAATTTATTATTATTATATTTACCAAAAAATTATAATCGAGAGTTTTAGTTTTGTAAAGAGATTTGAGGACAACATGAAAAAACATTGGATTATATTTTAGTCAAATATAGGGCTTAATTTGATTCGAAACATATATATATATATATATATATATATATATATATATATATATATATATATATATATATATATATATATATATCATATTCTAATAAAAGATTAAGTTTAATCTTATATTGACAAGTGTCATACAATTAGAATCTCTCATTAATGTTATATATCATTTATCATACCATTTGTCCACCTATTAATTATTCATTTCAAATTTCAAATTTTAAATTTTTCACTCTAATTTTATTAAATTAATAATTCATTCTTCATTTTAAATTTCAAATTTTAAAATTTCTCCTTTTAATTATATTAAATTAATAACATTAGATTAAAAACTAAAATAAAATTAATATAAATTATAAAATGATATAACTCCACATATTTATTTAAGTCAACGATTATAATTTTATATAACTAAAAAATATCTCTTAAGTAATAATTTATTTAAAATAATTTATTAATGATTTTGATTTTTTAATACAAAAATTTAATTAATTTTATAACCGTGGTTATCACTGGTTATAAACTAGTATATATATATATATATATATATATATATATATATATATATATATATATATATATTAAAGATTTGGCATAATTGGTCCCTTTCATTTGCTATAAATCGGAATTGGTCCAACTATTTATTGATATGGCAATTTGATCCTTGCAAGAATAACATTGCTTAATGTTCAGTCCATGGCTCGTCTACGTCACTCTTCTCTTTCACCACCACTGTTCATTCAGCAAACGTGTCATATTCTCTTTTACCACCGCTGCCACCGCCTATGGTTTTCCTCTCTCTACCTTCCAGGGCCTTTTCCCCAACCCTCGTCGTCATGTTTATCTTAGCGACATTCACACCACCGACTCCATTCGATCCTTCTGGATAGGCTTTCGGGTCGCTTCACACGATCCACCGCCTCCATTAATGGACTTTTGCCTTCCAGTTCCTTCCACACTCTGATGCTCTTCCAAGCAACGACTTTCCCGAACCCACCTCCACCTGGTACGCTAATTTCTTTCGTGTACGACTTGTTGATTGAGCATCGTTTTGGGTGTTCTCAACATAGCTCTCTCTGATGAGCTCTACAGTCGTTGTGGAATGTCTGAAGGCGTTACGCTTCAGTTCCGTCTTCTTCAAAGATGTTCCCTACATCACCACCGTTCATGGCTATAATCACCACCAGAGCCGAAGCGCTTCCGCTCCAATTTCGATCCACATCAGGCCATGGCCATAGATCATCGCCATAGAAGAAACCACCAGCGTCTTCTCCTTCTTAGGTATCAAATCAATCTCCTAATACCTCAAATCAATTTCATTCTAAATTCTTATGAAGGTATCACTGATCAATCGGACGCTATGTATAAGTAGTTGACCTCCGTTGGCTCCTTTGTGGTGTAGTCTTCGTCTGGTAGTTGACCTCCACCGGCTCTTAGTTTGATCGGAGATGAAGGACGAAGGCTTCAGCAGGAGCTGTCGTCGACTGTGATGGAAGAAAGGGGTTGCTCCGGTAGCTGATAGAGAAGGGTTTTTTATTCGATTAGGGTTCAGTAGGAATCACCGTCCGACTTCGACTCCAGGGTAAACATCTCTTCGATGAAAACCAAAGTATCCTTCCTCACTGTTATTCCCCGTCACTGTCTCTCCCAAATTAGTAGACTTCTGTTGGTGCACCGCCTAATTATACGACCAAAAAAAACCCTCCTCCTTTCTATCTTTCAATTTCTGCACTTTTTGGTGGTGTAATGTCAATTACAACTCATAGATGTCGTAAAGAAAAAGAGAAGGACACGTAGGAACTACACCCCTGAAAAACAGAAGGAGAACTCCTCATAACTGATCTTCCGGGTTTCGTAAGGCAGACGATTTGAACGAATCTAGGTTTTATTCCATTATCGGCTCTATTTCTTCCATTTCGTTCTCACTCTACTATACCCTTATATGTGTTATTGTGCCTTCCGATTGACTCTATGTTATTGACTTCAACCTTCGAATTTCCCAGCCCCTGCATCTTCCATTCATCATGTAAGTTTCTTTTTCAGTTTCTTATTAATATGTTTATTGATTCAATTTTGGTTAAATTAATGATGAATTTGGCTTTTCTTCAAGTAATAAATACTTTTGGGGCCATTTCGAGTTAGAAGTCCATATCTGAGGTTGCTACTTCAGATCTAGGCTTGTCTTGGTCCAAAAACCCACAAAGTATTAGCCCTTGGTGTGTTGGCGAAGCATGTTTGTCTTAAACCCTAGCCCTAGAGTGTTTTAAGCCTATAGCTCCTTGGTTTCACGTAAAGTTTGCAACTTTACGTGAAGGGTGGGCCTTAGAAGAGTGAATCTATAGTTTGGAGCCCCTGTATGGCTCGAAAATCCACAATATGGATTAAGAATTGAAGCGACTCGGTGAGTCACATGGGTGGACTCAGCGAGTTGTATGAAGATGGGCAGGAACTCGACGAGTAAGAAGAACAACTCGGCGAGTCAGGTCATAGAACCCCAACCTATTTTGGTTAAGCTTCGGATCTGTGAGTCGGTTGGTGACTCGGTGAGTTGGTCAAGACGGAATTCTGAGATCGTTCAACTCGACGAGTCCTGGGGCGACTCGGCGAGTTGAGTCGTGTTATGGGAGTTTTCTTAGTATAAGAACTCGACGAGTCAACGGGTTGACTCGGCAAGTAGGGTCAATTAGGAAGGTTGACTTTGACCAGGACTTTCACTAAAGTTAACTTAATTGACCCTCAGAAGACAACTTAATCTATGTGTTGTTATTGGTATTGGTTGCTCAGGGAGCTAGAGGAGCATTTCGGAGAGTTGTCGGTTAGCAGCCGGAGGGTTATCGGCCGACTTCAGCAGTTCAAGTGAATTTTCCTTCCAGTAGGAATGGGTCTATAGCCACAATGCCGACCCGTCTAGTTAGCAGTAGTTTTCGAACTTCAGTCAAATGTAGTAGTTCAGTGTGATTGATGTCTTTGTGATTCAAGCATGTTTTTGTGTTATGTTTTTCAAACATCGGTCTGATGCAGTATGCAGTATATGTGTTTATGCTAGTAGTTATGATAATGTTATGCCATGTTCAGCCAGTTAGTCCGAACATTGGTCCGATGCAGTTAGCCGGACTTCTGTCCGATGCAGGGGGCAAGCCCCAGTTAGTCCGGACTTCGGTCCGATGCAGTTATCCGGACTTCGATCAGATGCAGGGGGCAAGGCCCCGGTTAGTCCGGACTTCGGTCCGATGCAGTTAGCCGAACTTCGGTCTGATGTAGGGGGCAAGGCCCCAGTTAGTCCGGGCTTCGGCCCGATGCAGTTTCCGGACTTCGGTCCGATACAGGGGGCAAGGCTCTGGTTAGTCCGGACTTTTGTCCGATGTAGTGGGCAAGGCCTAATATGTGCTTTATATGTTATTGTATGATATGTGGTAGTTTGGGGGAGCTCACTAAGCTTTGTGCTTACAGTTTCAGTTTTGGTTTCAGGTACTTCCTCATGCAAGGGGAAGAGCTCGGATTGATGGCATAGCACACACCACAGTTGCAGTTTATTCTAGGAGTTTTATTTAGATATTTTGATATGATATTAACTCCAGTTTTGAATTGATAGATTTACTATGGCATTTTAAGACATACGATTCATGGTTTTATTATCTAATAGTTGATGTTGCAATTTTTAGTAATATTAAAACAAAAAAAAATTGGTCGTATTTTGGGTCGTTACAAGTTGATATCAGAGCCTTGGTTTGAGGGTTTTGGGCACGCTTTTGAGTGTGTCTAAACTCAAACTGAGGAAATGGTAAAGATTTTCAAGAGAGAAACGTTTTCGAAAAGAATTTTTGAAAAAGAACTTAGTAAGAAAAAGAGTTTTCTTAAAAAGAGAAAAGGGTGTGGTGCATGCGAATCTAAACATGAGGCAGCGACGATGGTTAGACGTGGTAAAGGATTATGATTGTGATATCCTTTATCATCTGGGCAAGGCCAACGTAGTGGCTGACGCCTTAAGCCGCAAGACGATGGCGACCCCGATCGGAGATATACGTCTGATGATGACGATGATTACTCCATTGTTGGATCAAATTAGAGAGGCACAGGTTGAGGGCCTAAAGGAGGAGAGGCAGAAGTGTGAGATGATCGTGGGCTGAGTAGCCTCTTTCGATTATGACATTCGGGAATTGTTGACCCTTCATGAGAGGATTTGGGTGTCATACCGGGGCGGAGTATGGCAAGTGTTGATGGACTGGGACCATAAGTCTCGGTTATCCATCCACCCAGGAGCGACGAAGATGTATAGAGATCTTCGACCTGATTATTGGTGGCCCTGCATGAAGCGGGACGTCGCCTGGTATGTGGAGAGATGCATGGCCTACAGGAAGGTCAAGGCAGAGCACTAGAGAGCCCACGACAAGATGCATCCGTTAGACATTCCCGTGTGGTAATGGGAGGATATCACCATGGATTTCATCACTAAGCTCCCCAGGACTGCGCGTGGAGTCGATTTGATTTGGGTCATAGTGGATCGGCTAACCAAGAGCGCAAATTTCATACCGATCTAGGTGAGTATATCGGCTAAGAAGCTAGGTAATATTTATGTGCGTGAAGTAGTGGCACGACATGGGGTACCTGTTTCGGTAGTGTCAGACCGAGACGTCCGTTTCACTTTCAGGTTTTGGAAGCGGTTTAATGACGAGATGGGTACTCGTCTCCTTCTTAGCACCGCTTTCCACCCCCCAAACGGACGGGCAGAGCGAGAGGATGATTCAGACTCTCGAGGACATGCTCCGGGCATGAGTCCTAGATTTCGGTGGCAGTTGGGATACGTATCTTCCACTAGCAGAATTTTCGTATAACAACAGTTACCACGCTAGTATTAACCGCCCTCCTTTCGAGATGCTCTACGGGAGGAAGTTTAGGACCCCGATTTGTTGGGGAGACGTCGGTCAATGAGTCATTAGGAGTACCGAGGTGGTGCTCAAGACCACATAGTTGATCCAGCAGGTCCGCAACAGACTGCAAACTGCGCAGAGTCGGTAGAAGAGTTACACCGACAGGAGGCGTTCAAACTTGGAGTTTCAGGTGGGAGATATGGTCCTCCTGAAAGTATCACCCTGGAAGGGTGTTATCAGGTTCCGGAAGAGGGGCAAGTTGGGCCCCAGGTTCATTGGTCCCTTTAGGGTTTTGGCCCGAGTGGGTCGGGTTCCTTACCGATTGGATCTCCCAGCAGAGCTTAACCAGATCCACAACACTTTCCACGTTTCTCAGTTGTGGAAGTGTTTGGTGGATAAGTCAGCAATAGTACCATTGGAAGATATTCAGGTTGAAAACATCTTGAATTATATCGAGAGACGAGTTACGATCTTAGATCGGAAGATGAAAACCTTGAGGAACAAGGTGTTTTAGTTAGTGAAGGTGCAGTGGCAGCACCAAAAGGGTTCAGAGTGGACGTAGGAGACCAATGAGGAGATGAGGGAGCATTATCCAGAGTTATTTACAGATTCAGCAGCAGCAGTGTAACCCCTGTGTTTCTGGGCTTGTCATTAATGTTGATATAATAGTCTAGGTTAACCTTTGTAACCCGTTTTGAAATAATATAAGTATATTATTTGTGTATTATGTGTTGTGTGTCTTAATTTAATTAAGAATAAAAATAAGCATCAAAGTTAAATGTTAGATAAAGCCAATATCTATGAATAATGTTGTAGTAGTTGAAACGAGGTTTCCGAAAATATAAAGAATGCCGAAATCCGAGTTATAACGAAGAAGTTATGACCTGTTGAAGTTTCGCGACAGAACCTGCAACGCTGAACGATGTAAAAAGTGAAATTTACGTTAGAGCGATATTTAGCCTTAGTAATCTAAACAAAAGTCATAGAGTTCGTTAAACCGAGAGCGTGCATAAAAAGAACGCCCAAATCGGACTTCGTATGAGGAAGTTATGATTTTTCGAAGTTTCGACTTAGCAGTATGCAGCCCGAATACTCGATTTGAGATCGAGCGGTTTTTAGCCGAAACAATTTAAATGAGAATCGAAGATCTCGTTAATTGTAGTGAAACGATGAAAAGATAGGCGAAAACGGACATCAGATGAAGAAGTTACGATTTTATAACGGAGTTTTTCTGTCCCGGCCTACTAAAAATGTCTAATAAAAATAAAGTCCAAATTAGCCGACGGAGTCTAAACGAAAGTTGTAGAACGTAGTCTCACCTACGCGTGGATATAAAGAACGTAGAAAACGGAGTTCATATGAAGAAGATATGAATTTTCAAAGTTTATTAAATAATTACAAATTTAAATTTAATTATTAAATCCGACATTATCCGAAGGGGAGTCACCGGACTTATCCGGGTTACGCCCAGCGTAGGGATGTACGCCCAACGTACAACGAATCATGACACGCCTCGCACTCGAGTTCTTCGGATACGTAAGCAATGACTATTTCGGAGGCAGTACGCCCCGCGTAAGGCAGTACGCCCAGCGTACTGCGAGGCCTCAGCCTCTTATAAAAGGGTTGCGAGGGCAGCCGACTCCATTTGCCAAATTCTCTTCTCTTTCTTCCATTTTGCATCGTTTTGCGTGCCAGAAGTATCCTGAAGCCTCGGTATTATTCCCGAGCACCGAAGCAAGTTCCGAAGCCCCGAAGATCCCGAGAAGTGCAATTCCCGAGCCAAAGCTCTGCCCGCGAGGAGCCCGGTTTCTGTGAAGATCTTCCAGATATACCGAAGAATACTACTTCTACAAGTCGTAGTGCTGTCCGATCATCTTCTGATTGAGTGAGTGTGTAGTTACCTTCTTCTAACGCATAATTATGAAGTATTTTATATGAAATACGTGTTATGTGTATAAATGGTTGTTATATGCGTGAATGTATATTCACTTTCTTCTATCTCATAGATATGATTTATTCTTTATGAAATACGTGTTATGTGGGTGTGCCTCATCTGTTATGTGGAATACGTATTGAATGAGAATGCTATACAGGTTTTAAACTATGTATAAAAATATATATATTTTTATCTACTAATATATTGGGTAGAACATGGGTAGATAGTTGGTGTGTGATAAACAGATGAGAGGCCTCGATGTTGTTGTTGTTGATCTAGTTATTCAGCGGAGTATGGATAACGACCACAGACTCCTTCTAGACAGTCTTGTGGAACGCTGACAGGTTCATAACTTGTATGTGTTGTGAATGATGTGTTCACCGGTGTGCTCTATCCCCCTCGTGGTTGCCTTTAGGATATCTATTGTTGAGGAAACCCCTTAGCAGTAATGTCCGTCCCGATGAAAATCCTAGATTAGGTCCCTTGAGATAGATGTTGTTTTAGGGACGTAAAGTGAGGATAACGGGAATGGGTAATCGGGTTATTGTTGGTTGGTGAAATTAAATATAATTTATTTATTGCGGGTTGAAAACACTATATGTCACCAGGCTCCCAAGTCTGACCCACTTAGTTTTATTTGTATTACAGGAAGTGGTGCAAGAGCATAAGATGGATGAATCATCAAGTTGTTTTGTTTACAAGTCTGCATATGTATATATTTGTTGAATGACTTGTAATGTTATCGTTTATGCTTTATGGTCTGTATCGGAACATGACATCCCGAGTTTTGATTATATAATGAAAATGGATCTCTTGATGAAATGCTTTGATAAATATTATCTTATCATATTTTGTTTTGGGAACAAATTCCACAACTCTTTTAAATCAAAAGGATTTACTTTGAAATTATTTTAAATAGCATAAATGAAATCGGTCTTTTTTGGCCGTGATTTTGGGGATGTCACAAGCAGACTTCGAGGACGAAGTCTAAGATAAATGGGGGAGAGTTGTAATGCCCCATTTCTGGTATGTGAATTAAATAAATTAATTTTCATTTCTTAAGGGGTACTCGACGAGTCAGTAGCGCGACTCGTCGAGTAGAGATGGAATTTGCACGCGGTTTAAGTTGGTGACTCGACGAGTCCATATTCTTGGACTCGGCGAGTCTGCCAGTTTGGTTGAAACCCTAATTTCAAGGGTTTGCACCCTATTTAAACAACTTTATGTGCCCAAAATCAGCCTCCATCACTCACAGAACGTCCTTTACTAAACCCTAGATTTCCATTAAGCATTCTTGTAGTATTTCTCACCTTGTGAAGGATTTTGGTGCATTTTGGAGTTAGAAGAAGACGAGAGGAGAGGGGTTTTCAAGAGGAGAAAAGAATATTCGAGTTTCTTGTGTCATTCCAGTTCCCATTAAGGTATATAGCTCGAATCTTTTCTTATTATCATGTAGATCTCCTTAAAAGCTTGCTAGTGTTTTTTTTACCCTTTTCTAAACATTGATGTCGATTTAAGAGTAATTAAGATGAATGGCTTCAGATCTAAGCATTTCAGAACTCCTTAAGCTCAAGGTTGCCACCTTTATTGAGCTAAACTCCCATTCCAAACCTAGATCTCCTATTTTAGCTCATTATTAGGTATTTGAGCTTCTTATGAGCATGCATGCATGTAAAGTTAGAAACTTTACATGTGAAACCAATCCTAGGAACCTGGATCTATGAATTGGATGCACTGAAATCGAGCAAAATTGACTGTATAGTAATGGCATGCTTGGGACTCGGAGAATTGTTCTTCAGACTCGATGAGTCGAGTCGTGAGTCCCCGATTTTTCCCCGTTTGAGAGTTTAGGGTGGAATCAATGAGTGGGAAGTAGACTCGGTGAGTTATAGCTCAAATCTAGTAATGAAGGGACTCGACGAGTCTACGCCCTGACTCGGTGTAACGCCCGCAGATCCGGGCTAGTCAATTTAGAGGCAATAGGGGTCAAAAATGACTTTTCGACAAAAGATTATTTAGAATGAATAGTCTTAACCAAGTTTTAGAATATGTCACAAGGTTTCCGTACATATAAAGAACGCCGAAATCCGAGTTATAACGAAGAAGTTATGGCCCGCCGAAGTTTTACGGCAAAACCGGCACAGCACCGGAAGACGTAAATAGTGAATTTACGATAGAAGACTTTTTAGCCTTAGCAATCTAAACAAAAGTCGTAGAATATGTTAAACTAAGAGCGTCGATAAAAAGAACGCCCAAATCTGACTTCGTATGAGGAAGTTATGATTTTTCTAAGATTCGGCTTAGCAGTGTACAGCCCGAAACTCGAATTTTAGTTCGAGCGGTTTTTGGCTTACGTGAAATAAATGAGAGTTGAAGATCTCATTAATAGGAACTCAACGGTAAAAAGACAGACGAAAACGGAGTCCGTATGAAGGAGTTACGAATTCTTCGCGGTCATTTAATAGTCTAAACGCCTCGTACTGTTAAATTTAAGATCGGTCGAGAATTAGCCGACGGAGTCAAAATGAAAGTTGTAGATATTATTTTTACCTACGCGTGGATATAAAGAACGTCAAAAACGGAGGTCGTGTGTGAAAGTTACGGATTTTAGAAGTCGGAAGTGTGTTGTGCGAAAATGGGTGATGTGGCACAATCTTGGCCATTGCTTTCTCCCCAAGTCTTGCCACTAGATGGTGACATGTGGCACCAAGTTCAGCCATTTTCACCCTATAAATACCACCTCTCCCACCCTCATTTTCTTCACACCTTTCCCATTCTTTCTTCTCTTTACTCTCTCTCTCTCTAGAACCTCTCTCTAGCCCCGAAATCCCCCGAAAAGCCTAAGGAACCTCCCTAGCACGAGGCGGAAGCCCCGGAGTGCTCGACGGCTCCGAGAAGAAGAGCTTTTCAGCTCGGAAACGCTGCTCCAAGCAAAGCCTGGTTTTCTATAAAACCCGCTGTAAGTGAGCTACGTCTACGCTATTTTTAATATAGTTTTTATTTAATTATATGAACGTTATTAAGAACATATAATAAATACTTGGGCTATTATTATGGGTTATATAAGTATTTTTTTTAACGCTTATATAATAGTAATAATAGCTAGACTATTAATTAGTCTCGGCGAATAATAGACTAAAATCTATTGGTGATAATACTAGGTTTCGTCGAAGGAAATTATTTTAAAGTAAACGAAGCGCTGTCCGAGTACCGAGTCACCACCTTCTCAGGTGAGTGCATAGTCCCTTTCATGAACATGATTTTAATATAAGTATTGATTGAAGTATTAATTATATGTTTATGTGCGAGTTAATTGATGTTGCTTGAAATTCGTGTTAAAGAACATACCTAATTATATTTGATAATTTAGGATAAAGAGTAGACCTAAATTAAATATGAGGAATATTGGGTAGTATATTCTTACGAGTACAAGTGAGTTAAACTCAGAGAATAGAAGTTAGTATATGTCACTTATCCGGGAGTATGGATTAGACATAGTCATTGTCCCTAGTCCGAGAATATGGATTAGGCATAATCATTCGTCGTTAATCCGAGAGTATGGATTAGCTATTGTCCCTAGTCCGAGAGTATGGATTAGGCATAATCATTCATCTTTAATCCGAGAGTATGGATTAGTCATTCGTCCCTAGTCTGAGAGTATGGATTTGGTAAATTCGTTCATTTCTGATCCGAGAGTATGGAGTAGGTAAAACGACTAATCTTAGGTCCGAGAGTATGGATAGCCTCGTTGCGAGGATCGACGGGGTGGGATAAGAGTTGTTTATATATATGTATGGTGAAATTGTATATTTTGTGAATTTTAAACTATATATATATGGTATAACATTGTGGGATTGAAATCCCTATGTGCTCACCAGGTTTCCCAACCTGACCCACTCAGTTTATTTATACCACAGGTGTTGATATGAAGTGACATTACACTGAGAGATTTAAAGAGATGTAGACCACTAGTGTGAATAATTGAAAGTTCTGTTTATGCTTATGTTCCTGTATTAACGATGACATCCCAAATGTTTTAAAATGAAATAAATACGTTTCTTCGAAAATGTTTTAATAACATATTTACCATGTTTTTCTGGGAACAAATTCCGCAACCTTTTTATAAAATGAAGTACTTTGATTTTTATAAAGCATAAACAAAATCGGTATTTTCTGGCCGTGATTTTGGGGATGTCACAGTTGGTATCAGAGCATTAGTTTAAGCGAACTAGGAATATGGATTTATTTCTAGACTTAAACTTAGAATGCTAAGCGATGATTGTGAGGTGTGAGCACTAGCTTATTTTAGGAATTATGCCTAAAATGCTTTTATGTGCTAAATACTTGTGCCTGATATGTTGTTAGTTGTTCGGATCTATGGTCTGTTACCGACCGGATCTGGAAACCTTATGTGTTTAGGATTCTAAACGTACGACTACGATATTAGAACTAGCATATAAACGTTTCGGAGTGATAAGGATGATTTAACCGTCAATCCTAAGTAAAGATCTAGATTCACCTTATTCGGTGTATAGATCAAGATGGCAAGAACCCGTAGCGGAAACGTGAATGCAAATGGGAACAGAAACCAACCCCCAGTGATTGAGCAAATACCGGTGATGGAAGCCGCCCCTAAGTCAGTCACAATGGCCGGAGTGCAAGCGATGATCCAAGCGATGTTGGATCGTCAAATGGAGGAAACTAGACGTTTGCTCCAGCAAAATCGTGAGGAAGCCACTATTCAGATCGAACAGCCCGAGTTGAACGAAGGGCAGACTGAGGAAGGAAACTACAGTGGGACTGTTGGTCAAGTCAACCCACCAATAGTTCGACAAAACAACCAAGATGACGAGGTCGAGAGGAATGGATGCAAGTACAAGGATTTTCTGACTTGCAAGCCATCGACTTTCACTGGAAAGGAGGATCCGATCGGGGTCATGGATTGGATCTCGGAGATGGAGTTAGCCTTCATGACATGCGGTTGTAGAGGGAAGCTACAGACCACATTTGCAGTGCATCAGTTTCGAGGAGGCGCTGTACGTTGGTGGAATACCTTGGGGAAGACTCTGAGCCCTAATGAGCCTCTGCAACTGACATGGGCAGAATTTCTGGTGCAATTCAAACGAAAGTACTGCTCAGCTCAAAACCTGCTTGAGCTACAGAACCAGTTTCTAACCCTGAAGAAGGGAAGCATGTCAATCGATGAATACACCAACAACTTCACAGAGAAGATGGAGTTCGCCTTGCGTCTTGTTCCGGATGAGCTGACGAAAATCGACAAGTACGCAAAAGGACTTCCATGGGAGTACGCGGTGCCAGTGCGTCAAGCACCTACTCTAGAGGCAGCTATCTGGGCTGCCAAGTCTGTCGAAGATATGATCAAGGGAAGAGCCTCCAGCAAGATGGAGGTTGGCGAGAAGAGAAAGTTTGAAGGATCTTCAAGGTCCAGCGAGAAGAGAAAATTCTCGAAGTTTGAAGAAGGAACGCAATGGTGTGACAAGTGTAGAAAGAAGCACATCGGGAAATGCTCTAAATATACGACATGCTTTAAATGCGGGAAGACTGGTCATTACGCCAGCGAATGCACAACCAAGAGAGAAGTCTGCTTTAAGTGTGGAGAAGAAGGACACTTCAAACAAGACTGCCCAAAGAGAGAAGGGGCTACAAAGCCAAATGTACCACCAAAGCCAAAGGCGAGAGCATTTCAAATGATCCTTGACGAAGCAGATGACAATGCAAGGATTCAAGAGTGAAGGCTTGACATCCGAGGATCGAGTTATGGAGTAATCGTGTAGATAGTACCTCACGATGTAGCCCGTTAGAGGCATAGTCTAGGGTGAACTTGAACACCTATGTAACAGTTTCAAGAAATAATATAAAACCTTTGTTTTGTTATCTGATGTGTTAAGTTGTTGTATGGTTTTCTTGTATGGTGACTTGGAAAAACTGCGGGACAATACTTGGGACGAGTATGAGTAGGTGTGAATGGTAGTAGAGGCCTATACTACCGGAAGCACAGGACTCACACTTGGATCAGGGAAAGTCACAAGGTTACCAAGAAGCCAGTAATTGATTTCGTTTTATTCAAGTATGGCGTTACCATTGTTTCGGTAATGACTAAGAAGATTGTTGTTATCCCGACCCTAGTGGTCATATCACCTTGAGTCCGACTACGATGAGTAGGTTACGTGGTTCAGAGAACCAAGTTTGATATAGCGTCCGACTTAAACCAAACGATTAATAATCAAATCGGTCAATAGAAGTATCGCGCTCGTTGGTAGCTAGAAATGCTACATGTTAAAGTATGATTATATCACATTAGAACATGAAGGAAGGCTTAGTCTGTTTTAGAATTTAAGAGACCTAAGTCTAAACGTACATCACATGATGATAGGTCATAATTTGGAATCTAATATGAGGTAGAGAGCAGGTGCACGATCAAGTATTGCTTACAGTCAATAAGTCTAAGAGATAGACTTGAAGGAATAAAGAAGTTATAATTATTACCTAGGATGAAGAGATGACGTATGGAGTCATTATACGATCCTTGTTTCGTTGATGATTCCGGGACGTAATCATCCTAAGGGGGAGATAATTGTAACGCCCGCAGATCCGGGCTAGTCAATTTAGAGGCAATAGGGGTCAAAAATGACTTTTCGACAAAAGATTATTTAGAATGAATAGTCTTAACCAAGTTTTAGAATATGTCACAAGGTTTCCGTACATATAAAGAATGCCGAAATCCGAGTTATAACGAAGAAGTTATGGCCCGCCGAAGTTTTACGGCAAAACCGGCACAGCACCGGAAGACGTAAATTGTAAATTTACGATAGAAGACTTTTTATCCTTAGCAATCTAAACAAAAGTCGTAGAATATGTTAAACTAAGAGTTTCGATAAAAAGAACGCCCAAATCTGACTTCGTATGAGGAAGTTATGATTTTTCTAAGATTCGGCTTAGCAATGTACAGCCCGAAACTCGAATTTTAGTTCGAGCGGTTTTTGGCTTACGTGAAATAAATGAGAGTTGAATATCTCATTAATAGGAACTCAACGGTAAAAAGACAGACGAAAACGGAGTCCGTATGAAGGAGTTACGAATTCTTCGCGGTCATTTAATAGTCTAAACGCCTCGTACTATTAAATTTAAGATCGGTCGAGAATTAGCCGACGGAGTCAAAATGAAAGTTGTAGATATTATTTTTACCTACGCGTGGATATAAAGAACGTCAAAAACGGAGGTCTTGTGTGAAAGTTACGGATTTTAGAAGTCGGAAGTGTGTTGTGCGAAAATGGGTGATGTGGCACAATCTTGGCCATTGCTTTCTCCCCAAGTCTTGCCACTAGATGGTGACATGTGGCACCAAGTTCAGCCATTTTCACCCTATAAATACCACCTCTCCCACCCTCATTTTCTTCACACCTTTCCCATTCTTTCTTCTCTTTACTCTCTCTCTCTAGAACCTCTCTCTAGCCCCGAAATCCCCCGAAAAGCCTAGGGAACCTCCCTAGCACGAGGCGAAAGCCCCGGAGTGCTCGACGGCTCCGAGAAGAAGAGCTTTTCGGCTTGGAAACGCTGCTCCAAGCAAAGCCTGGTTTTCTATAAAACCCGCTGTAAGTGAGCTACGTCTACGCTATTTTTAATATAGTTTTTATTTAATTATATGAACGTTATTAAGAACATATAATAAATACTTGGGCTATTATTATGGGTTATATAAGTATTTTTTTTAACGCTTATATAATAGTAATAATAGCTAGACTATTAATTAGTCTCGGCGAATAATAGACTAAAATCTATTGGTGATAATACTAGGTTTCGTCGAAGGAAATTATTTTAAAGTAAACGAAGCGCTGTCCGAGTACCGAGTCACCACCTTCTCAGGTGAGTGCATAGTCCCTTTCATGAACATGATTTTAATATAAGTATTGATTGAAGTATTAATTATATGTTTATGTGCGAGTTAATTGATGTTGCTTGAAATTCGTGTTAAAGAACATACCTAATTATATTTGATAATTTAGGATAAAGAGTAGACCTAAATTAAATATGAGGAATATTGGGTAGTATATTCTTACGAGTACAAGTGAGTTAAACTCAGAGAATAGAAGTTAGTATATGTCACTTATCCGGGAGTATGGATTAGACATAGTCATTGTCCCTAGTCCGAGAATATGGATTAGGCATAATCATTCGTCGTTAATCCGAGAGTATGGATTAGCTATTGTCCCTAGTCCGAGAGTATGGATTAGGCATAATCATTCATCTTTAATCCGAGAGTATGGATTAGTCATTCGTCCCTAGTCTGAGAGTATGGATTTGGTAAATTCGTTCATTTCTGATCCGAGAGTATGGAGTAGGTAAAACGACTAATCTTAGGTCCGAGAGTATGGATAGCCTCGTTGCGAGGATCGACGGGGTGGGATAAGAGTTGTTTATATATATGTATGGTGAAATTGTATATTTTGTGAATTTTAAACTATATATATATGGTATAACATTGTGGGATTGAAATCCCTATGTGCTCACCAGGTTTCCCAACCTGACCCACTCAGTTTATTTATACCACAGGTGTTGATATGAAGTGACATTACACTGAGAGATTTAAAGAGATGTAGACCACTAGTGTGAATAATTGAAAGTTCTGTTTATGCTTATGTTCCTGTATTAACGATGACATCCCAAATGTTTTAAAATGAAATAAATACGTTTCTTCGAAAATGTTTTAATAACATATTTACCATGTTTTTCTGGGAACAAATTCCGCAACCTTTTTATAAAATGAAGTACTTTGATTTTTATAAAGCATAAACAAAATCGGTCTTTTCTGGCCGTGATTTTGGGGATGTCACACTCGGCGAGTCCAATGCAATCTTCTTGCCTCAATAACAGACTCGACGTGTTGTTCATACAACTCGGCGAGTCGTAGACTGGACACATTCATAGGATGAAGGAGGACTCGACGAGTTGTTCATACAACTCGGCGATTTAGATGAAGATAGACTCGATGTTTGTATTGAAGAAGAACTCATCGAGTCTTTGCCAAACTCGAAGAGTTGAAGCGAGTAATGGACTAGAAAAGGTGTTAGGGACTCGGCGAGTTGGCGGCCAAACTCGGCGAGTCCGGTCAACTGAAAGTTGACTTTGACCAGGGGTAAAATAGTCATTTTACCCTTAGGGTAGTTATCAGTACCTGATCTAGTGTTTTTGGAATTGTAGCCGGGGAGTTCTGGAGCAGCAGTCAACCAGTTTCAGATTTAGCATCTCAGCAGCCAGCGTTACGAGGTGAGTTTCCTTCCAGTAGGAACGGGTCTACGACCACAATGCCCACCCGTTTAGTTAGCAGTAGTTCCGGGCTTTGGTCCGATGCAGTAGTTAGTGTGCTTGATGTCTTTGTGATTCAAGCATGTCTTTGTGTTAAGTGTTCTGGACTTCGGTCCGATGCAGTGTGCACTATATGTGTTATGATTATGTTATGTTATGTTCAGTCAGATTCCGGACTTCGGTCCGATGCAGAGGGCAAGGCCCTGGTTAGTTCCAGATTTCGGTCTGATGCAGTTTCCGGACTTCGGTCCGATGAAGAGGGCAAGGCCCTGGTTAGTTCCGGACTTCGGTCCGATGCAGTTTCCGACATTCGGTCTGATGCAGTAGGCAAGGCCCTATATGTGCTTTATGTGTTATTGTATGGTATTTGGTAGTTTGGGGGAACTCACTAAGCTCCATGCTTAGAGTTTCAGTTTTGTTTTCAGGTACTTCCGCTAGTAAGGGGAAGAGCTCAGGGTAATGGCATGGCACAAACCACAGTTTCAGTTAGTCTAGGAGTTCAATCTGATATTTTGACATATTTGACACGGTTTTTGATTTGACCTATTTTGATATAACACTTTGAGACACATGATTCATGGTTTGTTATATGACATTTATATATTATGGTTTTAGTTATGTTTTCAAATAAAAATTTTTGGGTGGTATTTTTCGGACGTTACAAGTTGGTATCAGAGCCTTGGTTTGAGGGATTCGGGCACACTTTCGGGTGTGTCTGAACTCAAACTAAGGAAATGATAAAAGATTTTCAAAAGAGAAACATTTTTGAAAGAGAACTTAGAAAGAAAAAGAATTTTCTTAAAAAGGGAGAAGGGTGTGGTGCATGTGATCAGCCGAGCTCAAGTAAGTACTCCCAAATTACCCATAAAAGTTTATGTTATGATTTTCAGATTCAGTTTCAGTAGAACAACATGCTAGAATAGGACTAAGGATCTAGGAATGATGCCTTATGTGTCTGCTTTATGTGCTTCAGCTTTATGAAAATAGCATGCTAGTACTAAGTAGACATAAGTAGGATAGCCTATTTAGGTTATGCCTGATAGTATGAGCTTAGCATCGTATGCTAGTGCAGTTTCCTGTATAAGAATCGAATTTGCTTGAATCGGTTTCCTTTCATCTGAATGTGGTTTGCTTTGTGTTTTTGGGACTGGGAGTGATGGGAGTTAGTTGTTAAGTGGATACGTTAAGTCACATGCAATCAGGGTTAAATAATCTCAGAGTGTTGGATTTGACCCTATTACGTAGCTCTTGTTTGAGTCCTAACTGTTGTAGGGATGAGTACCTTACCGGAAGGATTATCTGAGCCTCGTTGCATGTGATGGTACCCACGTGGTGGCTAACTGGCATTACGATGAGGCATTCAGCAGCTGAGGACTAGTGTTGGATGAGTCACAGACTTCCCCATGGTAAGCCTAGGATGAGAGTAGCAGAGATCAGTAGCAGTTGTAGTGACTTGGTGGAGTCGAGGCAATTCTTGAGGAAAGTACGGATAGATGTGGAAGGTAGTATGGGCTCGTACTATTGAAAGCAGGGGATCCATACTTGAATCAAGGAAGGCTGAGGCGAGACCAGGAAACTTGTAGTAGTAGCAATCCCTCGAGATGTATCAGTATTTCTGACGTTGTCGTTATGTGTTTTAGAATGGTGGTTTTACGCCCTAGACCAGCAGGCGGCAGTTTAGGTGCCGGTGAGGGACCAGGATCAGGCTCGGGGGCCGAGCATTTGGATGAGCAGACGAGGGAGTTTTTCTCTTCATAGATTACTTGTATCACACTTGAGCAAACTCATGTGATCTTTGGTTCGATCAAGGAGGATATTTTGGAGCTGATGGATGATAGGTTGAGCACATTTCGTGCTGAGGTGGCGACCATGATGGGGTCGCGCACACTCACTTTCAGGGAGTTCAGAGCTTGTGGAGCTACTAACTGTCATAGGGCGCGGGATCCCATTGCAAGTACTAGCTGGTTGGTGGATGTCACCAATGCTTTCCACACTAGCAGATGTCCCGAGGGGATCAGCCAATCCATGCCTACTATAACCTTGTTCCCTCGCAGAGGAATAGGAACCAGGTCTACCGAAAAGTGCTCATCGAATAACCGAAGCGAACACCCCTTATGCACTCTCGCAACCCAAACACGCGTGTCATCATCTATCGAAACCTCAAGTGGGCAATCCAGCTCCCCAGAGCTCTGCTAAACCTCTTGCTAATCCCAAGCGAAACAAATGATCGGGTAGCCCCCGAATCAAACAAGACTGAAGCTAAAATGTCGTTCACTAAAAACGACCATATATAAAACATATAACCATAAGAAACAATTCATAACAAATAAAGAGATGAAAGGAATATACGTACCCATCACCACATCAGGAGTCGCTCGCGCCTCCTCCGCTGTCATCGAAAAAGCTCTACTCTTCACCACCGGCGCCTCACTCCGGCCCCGACGGCCGTCTGTAATCCTCAATGTTGTAGGGGCAGGTGCTACCATTTTCCCTACTGCAACCAAACTCGGACACTAGGACATTTTATGTCCCCTCTAATTGCAATGGAAGCAAATCGGATCAGATGATGTGGTGATGGTTGTAGCTGTACAATCCTTGCTCATATGCCCAGTCCGGTCGCACTTGTAGCAACCAGTACTCCTTGCCGTGGATGGCCCATCGTGCAATCTCCCAAACTTGCCACACAAATTGTAGGTCTGCTGACCCCTGGATCTATGATCAGATACCTTGGGCTTTTTTCCCGAACTCCCAGTGCCAGATGTCGCCTCTGGCTTCCTCTTCTTCTCCATATCTAAATCAATCTCTCTCTCACGAGCCCTAGCAATCATGTCATCCATCGTTTTACAACTGGACTGGCTCATAAACATGCAGATATCACTCCGCAACATCTCATGATAACGAGCCTTCATCATTTCCTCATCAGCTGCGTACTGAGGAACAAGAAGAGCACCCTCCCAGAACTTGCGGTAGTCTCCGCTACTTACTCTGTAGTCTGAGTAAGATCCTGAGTTACACAGGCCCAACCCCTCCGCGGACCCCAATGGTCCTCCTCCTAAAATAGAGAAATGCTCACCGACAATCCTTTCCATCCTGCCCAGGGCACAAACTGATCCTCCTTTATACACATGACCACCTCAACGATAGTCTACCTCCAACTGGTGAATGGTACGATCACACCGTAGGCTTACAACACTTCTATCCTATCTGCCATTACAGTGAATGTTATGGCCATCTCGCAATCTTACAACACGTCTAACCAGCGATGGTTACCAACCATGGTGTTACCACACTTATACCATCTCAACCCCTATCATCCTGAGTCGAACCCGCATACGACTGAAACAACCCACAACCTGGATCCATCCACAAGCCTGATATACATCACAAAGAAGATGTCGACCAAGTGTTGGAAGTTTCCTGAACTCCAACCTTACACAGCTTCAATCTAGATGGTCACTTGAGTCGTCTCTCCTCCTGAATGAGATGTGAAACTTACCCTAATTCCACACCCGATCCAGCTCCCAGAATTCTAAAAGATATCATGAAGAACGAATGAATAACTTATCATTTATCTTAGGGCTGATGTTTGATTTGAATAAGTGTTTGCCAGTGGGTTTGGAAAGCACTCTTTTGTATTTGTTTATACTTGCAGTTGTAGTTATAGACTTATCCAAGTGGGAGACAATTGGATTAAGGTGTCTAAGCTCATAACTAAATTGGTCTAAACTTGAAAATAGAAGCAACGTCCTTTTGGGTTTGCTCTCATAACTAGAAATAGCTAAAAGTGATATTAAGAGAGAGAGAGAGAGAAAGAGAGAGAGAGAGAGAGAGAGAGAGAGAGAGAGAGAGAGAGAGACAGAGACAGAGACAGACAGATAGATAGATAGATGGATGGATAGATGGATAGATAGATAGATAGACTTGATTAGTTAACATATTATGTGATTAACATATTAATTGGAAATAGATACTTGATTTGTAAATTTATTATGTGATTAATAAATTAACATGAGATCAATAGTTAAATAATTGATTTATTAATTGATAAATTAATGAGAAATCAATAAGAATTAAATAATTTTTAATAAGAATTAATCTTAAATTTATTAGGGATTAATTATAATTAATTAAATGTGCAAGGGGTCAGTTGTAGATGTTCAGTAGTTGGACAAAAGAAGCAATTATAGAACCATCCATCATATAGATAGTTTTGACTTGATTCCTATGGTTTCTGGAAGCCACCTGGATGTAGATAAGGAAATGATTTGAATTTGGATTAAATCTATTACTTAATTAATTAAAATCCGGCTTTGTTTTCAAGTTAACTAATTTATAGATACGACCCTAAGACCAAAAAAATTCATTAATACCTTTACCTACAAGCTTAGGAACGAAATTTCTATCATCTCCTTTCTCTCATCTTATTTCTAGGGTTTTAGGTGTGAGCCATTAGACGTATCATACTTTCGATGTTTGCTTTCTAAAGACATAAAGGAAGCAATTCAAGAAATTATTTACAATAAAAATTCTATGGTATGTAAACCCTAACACTTGTTTGTTTTTCAAATTAACTAGGATTTATGCAAGATTTTGTTATTCAAAGTATGTTTCCTTCAAAGTGTAAGCGATGGATCCTTTTAGGTTACATGTGCCGTTTCTTAACTGTTAAGTAATTTTCTGCATTGAGCATTATTTTGTAACCTAATACACCCATTGATGCGAAATAGATCTCTGGGACGTCTTGTAACAATTGGGAATTTCTTGTCACCAATTATCACTAAAGATTAGCATCAACCAATGACAATGATAGAACTTTTCATATTGAATAAAAATATGATCAGTTAAATAATAATAATAATAATAATAATAATAATAATAATAATAGGGTAAAAATGGGTGACCAAAAAGTGATGTCACTTTTCATGATGGTTAGTGTATTTGGAAAATCACAACGGAGTGATCCCCAGGGTATAAGCGTTGCAAAAATCTGACTCCGATTGGAGGAGTTATGACTTTTATAAAGATAAAAATCAGTTGTGTTAATAACGTTATTAACATTAAAATAACATAAAGAGATCGGTTGAGTTTTGGCTAATGTCACTAAAAGGGAAATCGTAGTAACTCATGAGATAAGAACTTTGAAAGGAAAAAGGTCAAAAACATACTTTGTATGAAGGAGATAAGATTTTTAGAAAAATATAAAATAGGGGTTAAAAACAAAAGTCAAAATTTGACAATGCAACTTTAAGGAAAGTTGTAGTACTAATAGAGAACTACACAAATATATAAAGAGGGTAAGAAACAATATTCACATAAGGAAGATATGAATTTTTATAAAAGATTTAGGGGTGCACGATAGGTGCGCGTCATGCCCGGTGCACACACTTGACACCCAAATTCATCGAAGATCGGGGAGACATGAACTATCATAAGTGTGACATGTGGCAAGCTTTAAATTGAGCCATGAAACGAGTGCACGACGGGCATGAAGTGTGTCGCACGCACAACCCCTATAAATAGAGGTGCTCACTTTCTGATTTTCTCATCCTAAACACTCTCTATATACCTCTCAAGTCGTTTTGGAAACCCTCTCGACGGCACGAAGCTTCGTATACAATAGTTTGGATACTTCATAATCTGCTACAAGAGTGAATACACGACCCCTATTTTTACTATGCCAAGTTATAAGCTATGATATTATACTTAAGATATATTATGCTCAATATTCTAGGAAAAGATAATACCCAGATGTTATAATGGCCAATTCCCTAGAATAACATAGTACCTGGAAGTTATGCTTGTCAAATTTAGGGATATACAACGTACTTAGTTGTTACTCTGCCCAAATATCTAGTTTTCAATAACCATAATTAGGGTGTGTGTATGTATGTATGTATGTATGTATGTATGTGTGTGTGTGTGTGTATATATATATATACACCAAATAATTATGAGATCAAAGGTTATAATTATCAAATATAAAATAAAAGATTTATATGGTGATAGTTATATGAAATCCCTATGAAGGATTAAGATAAAAGATAAAAGATAAACACCTAAGGTCAATGCGTTAGTGAGCTGTTAATTCATCCAAAGGCCTTGATTAAATTCGGCATTCCCCATAATCCTATAATCGTTAATCTTGTGATAGCCACAAAGATATGTACAGATCTATACGATGATCTCACCTGTGATTGCCAGCTACAATCCCGACAGGATAACTTTCTTATTATTCACTATTCGACGTCCGATAAAGCGTCCTGGGTGGGCACAATTTTTAGTAAAACTATCAAAATGTGGCATCTTTGTGTATGGAAATAAGATGTAGTAAAAAAGATTTCCATCTATGTACAATAGGTTAGTATTTGTTGCATAAATACCTTAACTCTCTGAAAGTAAATGCATGTCGTGATTATCATAAAAACGCTTTAGTAAATATTTTAGAAATAATATATAAATATATGGTATTGATTTACTTGGGAAAAGAAAGATAGCCAGACCTTGCATTTAGAATGGGTTGATGTGTGTCTTATGTCAGAATTCAATTCGAGCCGTTCAATCACGATCATTTTTTCGGATATTCTTGTGGAGTATCGAATGTGCACTACTTTTCACCCTTTTTTTCCTTTTTTTTCGGTTGAGAGATGACAACAATTCACCACTTCATTTTTGTAATTTTTTACTAAAAAATAAACTGTAAATGGTTATTGTAAATTTTGAGATGAAGTATCAAAATATGATCTTTAAACAAAATTTTCTTTTATATATTAGTAGTTTTGTTAAATGCCTGAGCATAACAAAGTTGTACATATGAAATTATCAACTAAAATGTACTTTCTGATAATATAAACTGAAAAGAAAGGTAAAAACTCATAAGAGACTTATTTTCTTCTTGAAGATGGAAAAACCACCAAAATATGAACAAAAACTTATCTGAGAAATTATTTACAAACTTGAACATGTTTGAATGAACAAAAAATGCAGCAGATCAAGTTATGAAGGTAAAACGTAAAATTCAATAAAATTTCTTTCTTTTTCAAACTTTTTGAAGAAACACTAAATAATTATTCAGAAAAAACTTTAATGAAGTCATCAATTAAAAGTGGTTTTTCTTGTGATAATGAACTGGTAAAAGAGGTAAAACGTGTAAAATTTCTTTTCTCCTCAACTTGCTAAATAACTCACCAAAATGTAAACGAAAACATATCTAAAATATCTTTGCAAGCTTCATAAATGTTTAAATGAGCAAAAAAAAAGTCAACAGATCTTGAGATCTGAGTGAAGAAATGAAGCAAATCTGCAGATTTCAGCAAAAATGGATCAAATCTGGAGATCTAAGTGAAACAACGAAGCAAACCTACGGATTTTGACGCAAATCGAGAGATCTGAAAGATAATGAATCAGATTTGAATAGATCTTAGCAAGAGCCAAATGAATATGAACCAATGATGAAATGAACAAATTTGCATAAACCTTAGGTGAAACACAACAAATCTAGGAAAGAACAAGTCGAGCGAGATGATGGCTACTCGTTTAAGTCCAGGATGGCACCAAATGATGAGACATAGATCTATGGGACGTCTTCTAAATAACTGCTACGACAAGGATCTAAGGATCACAGAGCAAAGTCGTTAGAACCGCCCCTGAGACTATGCCCCGAGATCAGGCTCCGATGATCAAGTTAGATCGGTTGGTAGAGATTAGATGGTTATTTTCTAGCTGGAGAGAACCATTTTGGCATTAAGGGTAGTGTATAGACATGGTGGATGTAGGTGGAGAGTAGCGGCTGAGCCAATGGGAAGCTCGTAAGTGGTAGCTAAGCCACTGGGGAAAAGTCCCTCTCTATGGAGGTGGTACTGTTCACTTTATAGGGGACAATTAGGTCAAGGGGAATTAGGTTAGGCCTTGGGCCAACCCAATTCTGGCCCAGCTAGCAAGGAGTTGTGCAAGTCGACAGGGGCATCGGGAGAGGCTGGCGAGCACGCACCAAGAAAGGATGGCAAGGGAGCGTCAGGTATGGCTAGCAGGAGAGTGTTAGGCAAGGTTGGTAAGGGAGCGCCAGGCAAGACTGGCAGGAGAGCGTCATGCAAGGCTGGCATACCAGAGTTGTCTAGGCCATGCTAATGGACCTAATATCATCACCCATCATCTTCAACTTAACTCAAACTAATAATCCTTTATAAGTCTTAGTTCTTCACTAGCTAAGACTACAATGCTTCATCAAGAATTTCAATACCAACTTTGTTAAGGCAACACAATCCTAATCTAGTGTATGCATTTAACACAAAGAATTTAGGTATTAATTTTCATTTACTTCCTTAGTGATAATACTTCTATTAATATTGCGTAATAATATTATATATACATCTTAGCACATATAGAACCATATCCGGTTCACACATCATATATCATCAAATATATCTCAGACAATAAGCATGTAATTCACATATAAACATTCAACATATATTCAATGCATTTAATGAATGCTTGTACTAAAATTATGTTCATGAAAGTAACTATGCACTCACCTGTTAAAAGTGGATGACTCGAAATTTTGGTAGCACTTCACCTAACACCTTGGCTTTTCTTTTTAAAAGACCTAGGTATAATTATCACTACGTCTTAGTCTTATACTCCTTGCGACTATAATGATAGTCTAGATTCTTCAATAACCCCAACGTTTACATCAAGATCTATCAAGTAAGGAACAACCAGATAATTTCATATCAGAGATATGATATGTTTGCTATACATAGTATACTGTTTGAAAATCTCACTTTAAACACATCGCTAGATCTAGCCTATACATCACTCCCGTAAGCAGACCAATCAATATGATGATTTGAAATCAATGATAATTCTTATTTATAGATTCATAATAACGATTATGAATATAAATATAAGTTACACTTGAAATAAGATAAGTGCAACTTAAACTATAGAGTTTTCCAAACAAAAGTTCGGAAACTTCACCGACAGAAATCCAACCAACGCACTTCTACTTGTTGGATTCTCCGACGATCTAGAGCCCTATTGAATACTTAAAAAATCTAGGGAAAATTCGGATCAAATAAGTATAAATTCTAGAGAAGTGATTCTTGAGGTGTGAGGTAAGAAATGAGGTATGAGCTTCTATTTATAGCATATTTTTTCCCAAGTGTCCCACGTGCTTTTTGCGCTCTAGCTACATCTCTCCTTCTGCTTTGTGACTCGTATCGAAAAGATGGTGGTCTGTGTCGCCCTTCTAGAAGGTGTCCGTCGCGTGCCTTTGTGCGTCACCCGAATTTTTAATTTCTCTACAAATCGTATCTTCCTCATGCGAGCTCCATTTCGATGTTCTTTATATCCATGCATAGTTATCGATGACTACTCCAACTTTCATTTAGACTCCATTGACTAATTCTCACTTTATTTTTACGATATATATTTTTATAGGCTTGGGTTGTTAAATTCCGTATAAAAATCATAACTCTTTCATGTGACATCCATTCTCGAATGTATTAATATTGACGGATTCATGTTTATGAGATCTTCAACTCTCGTTTAGATTATTTTGGCTAACAATCGACCGATCTAATTTTCGATTCCTGTGTCGCACACTACGACTTTCGTTAAGATTATTTGTCCTGAATAATTTTCTTTCAAAATCATTATTTGCTTATTGATAAATCTACTAAAAGGCTTATAATATGTATTACCCTATTTGAGGGTTCAAATTATAATAATTATTACTTATTTTGTCTTAAATGTCTAACCCGAAATTGCGGGCATTATAATTACCTCCCCCTTAGGATGATTACATCCCGGAATTATCAACAAAACAATGTTTTATAATGATCATGTAAGTCATTTCTCAATCCTAAGCAAGGATTGTCATCATATTGTGTTCCCACAACATTAATTCATCTTACTATATTGTCTAGTACTCGACAAAACATCGTAGGTTCTTTTATGACAACTTAATAGACTGTCGAACTAGATCAAAACATCGATTCTGATGAGCCAAACTATTCTATCTCACTACATTTTCAGACACGAACAATCCTTTTATAACTAAGGATTAAGGTTTTATGAACTTAACTTCTTTTGTATCCCCTTCAGCTTTTGACTTTGTCGACTACAACGGTTTTCACATTATCACTAGTATTCTCAAGATCATCAGAGAATAATCAAATCCTCTACTTAGTTGTGAAAATGAACTTCACGAAATGATCCTCTACTGACTAATCCTCCATATGTAATGCCCATAAAGGCATACTTTGTATCGCTTGGTAAATTTGACTCAAGCCATATCATGGTTCTACATCATCATAGGACACTTGATGATAAGATCTAAGGTAAGATCATTCAATATACCTATATACATAGGTAAAGGTTCTAAGTTCCCTCACGATAATTGAGTTCATGTCCTCACTTGACAATCGAAAGATCCATTTTACCATCTACTCAACAACAATCAAAACTAACAGATATCTCTTAGTCTTTCTTGTACTACAACTCTTATGGATCTTGACGTCAAATCCCAAGTCAAGTTTCCTTTCGCACTCTTTGCATCAATGGTTGGTTCTCCTTCACACTTGGATTTACACTTCCTGCTATTACTCACAATCGATCCTACAACCTGTGGGTTATAGGTCCACAACAAGTGATCAAAACCATAGACTGATCAAGATCATGACAAGAGCCCAGTCGTCTACCAATGTAATACTAGCAATAACGATAATTATCAGACTCAATATTCTCCTTATCTTTCACCTCAATGTAACGACCCAAAAATCAAGGGTAAAAATTTCATTTTCAATATAGCTAAAACATTAATACCATTTATTTCAAACATTTCAAATCATCATTAAGTAAAACATTTATCAGAGTTTATCCCAAAATCATTCATTGCGGAAATCATAGGTGTGTGCACTGCGATCAATCCGGACCCTTCTTTTCCAAAACCATGATACCTTAAACAATAAAAAAAAAAAAAAAACTATAAGCACGAAACTTAGTTGAGTTCCCCAGAGCATACCCAACACAATCCACATAACCACATAATCCATATCAGCTATAACAGCTACATAAACCGTAACAATCCCCTAAGCGTGCATATACACATATAAAGATGCCATGGAAACCTTCCAAGGTCTTATTCACATACTCACGTGAATCATATCAACTATACCAACCATGCATAGAAACATATATGGAAGCCATGGAAACCCTCCAAGGACTTACACCAGGTGCCCTAGAAACCCTCCAAGGTCTTAGCCCACTGCCATGGGAACCCCCACATGGTCTTAACTAAGGATGCCATGCAAACCCTCCATGGACTTACACCCCAATGCCTCAGGAACCCCCTGAGGTCTTTACCTAGGATGTCGTGGAAACCCTCCAAGGTCTTACACCTAAGTGCCCCGGGTACCCCCCGAGGTCTTCCAAGCAAGTATCACAAAGACAACTACCATATCACATAACACATAATCAACTAGCAAACCACAAAATCACTAGCGTACTCCCTATCACATAACCAGCTAACTTGCCACATAATACAACTTAAGCTAGTGTATCACATATCATAAAATAGGGTGGCATTGGTGCCATTGACCCATTGGTATGGTGAGGAAACTCACCTGGCACTGCTGAAGTCCCGCGGTTGCAACTCCAGTTGCTGGTTGACAAATTCTCGAACTGCCAACATCAAACAACAAACAATTAATAATTGGGTTCCAACGCATAACCACAACTCCATACTTGGGGTAAAAGACTACTGTACCCTAATTTAGCTTTATTCTGTCCAAGGCTACCAAAGGCCTAGAAGTCAAACCATGGACCAAAGCCCAACATATGGCCCAATTTTCCAAATTGGGCCTATACCTCTACATGGTCTTTCCTTAAGGCCCATCTAGTTATTCTAGCCCAAACTCTAGGTATTCCCATGGCCCAATATCACATAATCATAAATGCCCAATTATGGCCCATCTATGGCCTAATTTTCCAAATTGGGCCCAACACTCTCACATGGGCCTTATCCTAAAACTCATATAACTATTTACTCCATTTACTTATTCTTGGAAAGCCTATTAACCGCCCAATCACCAAAGCCTAATAGAAAGGCCCAACTCAAGGCCCAAGTGACATTTGGGCTCCCACATGAAATGACGATTAGAGTTAGGTGTTTCTTACTTAACCCATTAAGGACATAATCCATTAAGTCTAATATTGCCTTAGGTTAATTTGCCGATGATTATAAATTATTATTTTAGGTTTAATAATAAATTCTCGAGCGGTCCCGATCAATCCCAAAATTAGGGTGTCAAGGCATTAGGGTTCCAAACCATAATTGGGGTTTCCTACTCAAATACTATCCCATTAATCAAATGGTTGGGTTTTAGGTCAATTAGGGCTTTATTGGGCCCATTAGGGTTTTATTGGGCCCACTTTGTCCAAGCATCCCCAAACGAGTCAAAACACAAACGAGGGACACCGCCACCCAACGCGACGGTTGGTGGCAGCAACCACCACCTCACGATGGTGGTTATGGATTTTTCTATTGATTATTCTGGCACGATTACGAACAATGTTACAATGAACACACACACACTCAAAATAACATAATAATACACACCCACAGCCACCCTTGTGGTGGCAAGTTGTGGTAGATGGTGGCAGTCACCACCTCACGGTGGTAGTGGTGTCCTTTTCTTGGTTTTCGGCTAGACAAACACCCACACCACATATTACAAGCAGAATCACAAATCCACACAGCTCACAGCCACCTCTCGGAAACGGTGGTGTTGCTACGATGGCGAGATATCGGTGACGGAGGCGTGCTTCTATAGTGGCGACGACCATAAGTGAAGAAGGAGGTGGCAACTGTTAGAAGAGGGAGGCATAAGGGTGGTGCGGTTGAGTGTTCTAGGATTAGGGTTACCGGGACTATATACTTGCCTCATATATAACTTCCTTCCATAATGACAAGATCGGTCCTTCCCTTCTCTTTTTCTTTCAAACTAAGTCCACAATTTACCCTTTCTACCCTGACTTCAAAATTTTCTTTCAACTCCAATCCCAAAATTTACCCAACAGCCCCCAGCTTTCAAAATCCTTTCGTACCAAGTCCAATACTTACCAAAAACCCCCTGTCTTGTAAAAATCTTTATAAAATAAATCCCAGAAATACACTTTAGCCCCCGAATAATCCAAATTATAACGTTTTGCTCCCCAAAACCGACACTCCGCTACATAATATGAATTTAGGGCGACTATTCGTGCATTAATTTTTATCTATTTATTTATTTAATAATTAGGATGTTACACTCGACATGCTCTACTTGATCATCTTGAATGCATCTTAAGTATTTGGATAGTAACGCACAACTAACATCCTTATGGGTCTTCTCATCCTCTCTATATTAATCCTAACTCTTATTATTTGCCAAACGAATGTCCAACTCTGTGGACTTGTTAGCTGATGGTGTTGCTCAAAGTTGCATTTGTTCTTCATTCTGTATTGGACCTTCAGTCCTAATATCCGAGTTAGAAACTCAATTCTCATTGGAGACTCCTCTTCCTTCTTAAATTTAGGCCATAGACTCAAGTCAATATAAGGTCTTTACTTTAGCTAAAGTAACAATACGAATGGTCGCACTCTAATAACCTTACATTGTCCAACACGACAGATGATTAACGAGCTAGACTCTTGTCTCTGTGAGTCAAGCATTATCACATAAGTAACCTTCCTTCATGTTCTAGTGTGATCTAATATCCTCGTAATAGGTAGCATTTCTAGCTACTGGCTGCTTTGTCTTAATGAAGGATGCAATCCTTCTATCAATCGCCTCAATTATCTTCTCCTCCAATCTTTCGACTAAATTTGGCCACTACTCTAGACATGGTTCTTCAAACCAATCGGCTCACTTCACAAATGTTAATCGGATTCAATAACCACTAGGGTCCAAACGAAAATCATCTTCATAGTCACTACCGAAACGATGGTAATGATGAAATCAAATAAAGGAACTCAACTATACTAGCATTGTGACTCTCCATGATCCAAGTGTGAGTCATGTGTTTCAAGTAGTATAGATCTCTATTACCTTTCACATCTACTCATACTCGTCCCAAAAATTGTCTCGTAGTCCCCAAGTCACTATACCTAAAAGTCATAAAGCAACTTATCACATACAAGTGTGTTCAAATAAGCACATACAACAATTCCTTCTCGACTCAACTAAGGATTTTGCGTCTCTATCAAACACATCTTGGCTTTCCTAGACTTGCCTCTAGGATCTTTCTCACGCATAGGTCCCTAGTTAAAAAAATGGTTCCCAGATCTGATTTTTTTTATTCAAACCGGATTGTTAGTTAAAAAAATTAATTTGTAGGTTTTATTAAGTTGAATCGGTCCAAATTGGACAAAGTTTGATTAATATTTGAGTACAACGACGGACCTAAGTGGTTCCTGGGGTGTGTGTCGTAAGGAGAGAAAAATGAATGAAGAAAAATGAAGACAAATAAGGAGGTATGTGAGTGCGGTGGGGTTTCGAGGCGGAAATAAAGAAGAAAAAAAAAAGTGGGGTGGATGTGGGACCGCGGAAGGGAGGGGGGTGGGGGGATGAAATGGGGGTTTATTAAATTTTATTTTATTAAAAAAAAGAAAAATGGAAAAAAGAAAAATTTTAGAAAAAATTAAAAATGTAAAATAGCATTTTCTTTTATATGTACAAAGAGAGACATTGTAATTTGTTAAAACCACATAGATCCGAGCTATCTAACATTTCAAAAATTGGAACAAATGTCTTATATTGACCAAACCATATGTACCAATGTCCAAAACGGTAATTTACTCTTCTATATAATTTGATTCAAGTTAGGTGACACTTTGTTTTCAAAAAAGAAAAAGAAGTATGTGTGATGTTAAATGTGCATCATTGTAAACGTTATTGTGCCACTATAAATTTGTTTAATGCAATAAGATGTAAAAAGTTATTTATTTGAATTTTAAACTAAATAATTGAGTGTTTCAATGACTTGAATGTTGGTAACTTTTTTTTTATTGAACAGCAAATATTTTATTATAAAACTAAAGGCAGTGGATGGTTAGTAACTTTAGTGCTTGACTTTATCAGGTAGAAGCTTTGGTTCCTATATTTATTAGTATAACAAAATAATCACATGCAGCTAGTTATGTAAAAAGGATAATTCTTTATTTTGGTCATTACACCCTGAAACTTGGATGATCTAGTTTGTTTTTTACCCTTAGCTATGACTCCTTGATATGGTATTTACATGACAAAAATAATAAAATGAATTTATGAATAATAAAATATTATTACAAAATATGGATACTGAATTGTTACAAAACAGCAATGTGAATCTTAGAATACGTATTTGAAATTAAAGTACATGTCTCTATGTCTCTTCTATGCAATTTCATGTTTTCTAAATTCTAAAATGTTTATCGACACAATAATCAACTTAAAAAAAGAAAGAGGGAAAATGGTTTATCAGGATAATCATTTTTATCGATTTGTTTAAATTTATGTAACTTTGTATTTTTGTACACATTTGACTATTTTAACTTGTTATATGTGTTCATATATTGTCATTGTCACCAGCTATAACGTACGAGAAAAGAAAGTTGTCTAAATATGAATAAAACGAAAAGTTAATTACTCCGATAAGTCATTTTCCAACTTTTAAAAGCAATGTTATTTTTCATATTTGTTTGTATTATTTTTTTGATTTTTTCAAATGTTATTTTTAAAATATCCATAATTTCCTAAATAATAATTAAATATTTATCAATTTTGAACTTTACTTCTTAATTATTAAATATATTTTGTTTTGTGAAATATTTTATATAGTCTTTTATAATTTTTTTTTCTTTTGTTTTTAAACATATCCAATGTTTTTAAATTAAATAGGATCTAACAATAAAATTAAATAAATTAAATATGTAACAATAAGTATGGAGGGTTTTTTTTAAATAAAAAGAAAATATTACTTAGCAAATAAAAAAACAAAAAAAAAATCTATATAATGTAAATGTTTTAAAATTATTCCAACTTTTTAATACTTTTTAGCTAGAAGTTTATAAACTTTAAATTATTTAATACAACGTTTAAACTAGTATTTTAAAATATTATAAAAAATATTAAACTATCATAAAAAAAATCTATGAAGCACTTTAAAAATGTTATAAAATAAAGTTTAGAAATAAATGTATGAAAGTTATAAAAAAGTTATATGAAAATGTAAATAAAAAAACAAGTTAAATACTTGTAAGAAAAATTTGAAACATCTATAAAATATTTGGTTTGAAACACTTATATTAAAATGATATGAAAGAATAAGAAAAGTTCAAAAATATTATAAACAAAGATTTGAAACATTGTATTAAACTTGTAGGGGAAAAAATTATAAAAATATTGTAAGAAATTATAAAAAATTTTAAAAAATTTGTAAAAAAAAATGATCATATTTAAACAACTTTCTTTTTTATACATTTAAACAATTAACTTATTAAATATATATATTACAATTATACAAGTTAAATAGCAAAATGTGTATAAAAAAAATTTACCCTGTTGAAAAGGACAAATATAATTACTCTGTTTCAAACTATAAAGTGTAATTTTAGTTGGGCTGGATTCATTTTAAGCCCAAATAGTAACGTAGAAGTCAAAATTTGAAAGTCAAACTACACCTACTGTTTATCTGCTAAGCAAACCCCTTCGGACAAATAATTTCCAATAACTTTCTCGCTCCTCGATCCATTGGTCATTAAATCAATCGACAAACCCCTGAGATCTAGTGATCCATCACAATCCTTCTTCATTCAATCCTTTAATCAAAGGTTCCGAATCAAGTTCCCATTTCATCGATCTTGTAAGTACACAATCTGACTCGTTTTTTACTTCGTAGTATATCTCAATCTCGATTACTTTTTCTTCTTCGGTTTTCTGTAGATTTAGTTACAGATTCATACCCATTTGATTCGTCAATGGGGAGCAATTATAAGCCAATCCCCAAAGATTCTTCTGTCGAATTGCAATCAAAAGACCAAAATAATCATGGATCTCAAAACCCTAAGTCATCCCACATTGTAGATGATCTAGATTACGATGATCTAAACGATGAAATCGATTTTGATCACTTGCCCCTTGTAATTGTGCCAAAAGAAGATTCTGCTTCTAGTTCTGGTTCTGGGATCTATGGAGCTGTGTTTAATTTATCCACTTCCGTAATTGGGGCCGGAATCATGGCACTTCCTGCCACCATGAAAGTTCTGGGTTTAATCGTTGGACTCATTTTGATTTTCTTGATGGGTATTCTGTCTGAAATTAGCGTCGAACTCCTTGTCAGATTCGCTGTACAATCTAAATCTAATTCTTATGGGGAGGTCGTTCAAGAAGCTTTAGGAAAACCAGCAAGAATTTTGTCAGAAATTTGTATCATAGTCAACAATGCAGGCGTTCTAGTAGTTTATTTGATCATAATCGGTGATGTAATGTCGGGTTCCCTCAGGCACACCGGTGTTTTTGATCAGTGGTTAGGAAACGGGTTCTGGGATCACCGGAAAATAGTAATCTTGGTAGTGGTAATCATTTGTCTTGCCCCTTTATGTGCTCTCAACAAAATCGATTCTTTAAGCACAACTTCAGCTGCCTCGGTTGCCCTTGCAGTTGTCTTTGTACTCGTAGCTTTTATCGTTGCATTTATTAAACTCCTCGAGGGTAAAATCGGAACTCCAAGATTAACACCGGATTTCGGGTCTGAAAAGGCGATTCTAGACTTACTAGTCGTGATTCCAATCATGTCAAACGCGTACGTTTGCCACTTTAATGTTCAACCGATTTACAATGAGCTTGAAAACCGTTCGCCTCAAAAAATGAACAAAGTCGGGCGTCTCACAACTGCTCTTTGCGTTACAATCTACGCCTCGACCGCAATCGCGGGTTACCTTTTATTCGGAAAGGACACGGAATCGGACATTTTGACTAACTTTGACCGACCTTTAGGGGTTCGGTTTAGTATGGCTTTAACATACATTGTGCGTGTTGGATACGTGTTTCATTTGGTTCTTGTTTTTCCGGTGATTCATTTTTCTTTAAGGCAAACGGTTGATGCGTTGGTTTTTGATGGATCGGCTCCCTTATCGGAGAGCCGAAAGAGGTGTCTAGGGTTGACTTTTGTGCTATTGGCAGTCGTGTACTTGGGATCCACGATGATCCCAAGTATATGGACTGCTTTTAAGTTCACGGGGGCCACAACAGCTGTTTCATTGGGATTTACATTCCCGGCTCTTATCGCGCTCCGGTTGAGTAGCCAGGGTCCCGGTTTGAGTAGCCGAGAGAGGTTTTTGGCTTGGTTGATGTTGAGTTTAGCTGTCATGGTTAGTGTTGTTGGGGTCGTTGGGAATGTTTATAGTTTGCAAAGTAAATCGGAGTGAGCTATTCTACTCGATAGTAAAACTTCAACTGATCTGTGTTGGATTCGGTTAGGTTAGGTCATACGAGTATCACGTGACGGGAGAAATAATTGCCATTGCGGTTATTTTTTATTCCAAGATGACTAAATTGCCCTTGCTACGAGAATAGATAATCTCCCGGAACAATATAACTGGGTTAGATACGGATTATAAAAGTTATTTACCTTTTCGTTTGATTAAATTTTGCTATTGTAATAATTGATCGTATTTGTTGTACAAGGGAAAATATTTAATATATGTTATCTTTTACGAGTATACTTTTTCTCTAATGTGCATTATTGAAGATTTAGGATACCCATGTATTGGTAAATATAGTTTGGCTGAAATAAGTGATATGTATATGAGCCAAAAATTATAAAAGAGTTTTTCTATAATAACTCAATATAAGTAATTATTTCAATATGTCGTTTATATCTGTGCAAATTGGCTTCAATATGTCGTAGTCTAGTCGAAGGTGATACCCCCAATGGTGATTGATAGCTTAACCAGGGTCAACATCTTAAAAGGAAAAACTATCGGATGATAAAACTTGTCGATTGCCAACTTTAATAGTCGATATCCCATATGACATACATATGGATACCCAATTGGATAATAAGGACTGGATTGTTTTTAACTGGACTTTGAGGCCATACCGATCCAATCCAATTATGATTGGATGTCCACTCATCGATTGCAAGCCTAGTAAGTAGACCATGTCACAAGATTTTACAAAACAACGTTGACATTTCCCAATCCAAACAAGATGGGTATTTTGATATGCGTTGGACCATGTACAAGGACTCACTCTCTCTTAGCATCAAAAATAGCACTAGAAATTGTCTAGTAACGAAAATAGCTTTTGGGATTCCCAAGGTAAACCACAGATCGAGATATGTGAGTGAACAACAAACTTAAGTGGGACCCAAACATCTCTAGTATTCTTTGTTACAAGATAAACAGAAAAAGGAATAACGCTGGCTAGCATCTTTCAAAAACCTTGTATAGCTTCTCCAAAGAGGCCACCTGCATAAACAACCTTTTCACTACATACGCTACACAAAAACGTTCAAATGCATATTTATGCAAACATAACATTTATAAATAGAAGCAGATGAGGGAAAACTTAATCATTTCACATGGACTCAACACCCAGCAAAGAACATTAAGAAACAGTAAGGCGGGGAGGGACCAAAAAAGCCATGTAAATTAGTTAGTTAAATAAAGCTAAATGAAAAAAATAAAAAATAAAAAAGATGGCAAGGTCAAGAAGGTCAATTCATATGCATACATACCTGCACGAATGTTCCATTTGTGGCCATTGAAGTTGGGGGCTTGAAGAAGAGCCGCATGGAAGGAAACAGAACATGCTGTATTGACCATTCTCGCTGGGCCCACGCATTCTCTGCTTCCGAAAGTAGCTCCTCATCAACTCCTTCCTCTACCATATCATTCCCTGAAATGCATTTCAGTGTTTTAACAGGATAACTAGGCGTCTCATGCTAAACAAAAATGGGTTAAATACAAGAAATAGCAATGTACTTTTATTTATTATATTTGTAGCATCCTACTTTCATTCTTCCAACCACAATGCCATTCAAATACAAACCATTTTTCACTGTTATTAATTGGATAGATTTGTCAAAGTATAATGTCCTAATAAGAAATAAACTGGAAGTCCAATGCTATTTGCTAAAACCATATAGATTTTCAATGTGAAAATTTGAAAGCAAAAGAAAAAATGACCCTCCTCTAAAATATATTCCTATCTTGTATTTGTGCCGAAAATGCCCCAGTGAAACCCTCACTTCTCACTACAAGGGAGATGGACTTTGAATGGGAATGGTTAAGGGGTTTTTAGTTTTGTAGTGGCATTTTCAACACAAACCCAAAGATATTTTCTCAAATTTCCCTTTAACCTAAAAGTGGATGTAATGTACACAAAACAAGATAAAGGACCTTAGAATGCCAAAAAAAAATGTCACTAAATGAGTAATTGGACAATAGTTTAGGGACCAACTTCAACTTACACCCTACTTTTTGTTTAATTTAGAACTTCAACTCTAATTCAAAAAAGAAGGGATCAGTTAATGAAGAAATACATGTACCTCCTGAAACATTTCCTTTCCCTTGTCTTTTATAAAAATCTGAACCTCCTTCACTTGATGGATTTGGCAATAGAGGTGGATGCATAGCATAGAAGTTTCCAAGAGCAGCAGCAATGGTTTGAAAGCAAACTTTCTCATCATTCCATGTCACCTAAACAAGATATGATCATGTATTTATATGTGTGCATGATTGTATATTTGTATATATGTTGGTATGTTTATGGTGTAGCTTACATCATTTCCCAGACAAAGAAGAAATTCTGGAGCCCGATCCATGTCAGGTGTGTACTGGTCAAGTATGACAGGAAGCCTTGACAAATTGGCTTGTGGATCCACATGAATGCCAAAATATTCATCCAGCAATTCAGATTTCTCACTTAGAAGCTTAGCATTCATCTGTGTACATACATACATACATACAGGTCATTAAATGATGATCATAATGCTAAAACCAGAGGAACCTCAAACTGAGAGACTTACTTGGGCTATCTTTACTTTTAAGTCATCATTCTCAATGCCTTCTGAATCCGGATCTTCTTCAGTCAGTGCCAGCATGATTAGTTCTTGCAATGGGGCAGGCTCACTTAATTGTATTGCATTGAAGTAACCAAATCGTTGCAGAACCAGTTGATACATGAGCTCTTTGCTACAAAAAGAAAGAAGAATTTAATGCCTAAGCTATAGAAACTCTGCAAACTTAACACAGAGGGGTTGAGGTGGTATATTACCTCAAATTTACAACATTGGCAAGATAGAGATGAGTATTATGCTGAAGGAGAGCAAAATCATCATCAGCCATACCAACATACGTGCAGTTCCTTACAGTGTCCAAAAGACCTGACAAAAAGAACAACATCAGACATCAGCAACACAAGATTATACGTATATAGTTCTTAACGAATGTGGTGAGCAAGGGTACCAGAGTGACAATCACGTTCAAATTCATCGATAAGTTCCTGAACACTTGTAAGATCAGCAGTTTCCTTGGGATTCCTCCTCTGTCTGATGGAAGACCTGCAGTTAGTTAATGGAAATGTACAGGTATGGTTATTTATCTGAAGATCCAAATATCCAAAGATAGTATAAAACCTACCTTAAAGAATTCAATCCACAACTGCTTTCATGGTGTCTAGAAGGCTTAACTTGCAAATAAGCATGCATCCTCCCAGAAGGATCCTGAGAATCTGTCCGCACCATCTTATTTACAGGTATTTTTTGCGACCCTTTAAGAAAACAAGTAATAGCATGAAAAGATATATCAAGTCAAAACAAAAGAAAGAGCATCACTTCACTTGCATAGTTGCATACCAGATGTTGATGTATTTACACAAGAAGCTTTGTTTGCAGATACTGAACTAACAGGAGAGCAATCCACTGCCTGTTCAAACACATAAAAGAAATTATATATTAGATGAACCAAACCAAAAAGAAAAGCAAGCTCTGACATTTCTATAATCAAAAGACTACCTGTTGTTCTTGATACATGCTTGACTCGTTTAAGTTTCCTAGCTTCAATTCTATCACAGATTGTATCTTCTCAATAATAACCTCCTGGTTCAAAAGGCTCACCTGTATAAAATTATAAGCTAAAATTTAGAGTAAGAAGGATGTATTGGAAACCTCATTCATTCGGTCTTTCATGCATTCATCGGTTACACAATTTTAAGGTGGTGAAAGTAAAAAACAATTTGGATAAGTCAAGAGAAAATAACACAGAAATCATGCAAGAAACATCATTACCTCTCTCTTTGTGGGATGCACGTTAACATCAACATGCTCAGGAGGCAAGATAAGTGACATATATATGAAAGGTTTTGATGCTTTGGGTAAAGTTGCAGCATAGATGATTTCAATTGCCCTCTTCAGAGCAGTACATTCGACTAATCTTTCTGTGAAAAAGTGAGGAAAAGTTAGGTTATAACAAGAACCAAAATATCAGCAAGAATGTCAATAAATTTGCACAAATCAAAATTCAGAAGTTCAAGGGTGTCAATTATCACTGAACCACACAAAAGAAAAAAGTGCTAGAGCATATTCACTTTTTCTTTGTTTCTTTTTGTTACTTGTTTGTGATTTCTCAAAGTTGTGTAACACATAACACATACCATTGATGAAGAGAACCATGGTAGTCTTCTTTGCAGAGTAACTAGAATCGGATATAAAGCCATCCATTTCAAAAACTGAAGTAGATGGATTAGCATCTGAAGCCTCTATCTTCATCAGACTGCGAGCAACTGAGACCCCATACACAGATCTGATAGCATCCAGCCTTGTAGACATAGCAACTGAGTGAACATCAACTGCACCAGCTCCATGCTAAAAATCAGATAGTGGATATGTACAAGACATTAAAACCAATATTAAAAAACCTATGCAGTTATGCAGTATGCCTCCCAAAATTATGGAAAACAAAACAATTATTAGTTTCAGATGCATGCAAAACAATTAGTTAAACTACTCACCTTTCTGCAGGAGAAGCTCACGTTTTTATGATGGATAGCAAACCGACAAAGTAGGTCAACAATTTTTGGATAATCGTCAGCAGAGTTCTGGAGAGTTTTCCTTCGTGCAATCATGTTATAAAATAAATTCTCAATCTGGTAAAAACACACACATCATCTAATCAAAGGGGGGGTAATGAAACAGATGAAGAGGATGTGAAAGAATGAATCCCAACCGTTACTTGAGTCCCCTTTACGGCAGCACACGCCTTAGGTTCATGCTCCATCACACCATCTCTGTATGATACCCTAACACACAAAAACCATAATGAAAACCAATTCCATGTAAAACTACAAATTTAAAGGGGTAATGAAAACAATATTATACCTGTAACCATGCAACTGACCGCTGGTTATGGTGGAGACTGTAACATGAGCAACATAAGTCATGCTTGCTAAGGCTTCTCCTCTAAACCCCATCGACTTAATTGACTGTAAATCTTCAAATGCAGACAACTTTGATGTTGTATGCCTCTCACATAGAATCGGCAAGTCATCATACTGAAACAAAAAATTTCCCCTAAATGAAAAGCTCAAATTTCAAAAAATATATATATATGGACATTTATGGGGAGCATTTGATGAAAAAAAAAACAGTAGTGAGAGGGTTTGGTTTTACACGGATTCCATGGCCATCATCAGAAACTTGAATGAGTTTCAGGCCTCCATCCTTAATAACAACATGTATGGAGGTGGACCCCGCATCAAGGCTGTTCTCAACGAGCTCCTTGACGGCTGCAACGGGGCGTTGGATGACCTCACCAGCTGCAATTCGGTTGACTACAGACTCATCAAGGCGCTGGATCCTTGGTGGGTCTTGTGATGGAGGAGGAAGGACTGCATCTGTTTCCATAATATGCAGATTTTAAAGTTCTTCAACCCACTTTTTGGCTGCTGTAAATGAATCCTAAAAATAGCAATGGAAAAAGCAAGTGGAATTAATTTTTAGAAACATAAGAATGAATGAATGAATGAAAAAACTAGAAGATATTACAGAACAAACAACCAAACAAGTTTGTTCTGAGATATAATTAAGAAACTGGCAGTGTTGGTGTTAGAGATAAATACTTAAGTTTATTAGCTAGCAATCAATGTAGCTGGACAAGCATTCAACTAGTAGAATACAATGCTTGAGCAAAACTACAGATAAGATAAGTTAAGAATTACCTCTAACTAATAAGTGGATTCCCCTTGGCACATATTTCATTACAAAGTCAAATATGATTTCAAAGTAAGTAATACTGTAACAAAGAAAAAGTCTTAAAATAAATAGACATTCCCATTCTACTGAGCTTAGGATGCATTTGGTAAAGGGAAATGGAATTGGAGCAGATAATGAAGACATGAGATTTAAGAGAAAGAGAATTAAGCCGGAGAAAATAAATTGATTCCATTGTTTGGTACAACAGACCTAAGAATCAATTCTCTTGTTTAGTTGTAGTAAGCAATGAAATGGAAATTAATTTTTTACCATGTTATCATATTTAAACAACATTTTACAACTTGCACAAGAAGCATCAAAACGAACGACAACAATGTAAGACTTTAAAACCCAAGTAGGACACCAAAGCTTGACAGATAACCAATTACTAATGGCGAGCCGAGAAACCAGAACTACAACATGAGACGAGGTGAAAACATGGTACTTTGAGTGGTGAAACTACACTTCCAAAGCGGTTATATTCATGCCAACAACAAAGACTAAAGAACAAATCCAGAAACAGCAACTAACTTTAACTCAAAACTTTATAACACGGGACCAAGGCTTCAACTGGAGTGAGGGAAGCAGGATGAATAGGAGAATCACAAATACACCATCGGTACAGAATTTCACCAACGTTAGAATTTGTACTTGAAAATCATCCTAGCAGACAAACAAACGAACAAAGATATGTGAAGGTGAACTCAGAAACAAACACCAGCTGTACATGACTCCCTAGATTGAGTCAGAAATACATGGTGTGAAACTGAACACAAATGTCCATTAAGTAAAATGTTGCATCAAGATAATTTCAGAAGCATAGCCTAAAAATACAGTTTAGTTTAATCCAGAGTCACGATGGTGAGGAGTGATCGTCGCAGGTTTTCTGATTGATGGTAAACCCTAATTCCGATCGATTGTTCAAAAACTCCTATTCCTCGTCTTCAGTTAATTTATATGAAAATAAAGTCATTAAAACATACCAATGATGAAAAACATAACGTTGTTCCCCTGTAATTAATTTTATGTTTCTTCTTGAACTTCAAATCGACAAGATAGACGGACGGTATGTTGGTTGTCGAATGCTGCAGTGGTCGGAGAATGACAGGTAGAACCGAGAAGAGGGGAGATACTAGAATCAATCACTGGAACAAAATCGCTCCAAACTGGAGCCCTAATCGAATGGAGAATGACGATAGAGATTGGGACGATGAAATTTCCAGAAAGAGCTCAACGAAGGGGAAGTGAAGAGGAGAAGACGCACCCTCATTTTTTTGCCAATTATCCCTTTTTTATTTCTCGGTGTCCAGGTAAGTTTTATTTTCCCGCCATTTATTTAATGAAAAGAAATGGGAAAAATGGGAAATAATCAAATTTTTAATCAAACAAATAAAATAATTTTTTCTATTTTTTCTGTCTCTACCAAACACACCTTAACAGCAAGGTCTTCGAATTGTTTAGAATTTCTTATTTAAAACATGTTATGTTTATGTAACACTCGTTTTTTCATAATGGACCAGTGTAGGTATTAAGGAGTCAAATACAGTGTTTTTGGGAAAAACCATGAGTCACATCGTCTATCCGGAGGCTATTCACGACGTGACATGTGTATGGTCACGACGTGATGAGGGTTGCAGCCCAAGCCCAAGGGTTTCATTCGCATTTAAGCCCCTAATCTCGGATTTAGGGTTTCATTTCCAGCCTTCATTACCCTGTAGAGCTTTGATCAAATCCTAATAGCCTCTTCTTCATTTGTGAGCTTGTTCTTGGAGCTTTGGTGCCCTTGGGAGGAAGAAGAAGACCCTTGTGGTGTAGAAGACCTATTGGCAAGTTTGGAGTTTGAGTTTGAGCCATTTCTAAAGCATTGTAAGAATTCAAGATTCGAACTTTATGATGTTAACTTCTAGATATAGGCTTATTGTTCCATTTTCTTCATATTGTGGAAGTTTGGATGGGAGGATTCCATAAATTTGGCAACTTTATGGGTCCTTATGGTCTCTTGAAGGTTATTTTATGGATTTGAGATTTGGCTGAGTTTTGATGTTATTAATGTGAGTGTGGTTTCATTTCTTCTCCATTTTGACCTTTTACGATATCAAGACATGCATATCTATAAAGCATCGATTTTTATGATGTTTTTGGAGTAAGAAGGCCCTCCATAAAGTTGGAATGGGTGGCCTTAAAGGTTAAGGATTGAATACATTAAGTGCCCCTATCTACATATGGTGATCGTGATGCGACAATAAGATTTATCTCGATTGTTTTGGACTAGCTTGGTCACAACATGAGGGTATGGTCCTCACGATGTTGCGATGGTTTTGAGTCGCGACTGAGTTGTCGAATTCAAAAGTTTTGGATCTGGCCTGAACTTGTTGGCCATGATGTGACCATGGGTTGGTCGCGACGTGAGAGTCGGTTTTTGGTATTGTGGTTGTCGACTTTGAATTTGACCATTGACTTTCGGCATGGGTTGACTTTTGGTCAAACTAAGGGTTTTAGATAGGGATCTCAACAGGACCAAACGGGAGTGGAAATACCTTCCCCCGCCCCCGAATCCTCCGTTTACATAGCCCCCGATCCCACCCTCATTCCTCCATTTTATAGGCTTAAAATTGACTTTTTTTTGCTAAAATAATTTGTTATATTTAGAACTAAAAAACTATTTTTCATAACTTTAAAAGCTTAAAATATAGTTTTTTAACAACTACAAATTTAAAAATTCAACATTATTAAACGACAAATCCAACAAATTTAGAATTATAAAATACGACAAATCTAAAATTTAAAAAAAAAAAAAAAAAAAGTACGACATATCTAAAAATATATGACCAATTCACTATCGTATCGTCAGATATTGTGAAGTGTAAGAAAGTCAAGAAACCTTAAAATTAGATAATGTATTCTCTCTCTCTCTCTCTCTCTCTCTCTATATATATATATATATATATATATATATATATATATATATATATATATATATATATGTTCAAATGTTTTTAGTAATTATTGTGTGTTTAAATGCACCAATAAGAATTCAAGAAATAATAAATAATTAAATAAATTGTTTAAGGGTAAATTAGTAATATTACATATATGTATTAATTAATATCCAAATTTAACCATTGATATCCCTTTTTTTGAGGGATTAGTTTTTTTTACGTATTAAAACTCTAGACACCAAGTCACACCTCAAAGGAAATCGATATCTCCTCCAAATCGCCTCTGTTCTCGTTATTGTGATTGCCACGGTACACCAACACCAAAATGGCCGTAAGAGATTGCAACAAAGTTTTATCCTTCTTCTTCTTCGTTATATAAAACTCTTTGAAATTCAAGAGTCGGAAGCCCACTGTAATTGTAAGTAAAATAGTTCAATTTCATTCGGTTCCAATCTCAATTCCATTCAATAAGGCGTCTGCATTTTTTTTTTGTTTTGGAATCACAAAAGTAGCGACACTGTGTATCGTTGTGTGTCAAAAGGGATCCCAAAACCACATTTATTTTGCTTGCTGTAGAATCATACATGAACGACAACAGTTTTTTTTTTTTTTTTTTTTTTTTTTTTTTGAATTGCTACTTTTAATTAATCCATAAAAAAGATATTCCATTTTTTTGGTTCATAATAATGAACATTAATTAAACACACGAAAGTCAAAAAAAATTATCTCTTTACATATCAAATCTAGTTGTTGTTTAAGGAGAATATTCTTTAAATTAATCTCACAAGTTTTCATGGTTTTATCACATATACTAATAAAATAAACTATTTGTCAATGTATTCTACAAAATACTAACTTTGTAGGAAAATCAAATATGCAAAAAAAGTGTATTCTATTAGAATTTAATTTTATATAAATGTATTATGTTAGAATGTTTGAGAATAATTGTCAACAACAAGTACATTCTGTCATAATTTATTGTAATTTATTCTCTTATAATGCATTGAATTTTTTAATTTTTGAAACTAATTATGTTTTCTTTGTGGATTTAGGTTTTGAAGAGACTAACATTGATGTGGAGAAGGAATAAAACATAGAGAACGAGAGTGTATTATACCAGAATGTGTTATGCTACAATGTATAAAGTGTTGCTAAAAACTAATATTCTATCAGAATATATTAGTGTTTTTGTTAGATTGTGATGTTTTTTTTTTTCTTTCAGAATGTTGTTATTATTCAATGAATCATAATCATACAATGTAATTATTTGGATATTATTAGTTCAAGAATTGATTTTGTGTATTCTTTTTAGAATGTATTTACTAGTTTATGGTTGACATTCTGTCATTCTGACAGAATAACATCGAAAAATATATTTACTAGTTTATGGTTAACATTCTATCATTCTGATAGAATAAAATCGAATTTTTAATTTTGAATTAATTTAAAATATTCAGATTTTTAAAGATAAATGAATTAATTATCCATAAAAATCTGAAAATTTCCTTTTTTAATATAGGTTAATTGACTAAAATACCCTTATGCTGAAATTTGTGTGATTATATAGTATATGTTATCCTATTCTACTATCATAAACCCTCAGATCATTACCTATGATTATATTTCATCCGATGGTCCAGATCTGTGCATTCTGGTACACAATAGTTACTAGAAACAAAATAACCTATATATATATATATATATATATATATATATATATATATATATATATATATATATATATATATATATATATATGGGACCCCCGAGGGAATACGAGACGGAAATACTCACTCCCGCCCCCGGTCTCGTAAAGAAAATGGGGTTTAATCCAATTCTCACCCCCGCCCCTAAATTTTTTTAAAAATTAATCTCATACGGAATCGGGGTCACATGGGAGCAGGGTCCCGCAAAAGATTTTTACATCCTTGTTTTAGAGTGTAGACCGAGAGGGTATTATTTATTTTTGTTAGGTGCCTTGTAGGATCAATCTTTGTTAGGTGAGACTTGTTGTGTTTAGCTACTACTTGTGAGGTGAGTCTTCTCACTATACTTGCTTGTGTGGTGGTATATGTATGTTGACCCACTGGGTCTTATCTGTCGATTGTTGATATATGTGAATTGAGTTGCTGGTAACTTCTAGACTGTTGTGAGTCCATGGAACTGTTGATAGTCCCTAAGATTGTTAATAACCCGTGAGAGGTGTTGTTAATCCATATGGCATGTTGTCAGCCCACTGGGACCGCTAAAAGTCCTCAGGGTTCCTGATAACTCATAGTTGTTTATTATGTTGTGTTGTATGTGATATTTTGGGGAACTTACCAAGCTTTGTGCTTACAATTGTGGATTAGTTATTTTGAAGGTATTTATCGGATTGCGAAGATGGGGTTGTACACAAAAATCAACAGTTTTATGATTCGAAATTCCGCAATGTCTTCGTTATAACTCAGGCTTCTAAGTAATGGTCCATGAGCAAATGGTTGCCATGAATGTAATTTTGTAAATGGATGTTTTTATTATTTTAAAAATGAAAAAAGTGTTGGAATAGTGTCTAAGGCTGCAACTATATTAGGCAAGTATTTGACCCGGTTGTGCATGGTCCTTTTGGGTTGCCTTCACTATAGCAACTTGATGGATGTTTTGTTAAGAGAGAGTAAATATTATAAGGAATAATATATATGGTTATTTGATTAATATAAGTTATAGATTAATTGGAATTAATTTGGTGACTTAAAGAGATTAATTAAATAAGAGGGTATAAACTGTCAATTGTTTGATATTTACACTTTAGACTATAAATCCTTATCCAAGATAGGATGGACAATTTCTAGGGCTTGGATAAGCCAAAATCATCCATAGGGTTATCAAGGAAAGGATATGGATTAACTTAAAGTCTAAGTTATCCAATTAGGGTTAAAGTTGTAATCCTTAAGGAGTCTACAAGTATATATAGACCCTAGGGGTGAGGGAATTCGACACACCATCTAAAGTAGAGATACTCTGGCCGAATTCCTCCCCTCTCCTCTCTCCTAAATCATCTTTATTGCTATTGGTGTTTGTAAGCCATTAGAGGAGTGACATTTGTGACTCTAGAAGCTCCAAGACAACAAGATCAACAAGGAATTCAAAGGTATGGTTCTAGATCTGTTTCAATGTTGTAATTTATTCTAATTAGCCATTAGAAGTCTTGGATTCAAAGCATGTTTAATTAGAAAGCCTAGATCCGAGCATTAGGGTTTTGCATGCGCACATAGGAAAGTTCTTATGGCTAAAACCCATCAAAAAGTAGCCATGGTTTTTTTTCTTTTGATTTTACAAGTTGGTATTAGAGCCTTGATTTGAGGATTTGGATGAACACTCGTGGGATTCCAAACTCAAACTATGGGACTGAGAGTTTTACTAAACCTTTTTGGAAAAGGATTCATTTAAAGAGATGAAAATAGAAGATGTGATGTGTACTTTCATCCGGAGCTCATAAAGTGATTCCCTAAAATACTCATACTTGCTTTGTATGTTGTATTTGATTTGTTATATGTGTTATAGTATGATGTGCATGATATATGGTAGGCTAAGGATCTACTCAGAGTTGCATGCTAAAGTGCATGTGTAGGAGTGATGCCTTTTGCATGTGCTATATGAATTGTTAGAGATGCATGATAGTGTGTAGGCTATGAATTCCCAGGAAGTGTTAGAATTGTCTGATCCTTATGATGTCGTTTTGCCTATTGGTTTTCTACTCGAATGTTGTTTGCTTTGTGTTGTGTGAAACTTATATTGGTGTTAGTTAGCTATTAATCGAATACATTAAGTTGCATGCCACAAAGATTAAATAGTCTTATAATGTTTGATTTGGCCCTATTGTGCAGCTCTCGTTTGAGTCCAACCGTTGTAGTGCAGGATCTTTCAGTCGAAAGATTGTTTAATCCTTGTTGCATGTAACTGTATCCGTAATATAGTTAGTTGGCATCGATAGGAGTTTCTTTCACGACTAATATCAGGGTGGGGTGAGTATTCTTAGTGACCTTGGAATAGTGATAGAGTGTGCTAGCATAAGCACTTGCGTATAAGGAAATCTAAGGTGGGAATATAGGCAGTTGATGGTGGCTTTTCTAAGCATATGGGCGTACACATGGCAGTGGTGGAGTTCCCAGAAAAGTGTTATAGTGCGTGTTCATGTGCAAACATAATCCTAGAATGAGAGTCTAGGAAAAGCGGTAGTGTGTGCCTGTGGTGGCACACGTATCTGAGATTGATAGTGGTCTTGGGTAGTGACTTAGGTACTTTGAAGCAATTTCTTGGGACATGTATGGATAGGTGTAGAAGGTATTATGGGCTAGTAATATTGAAAAAGCATGATATATATGGGGAAGGGGAAGGGAAAAAAAGGTTTCTAAGGAGCTAGTGGATGGTAGATAATGTGGTATAGCACTAGCGTTGATTGTAGTCATCCCTGTCGTTGTCGGCTTGTCGACTATGATTGTTTAAAATGAGATCGGTAATCGTTTGGGACTTAGTGTCTGTAGCAGTTTGGGTCTAGTTGGTGTGGACCTGTGAGAGTTATCTAATCAAGAGATCTCGAGGACCTTGCTCTAAGTAGTGCCAACCTGAGTCGTGACACTCAAGAAGGAAACTGTTGTAATGATCGACTTGAGGGTTGCAGCATGAGGCTGAGTGGTCGGTCGATGGCTAGGAATGTTCCTTTCTACATCGAGGTTGTGTTTTTCCTTCCTTTTGTGCTAGAAGGGGGGGGGGGGGGGGGGAGAGATCGGATGCGGGTCAATCGATGGTTAAGAAAGGATATGGTGATCTCCTCATTGATTATGTTGTAAGAATGTGAAGTTTGGTTCGTAGTAAATCGTATATGTGTCGCAATGATGGGATGTTTGAGAGTCGATTTTCTTGTGATTCGATGGACAAGGTGAAGGCCCTTTTCGTAAGTGGAATACGTAAGATTCTAGAAGATCTGGTGTATCCGATGAGACATTATGGTGTTCCTGTTTTAGGACAGGAGTGTTTTGCATATATTGAGCTTGTCAGAGCTGTGTTTTGAGCATTTGTGGGGGATTCTTGAAACTTCAAGAGGATTATGAGGTTGTGGATCAACCCTCCAAATGCAAGGTTTTATGTACGTAATTTCAGTTCGTAAGGTGTTGCGTCAATCTAATGATGTTCTGATCGATTTCGCTATGTTAGGTTGGCGATGATGGGGAAGGTCTCTGAAGTCTCCATATGAGATTCAAAATTTCCTTGAGATTATTCGAAGGATCATTTTGTGTTGTATGCATTTTGAGATTCAAGTTGGGTATGTTCATGGTTAAGCCGTTTTGAGGCTTTGATGTAGTAAGGCGTCAGTCCATGTCGGCTCAAACCCTAAGTGGGAGAGAACTAGGTATTCCGCTTATAAGATCATTGTTCAATCTGATTTTTATGATTTACTTAATGAGTCATAGGGATTTGAGGTTTGGGTATGCTGGTTCTGATTTGGGTCTATTGCTACATTAGGAATAGAGGTGGGCTACCACCAAAATGTTCGTGGTTATGAAGTTTTCTTGTTTCGTTCTTCAAGGAACCGTTGGAGTCCTCTATAGATGCAAATAATTTAAGTTTTGTATAGATCGTGGGTACAGAGCAAGTTGTCGTTAGGTGTGTGTGTGTGTGTTGCCCTTACAACATGAAGCTAACTGGTAAGGAATTTGTTGTGGTATGTAGTCCACTCTATTTGTGCATCGGGTATATGAAGCATGGTTGACCCACGATATCAGTTAGTTATCTTGAATGATTTAGGAAATTGTGATTGACCTCAAAGTTTGTTGAAGATGTTCCAAGATTTTAGGCGATATCAACTGAGGGTGCGTTGGATGCGTCAACCCTTAGTCAAATTCAATAAAGTTGTATCTTGGTCTCTGTGTAGGTGTTCTATCGATTTATTGGTTATGAAATTGTTATTCCTAGTGGGTTTGAGATAACAGTTGGCCTTAGTTATTGGAAGACCGGATATCAGAGCAATGTTGTTTAGTTTTTCAGGTATCATCATGGTTACGTAATGTTTGATTTTGGCAGGTCGCGTCGGCGGGTTGGTGTTTGAATCGAGTCGAACAGTAATTTGGCAACATTTCTGGTTAATTTTGGAATCCTTTCCGAAATTTAAATTTTATTGTTCTTTTGTGTGTTGGTGGGATTTGTTCAACTTAATCCAGGCGTGGGATCATGTTGTGATTGTTAGAAGAATGTGTCTTATAATGGTGGAGGTTTGTCGTTTCATTCGATTCACAAGTACGTCACATTTTGGGTAAGGTCACGATTAAGAAGAAACACGATCAGCTGGGGAACGTTGTGTTTCCTCCTAGAGGGTGTGAAATGTTGTGCTATCAAGTTGGAGCAAAGGTTCGATTGTCTAGCTTGTTATGGTGGTGCGTGGTCATTTTCCGTTTGACGATGTGTAAGTGCCAGTTGGTTTGCGGAAGTGTGTGTCTCATAATGGTATGGCTCATGTATTTTGGCAGAGTGTTAAGTAAGATGATGTTTGGGTTTTTATCGGTCAGTGGGATGATGGCAGTATGTCCTTAGGCATGTTGGATGCGAATCAATAGTCTTCATGTTTGTGGTTGGGTGATGGAAAAACCAATGAGGAGTCATGAGCTTCTCATTCCAATGGTTGGATGGTGCCAGGGCATGCCGTGAGCCATCGTGGGAACCACTTTTGTGAATGGGGTTGGTAGTTGTGTAGCGGAGACATGTGTGTTGATTTGTTAATCGTGTAACATTGTAAGGTGTTTGAGCAGTATAGTGCTGCCACTGGTGTCTCAGTGACTGGCAGGTTGAGTTAGGCAATTGCAGGGTATTGACTTACTTGGAAAGTCATGGTGGTATATTTGCAGCTCATTACTGGGTTTCTTCCTAATGGACTCATGTTCGTTTTAAGAAGGGATTTCGTGTGAGTTCTCTCCCTATATTACCTATGTCATAGTAGTGTGCATGCTAGATTAGCCAAGTCTTATTAGCATACTACAAAACCATACACTTAAGTTTTTCACGTATTTCTCATGTCTCCATTCTCGCATAGACATTATGGTAGGATTTCACATGCCCGGAGACTCCTAATTCCATAACCAGGGGAATGGTGGGTGGATCAAAGAGGATCCTTAAGAACTAATGGAAGAAGAACCCGGGGAAGAACCCGAAGAGGATCCAGTGGTGGAGGAAGATGAATATGTGGAAGAGGAAGAGGAGGACTCGGACGCAGAGTCCAAAGTCATAAACCCTCCTTACGTCGCCCAAGTTCCCGCACACCGCTTGGGCTACCATGGACCCACGCCCCGTTAGGAAGAAGACTTTGAGAGGTGGAGCATGCAGCAACACCAACGCACGTCATACAACATGCAGCAAGGTTTCTAAAACCTCAACCATGGAGGACCTGTAGACGAGGCTCTCCCTGTTATGGTACATCAAATATCACACCTCATAGATAAGACTAGGGCATCAGCCAACCGGATCATGGAGATAGGAGTCGATATTGTGTAACACTAAAATTTTCAAAACAAAATTTTCATTTTTAAACATAAAAATCACATGTCATATTTCCCGAAAGTATCAAGTATCAACATTAATACAATTTATTTGTCAAAAGTTGTTTATCACATAAACGAGGATCCTCCAAGACATATTTCCAATGCGAGTGTGTGTAAAATCAAGTCGGGGCCTTCCCGCAATCATCGACACTACCTGGAACACATAACACATAACATGGTAAGCACAAAGCTTAGTGAGCTCCCCAAAATACCACAGACAACTCATTATCCACTATGGGTTATAACTCGATAAGACCCTTCGATCAATGTGTCTTAGTGGGATCCTCCGGTCCTAACTCGGCAAGCTCATAATAACAATACTCAACATAAATCACAAAGACATAATGCAAAATATCAAATACACAAACAATCACAATAAGCAACTCAATCACACAAGGTACCACTCAAGGCAAGTATAGTGAGAATACTCACCTTGCAAGAAGTCAGCAAAACTCGAACTCAAACCACCAGTCTAGCCTCTGCCTAACATACATAACAATTATCCCTAATTAATCACAGCTCTTAAGAGGCTACACTATCTCACAGAATGGGTAAAAGACCATTTTACCCTTCAATGACCCTAATTGTCCATCATTTGACCCAAACCCTAAAAGTCAACAAAAGTCAACGGCAGAAAGTACGCCGCACGTACTAGGTGCTTACGTTGGGCGTACTCGGTTGTCATGCAGATATCGGGGATGCACGACCCCTATGCTGCGCGTGTTGGAATTACCCCCGACGTACGTTCCAGTTTCACACTTCTCACTTGTTTTGTCTTAAACAGTTAAGACCTTGGCTCATATCTCAGATCTAGACTCTCTAATAACTCTTAACCCATAAAGTCAGGGACTTTAAGCCTTTGCATGGCTGGAAAGGTCCCAAACACACAAAACACTCACCCTCTTATGACAAAAAGCACATATCTCATGCATGGCTTGATCCCATCGTCTAAGATAGTATTTTTATAACTCTACACCACTGAATATACTCAAAGGGGGTGGATCATGGTCTATGGAGCACAATATCACATAAAGTCTCCAACTTTTGGGACAAAACCCTATAAAACTCTACTAAGATGCAAAAACCAAAAGAGTGAGAAAGTTTTGAGCTTTATACCTCAAAATGAAGCTCCATACTAAGATAAGCCCAGATCTAAGGCATGAAATCCCACTCCTTCTTCTTCAAGACTCCTTTTTCACTCCAAAAAAACTCAAGAATGCTCCCAAGGCTCCTTAATGCACTCACAAGCTCTGAGAACGAAAACTAGGGTTTATGAGGGTTGGTGACTGAGAATGATGGCCATGAATGAAGTCATTATAACCTCTAAATAAGGGTCTCACCCTAAATTAGGGTTTCCACTTTGAGCCTAGTATGCCCAACATACTAGGTGGCTTCCGCATTAAATGCACACATATGAGTACGTTGAGCGTACAGTCGCGTACGCCCTGCGTACTCATTCACCACATTTTCTCATAAAGGGACTAAAATGGCCAAATACTCAAAAGACCAAGGGTCACGATGTATACCTGATCTGGTGATGTTACAATTCTACCCCATTAGGATCAGACTTCTCCCCAGAAATCATGCTCCGGAAATTTGTAGCACCTGATTCTTGGTATGTATTTCATTTGAGTATATTTATCATTTTTTACCTATGACTCGGTGAGTTGGTGAGCCAACGCGTCGAGTATAAGTGGATCGGACACGGGAGTTAAGTGAGCGACTCGACGAGTCCGCACTGTCTGGACAAAACCCTAATCTAAGGGGTTTACACCCTATTTAAACGTCTCATTTAGCCACCCTTCGTTCCTATTGCTTCGAGAACCCTCCATATCGACCCTAATTGTGTGCGTGAAGATCTAAAGGCTTTTGAGTGATCATGGTGGTTTTTGATCAAAGGAAGGAAGGAAGGGATCGAGGGAACAAGAAAATGCCAAAGGAATTCGAGCTTGAGCATCATTCACAATCCATCTGAGGTATAAGGCTCATACCTTGTCCATTATTAAGGTAGATCTCTTCTTGAAGGAAATTAGGGCTTCTAGGAGCTATTCTTGGCAACCAACCATGATTGCAAGCATGGTTGGAGGCTAAGGCTCCAGATCCAAGGTCATTAAGAGACCCTAAGGCATAAAGTAGCTGTCTTTGAACCCATTGAAAGCCCCATGCATATTAGGAGCCCCTTTTTGAGCCACTTGAGCTCATTCTCCCATGCATGCGCATAAAGTTTGTAACTTTACATGCCAAATCGATCTTTGGAGCCTAGATCTATCATTTGGACAAGAGTTGTACGCCAAAAATCGAGAAATGGGACTTGGACAATAGCGACCCTACGAGTTATTCTTGGGACTCGACGAGTCCAAGGCAATCTCTCAACTCTTGAAGATGAACTCGACGAGTTGTTCATACAACTCGGCGAGTCGAGGACTGGCATGGTTTATAGGATAAGGATGAACTCGACGAGTTGTTCATACAACTCGGCGAGTTAGATGAAGGTTCATTCGATGTTCGTATACAAGGAGAACTCGTCGAGTCATTTCTAAACTCGACGAGTAAAGTCGTGGATGAGGACAGTTAAAAGGATAGGGACTCGATGTGTTGGCGGCCCAACTCAGCGAGTCAGGTCAACTGGAAGTTGACTTTGACTTTGACTTGGACTTGGTCAGGGGTAAAATAGTCATTTTACCCTAAGAGTAGATATCAGGTTCTGATCGAGTGTTTTGTGGGGATTATAGCCGGAGGATTTCCGGAGCAGTAGCAGATAGAGATTTCCCACGCGTATTATCAGCAGCTATTCGTACGAGGTGAGTTACCTTCCAGTAGCGGTGGGTCTAAGGCACCAATGTCGGCCCACCAGTAGGAGTCGTATGTTAGATGACTGTCTTTGTGATATTCATCTAGGTTTGCTACTACCTGATATGTTATGTGCTATTATGATATGATGTTATATGCTAGTAGCAGTAGGGGAGATAGTCCCCAAGGTTTCCGGTCGATAGGGCCGAAGAGGGGTAGTCATACCCAGTCATACTATATAGAATATGATTATGGGATACATGTTATGTGGTAGTAGTAGAGGGGTGAAATAGTTCCTAGTATCTGGTCGACAGGACCGAAGGGGATGTCAGCACCCAGATATGGTAGGCAGTATCCGGTCGATATGACCGATGGGGAGGCCAACACCCAGATATGCTAGGCAGTATCCGGTCAACAGGACCGAAGAGGATGCTAGCACCAGATATGCTAGGCAGTATCCGGTCGACAGGACCGAAGGGGAGGTCAGCACCCATATATGCTAGGCAGTATCCGATTGACATGACCGAAGGGGAGGCCAGCACCCAGATATGCTAGGTAGTATCCGGTCGACAGGACCGAAGGGGTAGATCGGACACCAAGATATGTCTGGCAATATATGTATGTTATGTGATTGTATGGTATGTGGTACGATGGGGGAAATCACTAAGCTTCGTGCTTACAGTTTATAGTTTTGGTTTCAGGTATCTCTTCAACGAAGGGAAATGAGCTGGTGCGGTAGCAACACATCATACACACACGTATTGGTTTTCCGCATTTGAGATATTCTGGGATTGTACTCTGACATGTTACTATTTTATGATTTGAGTTTTCAAACATGATATATTGATTTATGAAATGATATATTTTTACGTAGTATTCTTATGAATGTTCTTATAATCAATTAATTAAAAATAAAATTTTTGGACTCGAAATTTGTGACGTTACAAAATTAGTCTCTCTTGTTTGTATTTTTTTTTTGAAGTTCAAAAAAATTTAAACTTGCAAATATAGTTTTTTTAGAGGGTTTGGTTGTAGACAGTGACGGACGCAGACAATTTTAGTAGGGGTGTCTTTCATACTTCAAATGAGTGCACCTAATAGAAAAAAATTTAAAAAAAAAAATTACACTACGAACCGGAAATTGAGCAGTGGCCCGGGACCCTAATTCTCCACATAGATCCGTCACTGGTTGTAGAACAAGTTTTTGTCGAAGTTGAAAAGAATATTATACTTTTTTAATTCGTTTTTTATATATTTTTATTATGTTATGTTTACGATTATGAAATTTAGCAAAATTTTGGGATTTTAGATTCCAAACGATGAAATTTGCACAAAATGTTCCGTTTCATTTTGAGTTTTGTCCCTCCCCAAATTGAAATTTATTTTCATTCATGTAATTTCTTTTTAAAAATTTTCATTTGTTTTAATAAGATTAATATTGTTAAATAGAAAATGATCAACCACGCCACCCTCAATCTAAACTCACACACAACACCAGAGTGGTCAAAACGCCATCTTCCACTTTTTCATCTCTCATATTTACCATTGTAGATGCCAAAGGTGTAAAGCCCATCATCGATAATGTAACACCTTTTTTTATTTTTTATTTTTTTATTTTTTTTATTTTAATTTGTTTAAAATGTAAAAAAAGGAATTAAAATTGTTTAAAAAAATAGTTTCAAAACATTCATTTTTACTTTCTTTCACATATCTTCTTTCGCTACCAATTTAGCACCTCATTCTTAGCAACTTGCTTAACACCTCTTAGGGAATGATGACGTGTAACACTCATAACATATCTTAGCATCTCACTTAGACCTTGTGGTATACATACCACGAAGAAAATCGTGGTCTAGCTGGCCACAAGAAAGTCTCATGCACACCACCCCGACGTTCCGTGGTCAGGCGTGGTCGTGCTCATCCGTGCTCCCGACGACGAAATCAAACGAAGAAGGTGATTGTTGTTGGTTTATTTGACAGTTGAACGGCTATTTTGCCCGTTTGTTTATTTTTTTTTTTCAAACTCAATTCACTACATAAATATACCTTCTATTTTCACCAAAAATTACACCTCATTCTAACATTCATTCTCTAAAACCACAAACACATATACATGGATTCCACAAAACATATTGAATTTTTAAATGCTTTTGACTTGGATGACGACGTAGAATTCGTCAACACATTCTTCAACGTTGTGCAACACATTCACGACGAAGAAAATTCGAATGCAGCTCGTACAAGGGTGGTCGTCAATCGTGATCGCCAAGCCGCACACAACTTATTGGTACATGATTACTTTGCCGATAATTGTCTTTATAATGACGACTCGTTCGAACGTCGTTTCCATTTCAATAAGGCTATATTTTTACGTATTAGTAATGCTTTAGAATCTTGTTATGATTTTTTAAAACAAAAACCCGACGCTAGAGGAAGAATGAATTTTAGTAGTATACAAAAATGTGCAACTGTTCTTAGGTATTTTGGATACGATATAGCATTCGATGCATCTGACGAATACTTGAAAGTATCCGAAAGGACCGCAGTTTAATGTGTAGATTGGTTTTCAGCATGTGTTTATGAGGTTTTTCATTAAAGAATATTTACGTAAACCTACTCAATGTGATATTGAGAGATTATATTCGGATCATGAAGAGAGGCATGGATTTCCGGGTATGCTTGGCAGTCTAGATTGTACGCATGTGGCTTGGGAAAAATGTCCAACCGCATGGCGTGATCAGTTCACTCGATGAAATATAGGTGAACCAACCATTATCCTAGAAGTTGTTGCATCTCAAGATTTGTGGATATGACATGTCTTTTTTTTTGGAGTAGCGGGGTCTAACAACGACCTTAATGTTCTTGGCAAATCTCCACTTTTCAACGATATTTGGACCGACAAAGCACTTGATATGACGTTCACGGTGAACGGGCACGCGTATAAATACGGTTACTACCCGGATTATTCTAAATTGATAAAGGCATACTCGGTTCCTCGAAGTGAAAAGACAAAGTTTAAAAAAAAAAAAACAGGAATCGGCGAGAAAGGATATCGAGAGGGCATTTGGAGTCCTTAAGCAGACATGACATGTAGTGAAATATGCTACACGAGTCTGAGATAATGAAAGAATTAAACAAATGGTACTCGCATGTATTATAATGCACAATATGATTATTGAAGATGAAGGTCAAACGATTTGCACGTATGATCCGAACGACGTTGTCGTTCCAATTGCGGAGTTCGTACCCGGAACGAATGCGTTTTTAGAGCGAGTTGTTGAAATTCATAACAGTGAAACGTGTTTCAATCTTCGAGAAGATATCGCAGAACATTTGTACCAACATAGCATAAACGACGATTAAGTTTTTTATATGTATGTTTCTTTGTTTTTTTAATTAATGTAATTTTTTTTTTCTAGATTAACTAAGTAATGTAGTTTGAAGTTGTAATTTTATTTTTATAATTAATGAAACACTTGTTTAAAAAATGCATGCTTTTTAATTATAAAAATGTAATTTTATTGTATTTTTGAATTAAAAAATAAATAAAAATAATGATATGTAGTTGTGTGTTAGTGGTAGGAAATGTGTTACTAATGTGATACCCACTACATATATGATATGTGGTGGGTATAAGGGTTCTTAACGATCACTTCCTATAGCCTAATAGGGGTCATAAATTGAAACTTATGGGCGCTTAATGTTACACACTGATTTGGGTGGTGTGAAAGGAAAGTAACTCTAGAATGGTCAATGGAAAACTTTGCAACTCACTAAAGACAGCAGACGACTTTCAGATGCTCGCATTCAACTGATTAAAGAAGCATCGAGCTAGAAGGAATAGACTTAGCTGGATAACTGTTTATCTCTTGCTGCTAGTAAACCAACAATCAGAATTTAAAACGATTATTTTAACGCGCTTTATTAAATTATTGCAAACAAGCATCACCAAATATTTGGTCGGTACCCAAACCTATATTAATATCTATCTTATAATACAAGTAAGCTCAATTATATCCACCAAACAAAGAGACATTTGTTTACAACATTTTTTTTATACGAAGAGACATCTGTTTATGTACATTTTTTATACCAACATATGTTTGCTTACATTACTTATTTTATTTTACAGACTTTATTTTTATTTCATCGCGACATTTAAGCTTGAGTTCCGACAACCTTAACTGGGCCACATCGAAAACCCTAAACACATTGTGTGAAAATAAGTTTGGTATTCAACAGCCCACTAGCATAAAAAACTAATCGGTTCCGGGTTTAAAAAGACTTGATGATCATATTTTATATTTCTTTGCATCGATCTCATAAAATAAAATATTTTAGACAACAAAACCAAGTTTATGAATGGGATTTTGAACTTGGTACAAGGATGGTGATTAATTCAGCTTCAAGATCCATTATATCATTGTGTTTGAAAAAAAATAAATAAAGAAACTAACACATAAAAACCAGAAAATCATCTTTTCTCACCGGTCCCATTGTTTCAATTTATGTTCATAGTGTCAAATGGTAACGTTAGCGTACGATTTTTTTTTTTTTTTACAATCATATTTTACTAATTCAAAATACATTCTGACTATTTAAAATGTGTTGGAAAAAAATGCATATAACTATATAAGGCAGAAAAAGGTGTACAAAATGGCATCTGTGTTGAAAAATTATTGCTTAGAAATTAGAAACAAGTCCAAAGTCGACGGTTGATTAGTTCCACGAGACAAGGACTCCTCTGCCACATGTCCATGAATTGATGGTCAACTTTTCCTCCCAAGATGCCACGACAAAAACTTTCGAGACTTTAAAAAAACTCTGCATCTATTTCTTTAATATTTCCAATTTGTAAAGTCCAAAGACATACCAAGTACATTCGTATTTTAAAACTTAACATCACACTTCGCAGTTTGAAAATTGAAATTCAAACACGATTCTGAAGTTATAACAAAGGCTTGATGATAATATTGAATTTGTGTATGTTCACATAAAAAGTGTGATTCAACTCACGTTATCTAGGTTAAAAAGTGATTGACGATGGATTTCTTTATACAAAAGTACCAAATCATAAAAAAAGAACACATAAATAATCCAACACTGTTACATCTTTGTGAAATGGCCCGAGTCAGATTCAAGAACATCCACAAAGACGATTCATGGCCGCAATACTCAAATCACAGCAGATACTACAAGAGTCAAATCCATTTGAAACCTGAAAATTCTTGTTTAAGGTATTTACAGTAGTCTAAATGTGAATCTCCAGTTAATTCAAGGAGACTTCACAATCTACGCCACCATTCTTTCATATGTATCTACAATGGGAATTGGTGAACCTACATATGAAAAAAAGAGCTCATCTGACAAGATCAAAATGATCTACAAAATTGGTTGTGGATTGTGATTTGTCATTTGTGTTTGTGATTATACCAGAGGTGGCAGAATCAATCACCGGCTTTGGACATAACGGAGAGCCGACTAGGCCTTGGTTGGAAGTCACTCCGCCGTCTCTGCTGGTGAGACGACGGACGAATCAATGCCGCCAACGCTCTCTTCACCAGATCACCTTCCACAGTTCCAATTCTCACAAGCGAATTCGTCATTGCCGATCTCCGAGCGTACAATCTGTGCGAGTGATACGACGCCATACTGTCGTGACTACCGTTACCATTTCTTGTACTCGAGTTCTTGTGCAAACTACACCGAAACGATCCAGGATGCGTCGTCGGCGAGCAGAGACACGTCTTCTTCGATCCATGACTCCACGCCTTATTCGTATTGTTATTACGATCACAACGCCGATTCACGTTTCTCGGCGAAGACGACGCCGCAACCGAACGACCAGGAGACGAGTGACGATGACCGATCGAAAACCGAACCGACGGGGATGATGACGTGTAACCGGAACGAACGCTGATTCTCGATGGCGACGTGGATCTGGTCGAGGAAGAGAAACCAGACATGGAAGAAGTAAAAGCAGATGAAGACGATGAGATTGTGGAGGAACAAAACCTACCGGACGGTGAAATTGATCGCTGAAAACTACTCCGGATGACTGATGCTCCACCGGATTTGTTTCTCTCCGACGACATCATTAAATTGGCAGAGTAACCGACGAATTCAAGGAAGAAGAAACTGTCAAATTGGGAATTTATCAGGGGGGAGTTTAAGTGTTCAGTTTGGCAAACCCAGAGTAGCAAGAGCCACCGTTTATATAGCAGTTCAAAAGGTTGTGGCAGAAGTGAAATTAAGTGTGACATAGATGGTCAATTATAACACGTCAGCCGTTGGTTAAAGGAAACAACGGCTTCCGAACTCTTCCATAAGCTATGGGCGGTGAGAAACAAAGAGCGAATGTATTGGTCATGCTCCGTGAATATCACGCACCTATAAGAGTGGCGCGTTGATAACGTTTCTTTGACTGAGAGTGGGCTTATGGAATTAGATGTAACGGCTTGGGCGCGAAAGATGGCGCTTGTTGTCACATGATGAGTAAAGGACTTTTGTTAGCAGCGACACGTGTCAAGTGAAGTGCTGAATAAAAATTTAATTTGTTAAAAAATTAGTTTTAATCTATTAAAAAAATTTAAATATAAAATTCTAATATTTGATAACTTTCAATTTATAAAAATAAAAAAACAATATATTATTAAAATTAAAATTTATTTTTCAAATTTAAATAAATAAACAAATGAAACTAATACTTAAATTTTAAAATTAGAAAATAAGTTAATTAATGAAATTAATATAATTTATTACTACATTTATTATAATTACTCTATTAAAATATTATATAAAATTTAATAAAATAAGAAATCTATAAAGTGACATGTAGAAAAAAAATTAATTCAAAATAACCACGTGACATTTGACAAATTGAATGAAAGTGTGACATATAATAAAAAAAATCTTCATTTATTATAATTGATTACTCATTACTATGATATAAAGTATAAACTAATATATGTAACATAAGATATGACGTTAAATTGTTGATTTATTTTTGTTGTTAGTGAATCATACTAGATTCTTAGAAGATTTTGTTTTGCTTGACAATGTATTTTTGACTTATGGAAAATAATAAGGTTAAGGGGACTTCTAACACCTTGCCACGTTAGATTTTTCAGGCGTTATATTATTTTTGACCATTTAACACATAATTTTAGCATTTGGTAGAGAGTGATAACATTCTTAGCATTCTTTTTTTTTTTTTTGATTTTTTTTCTAATTTAATTATTTCGCTTTATTTTAATATATAAACATTTTTGTTCACAAATATTAAACATGTTTTATTTTTGTAAACCACAAACAATAAATATTTAAGTGTAGGGTCCTTTTGGTAATTTCAGAAACTTGGTTTGTGAAAGGGATTAAGATGAGGGTTGTGATGTGTAAGTATGTGATTTTTGGAGGTCCATTTCTTTACAATTTAGATTTTCGTGTCTTCTTCCTCCCATCGTTGTTTGCAGCAAGACTCTCCCATTTTCCATTTCCGAGCTTACACATCGCGATTCAACAATTAGACTGAGTCAAGAAGGAAGCAATTCTATCAAACACACTCCAACTAAATCAAAATCGTCAAAGGCCTTCTCTTTTTTTTTCGTCAAACTGTTGGCATGCCTCTCGTAGCAACCCCTAGCGAGAGCTAGTGGGCGGTGTTCTAGTATGGTTGGGGAGCCTGACGAGTTCCATAACGAATGCTACTCTGCTTAGCCTAAGAGAACTTAAAAAAAATCGTGGAGCCCATACTATGATTTTATATGATTATGGTTTTATATAAGTAGGAAGAATAATCAAGAGAAGAATATAAAAATCTATTTATTTTCTAAAAAACAGTAAATACTCATTTTTACCTGTTATTAATCTTTATTTTACCATATAACATCAATATACCTTTTTGTCATAAAATAATTTTTATTGAACAATAATAAAACATATAGACTTCATTTTGTGAGAGTATTACATTTTTTAATATTGATGCTAACGCTCCTGAGTTTTAACTTCGAATAACTGACTATCATGTTTATAACTTTATATCGAACTAAAGTTATTTAAAAGCGTTATATAGGAAAAGTTCCTATAACAGTAACAACTAATAAACAATGTTTGTGTTGATAACAATTATTTGGACGTAGAGAAATAAATCAATAATAAACTATAAGGTGCCTATAAGGGGACACCACGATATCCTAGTGGGGGCATAGTGCTCCGAATCTGCAACCGACCGGAGAACACGCGTTTACTTTACAGAGTATACAAAGCTCATTATTTTTTATGATATCGTTCTAAGTTTGGATTTGTTGTGGTGATTGTTTTTAACTAAAATATTACTTTTAATTACTTTTGTCTTTTATTTTAGTTTTTGTGTAATTAACATAACACGTATTCAACATGCAGATATTGAGAGTTTTTAGAAGCGTTATTAAAAAAAACTTTATATTTGTAGTAAGAATTAATTTTTACTTTTTATTTTAAACAAAAAATTTAATGATCCAAAAATCAATTGAAGTAGTTTTAAAGAGTTTTTAAAATATATAAGTTATGCACAAAAAAAACTACACCTTAACTTTTAGCTAGTTATGTCAAGGCTCTCATAACCATTTACTTAGGTGTTGTTGTTTTTTCGAAACAAAAATATACGAAATCTGCGGATCACCTCTACAATCACCTATAGCAGAAAAGGGGGACCAAACGGCTGCAAGATGTAATAAAAACTTTGTTTGTTTTTTAACCTCTCCAGACTGTTGCAATAAGTTAAAATAAGGTGTGAAGAAGTTTGAAGTAGAGGGTCAAGTGCTACGCCACGCAACATACGCGTAATAATTTTTAAGTCAGAAAACTTCTGAAAAACAAACAACTACGAAGGGCCAAGTGTGGCACGTGTGCTGCGCGACGCAACAATAAGTGGTCAGAAGTTGTTTTTTAGAAAAAACAAACAACACCTTAGTCAAATGTAGCTTATCAAGGAAGGGATTGATCTTTCCATATGTGGGTTTCATAATTGAAGTCCCTAAGTTTCAATTAGAAGATAACCAGGAGGAGCATGCCACGTCGCCTTTTTTATTGTTTCTAAAATATACCTAGGAGTCGGGTATGCCACTCTACTACCCATCAGACAAAATAAAATAAATAGTAAATACACGAATCATCCATTTGGTTTGGTCCAATATGCGAGCTTTGTCGATCTATATATTTTGTTTTTTACACTCGAACAATCATTAATTAGTATTAAACTTACATGATTCGTCCCTAACATAACTAAAATACTATATTGCATTTACCAATTTACTTTTAAATTACTTATAATTTATTTATCATTATTTCTTTAAGAAAGTAAAAAAGGCTCACTTCATACCCGACCCAGTACATTGTCCTTCCATTCACTCACATATTTCTTTCTTCCTTTTTTCTCTAAACTATAATAGAAGAACCCTAAATAATGGTTGTAGACCACCACCGCCTACAACTACTCCGACAAACGCTTTCTCTGGTCTGTCACCATCTTCAATTCACCATACACCATCACTCACATCCTACCCACCAACATCATTTTATTGTGACATTGTCTTCCAACAAACCAAACTGCGCCACCACGAACATCCACTCTGATAGACTCACTTACACAACCACAACTTTATATTAACGACTCTTGGGGTTTTAACGTGAGATTTTTCTCTTCAAATCGAGTTTTATGGTGATATTTTCTCTTCATATCGGGGTTATAAAATGTTTTTTTTTCCAGATCGTAGTTGCAACTAAGCATGTCGAAAATAACCGAAACCGAATTGCCCGCCCGACCCGTTTTCTATTCGAGCAAATCGGGTCAGATAAATCAAGTATCAGGTATATATTTTTGGGTATTCAAGTAACCCGATTTTTATTAGATCGAGTATAGGGTACATATATAAGGTTTCTGTAACATCCCGAAATCGCAAGAGTAGAGTTAAAGGGTTAAAGTGCAAGTTTAGAGGGGTGACTCGGCGAGTCCATGAATGGACTCGGCGAGTCAGGTCGCGGATGGGTCGCGTGCCGGGTGGCCTACTCGGCGAGTCCTAAGTAAGGACTCGGCGAGTAGGTGCTGTATGAAGAAAGCCCTAATTTCCGGGGTTGAGCCCTATATAAAGAACATAACACCCCTCCACAGCCTCTCTTATTTCCCCCTTGAGTTCCAGAAACCCTAATCTCGTGGAGAAGAGCATTGGTGGAGCAAATTAGAGCTTGGAGAGGTGTTGCTTGGAGGAATCTTGAAGGAGAAGTGGTTTGGATCAAAGGGCTTTGCTTGGATTCGTGTTTAGCTGTTGTTGAGGCATCTTTGGGAGGTAATATCTTCGTCCTTGAGCAGTGCATTCCTAGTTTCATCATTTGGGGTTGTGTGAGATGCTTGGTTGTGTAACATTTTGGTGTTGGAGGATGGATCTGAGGTTGCTACCTCAGATCTGGAGTGGAGAAGTCATTGAGTGCATTAAAGTCCCGACCATTGTGCTATGAATGAAGCTATCATGTCCCAAGCCTAGGTTTAAGGTGAAAATGGCTTAGATCTCGTTAGATTCACGTAAAGTTTGCCACTTTACGTGATGGATGGATTGTAGGAGGTTGGATCTATGTTTTGGATCAATTGCATGGCCTGAGATGTTTCTGTATGGATTCAGACCGGTGGAACTCGGCGAGTCACATGGGTGGACTCGACGAGTTGCTTGAAGATGGCCTTGAACTCGACGAGTTGGAAGAACAACTCGGCGAGTAGGTTGAAGATGGCCTTGAACTCGACGAGTTGGAAGAACAACTCGGCGAGTAGGTTGAAGATGAGCTTGGACTCGACGAGTTCAGTTGGACTCGGCGAGTCTTGTCGAGGAAGTCCCAATATTTCTGGTTGAGTCGATGAATCGGTGAGTCGAGGGACGACTCGGTGAGTTGGGTGCGAGTGAACTCAGAGTTGTTGCACTCGGCGAGTCCTGGGGTGACTCGGCGAGTTGGGTCGCTAAGTGAGGGAAGTTCTGAGCATAAGAACTCGGCGAGTCATAGGGTTGACTCGGCGAGTAGGGTCTGTCAGGAGTTGACTTTGACTTGTCCAGGGTTGACCAGTTGTCTCCCAGGGGTATTTTGGTAATTATGGGTATTTATTGGGTTATTGTTTGATGTTCAGTGAAGGAGTTGTGTCAGAGTTCGGAGCAGCGGGATCTTATCTTTTCAGCCGTCAGTTTCGAGGTGAGTTATCCTCACTATATCAACAGGGTCTAAGGCACCAAGGCCGGCCCTTTATTGTATTGAGATTCAGTTACATTATCATGTTAGTACTGGTTGTGTCTGCATCCTGGTAGTTAGGATGGTACATGCTAGGGGACCTTGTAAAGGTCAGTTCTCGATATGCAGGGTAATGCTATGCTAGTGAACGGGTAGGTCGGTAGCCCGGTTAGAGTAATGATATGCTATGTGGTCTGTTTACTCGGTTTGTTGATTATGACTGTTATATGACTGTATGTATGTGCACATGGTTGTTTGGATGAGGGATGGGTTGAGGCGGGTCCTGCTGTGTGCTGTAGGCCAAGATACCCAGGGCGGACCGGTTGTTCCGAAGGCCCAGCGAGCGGTCCGGATAGGCTGTAGGCCCCGCGTGGGCGGACCAGACATGCCGAGGCTCGGAGAGTGGACCAGGCCGACTGAAGGCCCGATGCGGGCGGACCAGTCATACTGTAGACTCGGAGAGTGGACCAGGAGGGTTGAAGGCCCAATGCGGGCGGTCCAACCACACTGTAGACTCGAAGGACAGGACTAGACCCGGAGGTTGGATCCGAAGGACTGAAGGCCCGATGTGGCGGACCAGTCACGGTAGACCCGATATGCATGATTGTTCTATGTGCTGTTATGTTATGTATGATTCATATGTTTTGGACTGGAAGGTCACGGCCTGGAAAGGCGTATGCGTGGTTGGTAATTTGGGGGTATCTCACTAAGCTTTCGGGCTTACAGTTGTGGTTTAATGTTTTTTTAGGTTCTTCAGGAGACTGTGGCAAGGCGAAGGCGCGATCGTACCGTTCCTCATGATTTTGTAACAACGTGATTCTGGGAATACTTAAATGAAATGTATTGAAAACCTTTTTGTAAACATTTTAATGAAAATCGGGTTGTTTTGAAAAGTTTAAATTGGTTGTATTGATTCGGACGTTACAAGTTGGTATCAGAGCCTTGGTTTGAGTGAATTGGAGGAACACTTGTGTGACTTCAGTCTCAAATCGAGGAGAGTTTTGAAAAAGAGAAATTAAAATGGTTTTCAAAATAAGTAAAGGAGGACGCGGAGGTACGATCAGCCGGAGCCAGTAAGTAACCCCAAAATATCATACATGGCAATTGTTTTATTGAGCTTTGATAGAACAGCATGCTAGAGTTAGGCTAGGGATCTTCAGGATTTATTGCTGAGTTGCCTGATTTATGATGCCTGCTAGCCTAGGGTTTCTTGTGAGAGATTTCTAGTGTTCCTCTAGTGTTGAGGATAGAGCGTTGTTATGTGTGTCGCTAGGGTGTTGTGGGAGTACTTCATACAAATATGGGTTGGTGTGGAAGGTAGTATGGGCCCGTACTACTGAAAGCACGGACTCATACGCGTATCAGGGAAACCATGACCTCTAGGGTTGGGATGAGAGCCGGTTCCCGGAATAGTGGATTATGTCTGAGACTTGGTGTTTTATTTTCAGTATGGAGATTTCAGGGCACGCTGGGAGTGGATCCGGGTCAGGATCAGGAGCCGGAGAGGGAATTCAGGGTGGGCCTGTACAGCCAGAGGTTGTCAGTCAGATGAGCACGCACGAGTTGGATGCGAGGATTCGCGAGATTATGCATGATGAGGTTGCCGCATTGATTCGGGCTGAGTTGCCAGAGTTGTTTGGGTCGATCAAGACCGCCATGGTGGAGTATTTTGATGAGCGTTATGCGGCCCTCACGGAGACGGCTGCCGCGGCGGCTACCGCAGCAGTAGCGGCGGCAGGGGGAGGAGCCAGTAGAGATTTTCAGTATCGGGACTTCGATAATACGAAGCCTCCCACTTTTGATGGAGTTCAGGATCCGATCGTTGCTATGAGGTGGTTATCAGATGTGGAGGGATGTTTCTTTACGTGTTCATGCCCTGCTGATCAGAGGGTGAGGTGTGCTTTGAACCTGTTGAGGCTCGGAGCAAAGGATTGGTGGAGATTGACCACGGGATCGTACTCGGATGCGCAGAGGGCTGCGATATCATGGGATCGGTTCAGGGAGATGTTCAGTACTCGTTATGTTCCTCAAGTCGAGAGGGAGAGGTTAGCTCAGGAGTTCTTGGAGCTGAAACAGGATTCAGAATCGGTGACGGAAATCACCAGGATGTTTACTGAGCGGGCGATGTTTTGCCCTGAGTTCGCTTCGGAGCAGGCTCAGATGTCCCGATATCTGAGCATGCTAAAGAGGGATATCAGACAGTTTGTGTCTGCGCAGAGGTGCGAGACTTTGCTAGAGTTGCAGGAGGCCGCCAGGCGGCGTGAGTTAGAGATTGAGTTACAGATGCGGGAGCTGAGGCAAGCTCCGGTGCAGTCGCAGCCGGCGACGAAACGGTCTAAGACCGTCGATTTCAGGATGGGAGATCTGGGTGGCCACGTCTGTGGTAAGTGTGGAAGGGGTCATGCCGGGGTTTGTCGGTCCGGTGGAGCATGTCGCAAGTGCGGGAAGGAGGGACACTATGCGAGGGATTGTCGGCAGTCGGTGCCGGTTCGGGATTTGAGGATATGCTATCATTGTCATCAGGTTGGACATTTGAAGGTCAACTGTCCACAGATTGCAGCAGGATCGGTGCAAGCTCCAGCACCGGCTACGTTGAGGATCACAGGTGGAGGTCAGGGTGGAGCGGAGCCCCCAAGGGCTTAGGGTCGTGTTTTTCAGCTTGCTTCTGCGGGTATGTTTCTTTCTGATGTTTCGATTATTTATGATTGTTGTGGAGTATTGTTATCTGCTGGTTTCATTGGTTGGCTTTGGAATTGCGTTTCGGGTTTCTTGTGGTATTCGTTGTTCCTTGAGGGTTTGGCGAGTGGTGATCGAGATTTTGTTTTAGTATCGTGTGTTCCTTGAGGGATCGTTATGGTTTTGGGATTGTATTTCGGGCCATCATTGGTCATCTTTGTGAAGATTGGTGGCGGATGCGGCATTAGTTGGAGGCTAGTTGGATTCTGCAGTCTGAAGAATGGAAAGATGAAGGTTGAGTCACTTTCGAGCGAGTTGTATAGCGTGGGAGCATGATTCGTATGAAAGCTGTCGGTTATGGTGAAACGCACTGGAGTGCATGTGTTGATTCCTGCGAAGTGCTTTGGGAGATCGGTGATGGCGGCCGGTGATTTTCTGTCAGTGTCTTAAGTGGGGGAGAATTGGAAATTCTCCGGTTGATTGTTGGGCGTGGAAGGTTGTTTAGCCGCTTGGGGAATTCGGCGGTATTCCTATCAGACGAGAGCAGGCTCGTACGGGTGAGCAGTAGGCGTACGGGGCGAAATTCAGACCTAGAGCAGTTGATTGAGGAAGGCATGGGGGCAGGCCGGGATCGAGTATGTATGATGGAGGTAGAGTTCGGAACCCCTAGAGGGCTAGAACGGTATGCACGGGAGGATTTTCCCGAAGAGATAGATCGGAATGATGATTGATTGTGGAGCGGTCCGGATAGACTGAAGGCCGGTAGGCGTACCAGTCAGGCCGAAGGCTCGGAGGACGGTCCAGTCAGGTTGGCTGAAGGTTCTGAGAGTGGTCCAGTTTGGCTGAAGGCCCGGGGAGGCGGTCCAGTCATGCTGAAGACTCTGCGGGTATTGTTAGATCGGTCAGAGATTATGGATTGCGTATGTCGCAATGGGATTACATTGGGAGGTCTGGCCCCAGCTAGCGATCTTGAGCGGTAAAGGTAGTGCATGGGCTTGAGAGTCCTTGTGATGAGAGGCAGAGTAGCGGTAATGCATGGATGTTGAGTGCGCTGTAAAGAGATAATGTGGCATAGGATGAGCCCCAGGGTGCCTGTCATGATGAGCGGGCAGACGAGTGGTTTCCTTGGCAAAGGAAGAGGGAGGAATGAAACTCCGGTAAGGGAGAGCGATTCACGGAAGTGAAAGCGGCAGTGTGGAGTCGCGATCACTGTGGTCCGTCGATGGTCTTTGAGTAGTGTGTGCGGCGGCGGAATATAAGCTTATTCGGCTCGATATGTTGCCTTGGGCGCAGAGGGAATATCTCGACGTGGAGTCAGGGAGAGGAGTTCGGAAGGGATGCAGAGCTAGAGTCTTGGACTCTCAGTGAGATCTTGATCAGGGTTCTGGGTATGTATCAGTGGTTATCCTGGAAGGATGATAAGGATATTGTCTGTATGTCAGGTTATCCGCACCTGAGGGTGCTAGAGCTAAGATCGGTGTGTATGTGTGATTGCGATAGGAGAACTCAGGGGAGTTGCTCCGAAATGGAAGAATGGGTCTTTCGGTCATCATGGAAAGAGTAGAGTGGGATTCGGATCGGGAATCCGAGTGTTCGTGGCTCTATGGCCATGTGAGCCAAGTGGAAGATGAGAATTGGAGCGGTAAGGCATCGTGGGCAATTCTCGGTTGTTGAGTGTGGTTATCGGAAGGCACAGGGGGTGCCGGTTTGAGTAAGTGGTGGAAACACCGCATGGAAGGAGAAAGTGAACTTCGGGTTCAATGGATGTACTTTGAGGGGCTTGGCGCGGTCAAGGTCAAGTGGCGCATAGTGGGAAGTAAATTGAAGACGAGATGCCGAAGGCTTCGAGGGCGAAGCCTAATTTAAGTGGGGGAGAGTTGTAACATCCCGAAATCGCAAGAGTAGAGTTAAAGGGTTAAAGTGCAAGTTTAGAGGGGTGACTCGGCGAGTCCATGAATGGACTCGGCGAGTCAGGTCGCGGATGGGTCGCGTGCCGGGTGGCCTACTCGGCGAGTCCTAAGTAAGGACTCGGCGAGTAGGTGCTGTATGAAGAAAGCCCTAATTTCCGGGGTTGAGCCCTATATAAAGAACATAACACCCCTCCACAGCCTCTCTTATTTCCCCCTTGAGTTCCAGAAACCCTAATCTCGTGGAGAAGAGCATTGGTGGAGCAAATTAGAGCTTGGAGAGGTGTTGCTTGGAGGAATCTTGAAGGAGAAGTGGTTTGGATCAAAGGGCTTTGCTTGGATTCGTGTTTAGCTGTTGTTGAGGCATCTTTGGGAGGTAATATCTTCGTCCTTGAGCAGTGCATTCCTAGTTTCATCATTTGGGGTTGTGTGAGATGCTTGGTTGTGTAACATTTTGGTGTTGGAGGATGGATCTGAGGTTGCTACCTCAGATCTGGAGTGGAGAAGTCATTGAGTGCATTAAAGTCCCGACCATTGTGCTATGAATGAAGCTATCATGTCCCAAGCCTAGGTTTAAGGTGAAAATGGCTTAGATCTCGTTAGATTCACGTAAAGTTTGCCACTTTACGTGATGGATGGATTGTAGGAGGTTGGATCTATGTTTTGGATCAATTGCATGGCCTGAGATGTTTCTGTATGGATTCAGACCGGTGGAACTCGGCGAGTCACATGGGTGGACTCGACGAGTTGCTTGAAGATGGCCTTGAACTCGACGAGTTGGAAGAACAACTCGGCGAGTAGGTTGAAGATGGCCTTGAACTCGACGAGTTGGAAGAACAACTCGGCGAGTAGGTTGAAGATGAGCTTGGACTCGACGAGTTCAGTTGGACTCGGCGAGTCTTGTCGAGGAAGTCCCAATATTTCTGGTTGAGTCGATGAATCGGTGAGTCGAGGGACGACTCGGTGAGTTGGGTGCGAGTGAACTCAGAGTTGTTGCACTCGGCGAGTCCTGGGGTGACTCGGCGAGTTGGGTCGCTAAGTGAGGGAAGTTCTGAGCATAAGAACTCGGCGAGTCATAGGGTTGACTCGGCGAGTAGGGTCTGTCAGGAGTTGACTTTGACTTGTCCAGGGTTGACCAGTTGTCTCCCAGGGGTATTTTGGTAATTATGGGTATTTATTGGGTTATTGTTTGATGTTCAGTGAAGGAGTTGTGTCAGAGTTCGGAGCAGCGGGATCTTATCTTTTCAGCCGTCAGTTTCGAGGTGAGTTATCCTCACTATATCAACAGGGTCTAAGGCACCAAGGCCGGCCCTTTATTGTATTGAGATTCAGTTACATTATCATGTTAGTACTGGTTGTGTCTGCATCCTGGTAGTTAGGATGGTACATGCTAGGGGACCTTGTAAAGGTCAGTTCTCGATATGCAGGGTAATGCTATGCTAGTGAACGGGTAGGTCGGTAGCCCGGTTAGAGTAATGATATGCTATGTGGTCTGTTTACTCGGTTTGTTGATTATGACTGTTATATGACTGTATGTATGTGCACATGGTTGTTTGGATGAGGGATGGGTTGAGGCGGGTCCTGCTGTGTGCTGTAGGCCAAGATACCCAGGGCGGACCGGTTGTTCCGAAGGCCCAGCGAGCGGTCCGGATAGGCTGTAGGCCCCGCGTGGGCGGACCAGACATGCCGAGGCTCGGAGAGTGGACCAGGCCGACTGAAGGCCCGATGCGGGCGGACCAGTCATACTGTAGACTCGGAGAGTGGACCAGGAGGGTTGAAGGCCCAATGCGGGCGGTCCAACCACACTGTAGACTCGAAGGACAGGACTAGACCCGGAGGTTGGATCCGAAGGACTGAAGGCCCGATGTGGCGGACCAGTCACGGTAGACCCGATATGCATGATTGTTCTATGTGCTGTTATGTTATGTATGATTCATATGTTTTGGACTGGAAGGTCACGGCCTGGAAAGGCGTATGCGTGGTTGGTAATTTGGGGGTATCTCACTAAGCTTTCGGGCTTACAGTTGTGGTTTAATGTTTTTTTAGGTTCTTCAGGAGACTGTGGCAAGGCGAAGGCGCGATCGTACCGTTCCTCATGATTTTGTAACAACGTGATTCTGGGAATACTTAAATGAAATGTATTGAAAACCTTTTTGTAAACATTTTAATGAAAATCGGGTTGTTTTGAAAAGTTTAAATTGGTTGTATTGATTCGGACGTTACAGTTTCTAAGGTATATCGGAAATCTCCCATTTATTTTAAAAATAAAGGATCCATTAGTTAATATACACTTATTCAAAAGTAAATTACACAAATGGTCCCTATGGTTCAGGGTAATTTACGAGCTTAATCCTTAACTTATTTTTTTAACTCGAAAGGTCCCTATTGTTTGTTTTTGTTACGCATTTAGTCCCTACTATTTGTTTTTTACGTGTTTGGTCCCTATCTTAGCTAAAAAGATTATTATTTAAATAGGAAAAAATGTTTGGATAGGTAAAATAAGGTGAGGGGGTGGGGTTGAGGTGTGTTTATTTAAATAAATTAAAAATATCAAGAGCAAAATAGTCTTTTTAGGTAAGACAGGGACCAAGTGTGTAACAAAAACAAATAGTAGGGATCTTCCAAGTTAAAAATTAAGTTAGGGATCAAACATGTAAATTACCCTAAACCATAGGGACTGTTCGTGTAATTTACTCTTATTCATAATGTTGTTCACCCTCATTCCCGATCATTAATGTAAAAAAAGCCTTGTTTGTTTCTTGAGTCTTCCATCGAACCCTCGTATGTTTCTTGAGTCGTCATATCTTTTGTGCTGAATATATAAACAACTAAAGTAACAATAAATGATAATTTTATGGATTGAATGAAAAATGAAAAATACAACTGTCTATCCATATTTGTTTTATGTAATATATATATATATATATATATATATATATATATATATATATATATATATATATATATATATATATATATATATATATATATATATCCGGTAAGAAATTTTTTTTGGTAGGAAGGTAAGAAGTTTTTTTTTCTACATATTTTTTTGACGAACAAAATAAATGAATCACTAGATGATTCATTTGTAAGATGATTCATAAGAAAAAATTCCCAAAAAAACATCTTTATGATTCATTTTTAAGTAAATTAAGAAAAAATTCATTTTTATGATAATTTTAGTGAATAACAACAAAATCATTGTATAAATGAATCATCGAGATGTTTTTTTTGAGAATTTTTTCTTGTGAATTATCTTACAAATGAATCATCTAATGATTCATTTTGTTTGTTCGCGAAAAAAATATGTAGAAAAAAAACTTCTTACCTTCCTACCAAAAATTTCCTTCTTATTTGATCTTGATTCTATATATATAATTATATATATATATATATATATATATATATATATATATATATATATATATATATATATATGACATCCCCATTTTCACGGCCAGAAAAGACCGGTTTTGTTTATGTTTTATAAAAATCAGAGTACTTCTTTACATAAAAATGTTGCGGAATTTGTTCCCTAAAAAACACGATAAATATGTTATCAAAACATTTTCGAAGAAACGTATTTTATTTATGTTAAAATGTTTGGGATGTCATCGTCAATACAAAAACATAAGCATAAACGGAACTTACATTTATTTACACTAGTAATCTACATCTCTTTAATCTCTCAGTGTAATGTGACTTCATATCAACACCTGTGATGTAAATAAACTGAGTGGGTCAGGTTGGGAAACCTGGTGAGTACATAGGGTTTTCAACCCACAATAATATAAATTATTATGATTAAATATTTAAGCAATCAACACAATTACCCATCCCCATTCTCTTCTTTATTCTACTCTAAGAATTCAGCTATACCTCGTTTATTTATTCATAAGGGTTATCCTAAGGAATAGACACTAAATCCATCGTTGCAAGGTTTACTCAACGGGCACTAAATCCATAGTTCCCAAGGTTTATCTCGTTTATTGATAGTATCGTTTCCGAGACTCCTCTCGCAATGCAGGTCAATGGGTTTTATCTCGTTTATCGATGGTATCGTTTCCGAGACTCTACTCGCAATACATGTCGATGGGTTTTTAGAGTACACCTGGTGAATACACAGTTCAAAACACCTACATGTTGCAAGCCTGCTAGTGTCCACTAGACTGTCTAGAATAGTCCGTGGTTGTCATCCATACTCTGCTGGATGATGGGGCCACCTCTTGGGAAAAAAGCTTCTCTCATGGTTCACCTCTCACCCTTACCTCATGGTCTATATTATCTCTTCATCATTTTATTTGTCACACAGAAACTATTTCATCTACACATGTTTTATCCAAACATATTTGTAGATATAAAATACATATACAGTTTAAATCATTTAAAACATGTATAAGATCGTTCACCCAGCATAAATAGCAAGTATTCGGATAATATGCACACATAGCACGTAATTTATATAAAATACTTCATATCTATGTGTAAGCTGAAAGTAACTATGCACTCACTTGAAAAGGTGGTAACTCGGTACTCGGACAACGCTTCGTTTACTTTAAAATAATTTCCTTCGACGAAACCTAGTATTATCACCACTAGATTTTAGTCTAATATTACCGTGACTAGTTGTTGTTGTTGTTATTATTATTATTATTATTATTATTATTATTATTATTATTATTATTATTATTATTATTATTATATAAGCGTTTAAACAATACTTTCCAACCACTATGTACAGACAGGGGCCAGACATAAAACACCGGAGGGCAGGACCATTTTGGCGTATAGCACTTCTGAAATCCAACAACCCTATGCGGCTCTTTAAACCAGATTCCCCGTACCGCAAGTAGTTAAAAAGATATTATAACGACACTTATATAAGTCATAATAATAGCTCAAATATTTATTATAAATTTATAATAACAATACTAATTTTAAATATAAAATATATTTAAAATAGGGTAAGCATAACTTACTTATAAGGGAATTTTAGCTAGGAGTCGGGCTCTACAAGGGCAGAACTTCGTCGCTGAATCTTTCTAAGAAAGATTCGTGCAACGCTTCAGCGCTCACCTTACTATACTAAAACTACAGAAAGAGAAATCGAATCATGAGGGACCGAAATGCTCGGGGGATAAGGAGAGAAAGACTTGAATCAAGAGAATGGTGCAAGAAATATGCGAGCCCAAGCCTCTTATTTATAGTAATTGAATTTACAAAAACTACCCTCCATAATTACTTTATGACCTTATAGTTATATAAACAACTAAACACCCCTTCATAATACTATTTTAAATAGATTTAACGATATTTGCACTAAACTAATGTCGAAAGAACTCAACATTAGTCTTATAATGACCGCATCGTCGATACCTTTCTAATGATATATACATATGTATATATATATGTGTACGTATATATGATTTATACTTTATTTTAATACGTAAATATGCTATTATAATTTGTAACTTGTTCATACGAACTCCGTTTTTGACGTTATTTATATCCACACGTAGGTGGAGACGTACTCTACAAATTTCGTTTAGACTCCGTCGGCTAATTTTGACTTTATTTTTAAAGTTATATTTTTAAAAGGCCGGGACATGATTGATCCGTTAAAATCTCATAACTTCTTTATCCGATGTCCATTTTCGTCTGTCTTTTTATCGTTACGCTACTAATAACGAGATCTTCGATTCTCGTTTAGGTTGTGTCGGCTAAAAACTGCTCGATCTAATACTCAAACTTCGGGCTGTACACCGTTAAGCCGAAACTTCGAAAAATCATAATTTCCTCATAAGAAGTTAGATTTGGGCGTTCTTTTTATGGACACTCTCAGATTAACATATTCTACGACTTTCATTTAGATTACTAAGGCTAAAAGAAGCTCTATCATAAATTCACTATTTACGTCTCCCGGTGCCGTGCCGGTTTTGCCGTAAAACTTCGACGAGCCATAACTTCTTTGTTATAACTCGGTTTTCGACGCTCTTTATATGTACGGAAACCTTATAACATATACTAAAACTTGTTTGAGATTATTTATTCTTAATAATCTTTTGTCGAAAAGTCGTTTTAAACCCCTATTGCGTCTAAATTGACTAGCCTGGATCTACGGGAGTTACAATATATATATATATATATATATATATATATATATATATATATATATATAGGCCTAGGTTATTCTATTCAAAGTAATTATTGTGTTATTGTATGCATAACCGTGAGTCAATCAATTTTACTTATTTTTAAGAAAGTGATTAATATATATTATTGAATTAAATTTAATTGAAAAATATCATCTAATGTAATTACAAGGGTATTTTAGTCAATTAATATAGATTTAATAAAAGAAAATTGCGTATTTTAAAGGATCATAGATTCTATTAATTTTAAAACTCCGATTTTACGAATTATAACAATTTTAATTCGGACATTCTGACAGAATATGTTTATTTATTTAATTAATTACTCAAAAATAAAAATATTCTTGAACAATAAATAATAAAAATATTCTTGAACCTATTTCTTGATCATGACTTTAAGAACTTCTTGTAGAATAACAAATTCTTGAACAATCAATTGAAGAATAAAAACAAAAAATACATTATTTGTTATAGAATACGGGTAACAATTGTTAAGAATTACATTTATTGTTAAAGAATAAAACTGAAAAAGATTTCAAAATGGGAAAGAAAACATCAAAATCTAACAACGTCTAATACATTCTAAAAGAATAATGTGGTCCGTTTTAATTTTGTGGTCCGTTCTTCAAGCATCAACTTCTGTGATTCCAACAGAATTAGAATTCGTGATTCCATTCCAACAGAATTGGAATATGTGATTCCATTCCAATAGAATTGAAATCTCACCAATATTATCCATTGAATTATCTACATAAACATATTTGATACATTTTCAGAATTCAACCTAGTCAAGATCCTGCACTATCCACATAAATGAAGTGTTAAATCAGAAAAAAAAACATAAATTAAAATATGAATCAGACCATTTGAATAAGTCCCTTTGCTGCATTAATGAGACCATTTGAAAGAAACACATATGATCTCAATATCACTCAAAACCCCCAAATTCCACTTGAATTGGAATTGTATAAAGAAAATTCTAATTATCTATTTATGTACAGGTAGTCTACAAAGAAGAATGTTCTAAGTAATAGAACAGGCAAAAAAGCAAAGTCTTTATACAAGCTTATTTGAGTCAGAAACCTCACAAAAATAAGCTTACCACATAAATCGTTGATCCTTTTGGCCATTTCCTTTACATCTTTTTCGGTTTTCTTGATGCTTGTGGAATATGGCCCCAATCCCTGCATAAGTCTTCATCAATTCAATTGCGATAAACAGAACATTTCAACCAACACAAACTATTAACTCAAACGTTTCTCTATAATGCCCATGAACTCTTAGTAAAATGCAAGATAAAGATCAAACTATCTTAAGTTCCTAACAACTGAAGGCATTTAAAAATCAATTTCAAATCAAATTGTATTAAATCGCAGCAATTCATCAGCGCACAAAGCTAATCTTTCACCCGATCCCTAGTGTTGCTCGATGGTTTAACAAGTTAAAAAGAACAAGAGCCAATTAAATAAGGGCATAAAGTGGAACAAGTATTAGGTATTTAGTTTGTAAGAATCACGATTTAACTCACATAAGTCTTGAGAAGAGCGATATCGTCTTCATCAAGATGGGTAAGATTCTTCTCGTCCATAATCTTATCTTCTATGTCAGTCGGCATCGCTTTTTTTGTTGCTACAGGAGGGCAATGATTTGATTTGGATCTCCTCGATGGAAAAATGTTTCTTTGGTTCTTCATTCACTATGAGTTGATCATCTGTATAATCATCCAACGATTCATCATCAAAATTAGGGTTTAAACTAGGGGTCTGTGCCGATTCATTAAACCCAAATCGTAAACCAATCGGATTAAAAGAAGAATCGGGATCACTACCTGATGGTGTAACCGATGCATCGGGATTAGGTTCCGAAGGCGGAGACATCCGATTGGGGTGAAGACGTTGTCCTTTAATACGACTACCCATTTTCACGCAACCATCGTCAATCGAACCACGTCTGGTCTGAATCGCCATATGGAATCGTCGCAGACCTGCTCAGTTCTTCCTTTTCACGCAACCATCTCCTTGTGCTTGCAGGCTTGAAAACAAACTTACGGGAGATTTAAGGAAGATAGCAAGATATGGATAAAGAAGGTTACCAATACGCATGATGGAAGAGGAATCAGAGATAACGACGACATCTTTTACCCGCCGATGCTTTGATTTTCCTTTCTTAAACCTCAAATTCTGAAATCAGTTTCCATTCAATTAAATTCTGATTTCGGTTTTTGGATTAACGAGGGCAGATTTCTATTCCAAATCCTGTTAGGACCCAAAAAGATGTAGATTTCTAATATATATGGGTTAAATTCTGAAGTCAATGGTTACCATAAATATAAGATATTATTTGTGGAAACTAATTATCAAATTACCTATTTATCCTTATTTAATTATTTAATTATTTATTTTTGATTTAAATTTTGATTGACCCACATTTATGCATACAATAACACAATAATTACTTTAAACACCTGAACCCAACTCTCTCTCTCTCTCTCTCTCTCTATATATATATATATATATATATATATACACACACACACACAAATACACACACACACACACACATATATATATATATATATATATATATATATATATATATATATATATATATAAATATAAATTAACAATTGTATAGATATTTATTTACAGGTATATGTCAATAATTGAGAGCTTATAAATAATAAAATACTAAAAAAATGTAAATCCTGAAAATAAGGTACTTCTAGTTTCGACCCTATAACTTTATTATATTGCAATTTGGACCCTAAGTAAAAGAAAGTGTGCAAAGAAGACCCTAGTGGCAATTTCGTAATATGGGATGTTGGGGAAGTACGATGAGCGTACTAGGGCGCACCCTAGTATGCTGGGCATACATATGTACACATGACGTATGTGTCAAACATGAAAACCCTAATTTTCAGGGTTAGAATCATATTTAAACACCTTTATTGAAGGGTTTTGAGCATTCTAACACTCATAAGGTGTACATGCATCCCTAGAAACTTTGGATCTATGTTTTACTACGATACATGCAAAATTGTTTTTCCAAGGTTCTTAACCTATCTAGCATAGCATGGGGAACTTTTAAACATAAATGCTAGAAGAAGAACACACCTTTTGTTGTTTGGATTCCTTGAGAACCTTGTGAGCCTAACACCTCAAGTGTGATGCCTCAAATGTCTCACACAACACCACAACACTTGGAAAAACCTTGAGAGAATTTCACTAACACTCAAAATTCGGCTAGCCCTCTTATTGTTGACTGTGGTAGTGCCAATTTTGCTAGTCTAGGGGTCTTTATATAGTTGTGGTACAAGTAGGGTTATACCATGTAAATCCTGATTGTCATGGCTTTCCATATTTCATGATCCATGGGTTTGTAACCTCCATCGACTATCCATGGAGCACCTTATAGGTTTTAGCCCAATCCATACAAACTATAAATCATTAGCCCACTATACAAGAATAAATGATTTACACAATCAACCCCATATATTTAAATAGTCTCTTTTTGACCACTTAATTAATTCCAAATTAATTCTTTGATCAATACTAATTAAATAATATTATTAATATATTAGAACTTATAATATATTAATAATCCTTAAGTGTCCTTTCTCTCATTTAGTCTATCCAAGTATTGCAATGTCATGCAATCCAAATGGACCATGCTAACCGGGTCAAGTACATTCCAGGAATAGTTATGAACTTAGACACCTAATCCAACAATTATAGCCTAATTTCCCCTCACCTCATTAGCCTCCATCATTTTGATACGTTTTTGCAACCCTAATCCATCTTGTGAAGCATTTCGAAGCTTGAGTGCATGTGTTTTGTGTTTTTAAAGAAAAAGAAAGGAAGAAGAGACCACCTTGGAGGAGTGAAGTTCTATAGATCCATGATCACACCACCTTTTGGCACCATTTTGTGGTATCAAGTTATGAACTTGGTGAAGTTTCATTTAGATCTTGTGTTGGAATGATTTTTGGTCCCTTTTGTCACAAATATGGAGATTCTCCAACATGGAATGTTTTCGACCCATTAAGTCATCCCTTTAGCCCTTAGGGAGAGTTTTGAGTCATAAAAATGGGTTCCAAATGGTTGGTTTTACTCCATGCATCATTTAGAAGGTCTTAATGGACTAAGAAGTTGAATTAAGCACTTAATGGAGATGCAAAGTCATAAATTTGGAAATTATGGCTCTTGAGGGTATTTTAGCCATGGATCGGAAAATGGACGTGAGAGCTTAAGCCATTAAGCTCTTAATAAAGGTTTTGGGCATTTGGGAGTACGCCCAGCGTACCTTGAGTACGCACCCCATACGAGGTCAACCACCCTGATGGTGGTCAACATTCGAGTACGCCCCGCATACTCACTTTGTGGTGACTCGGCTGAGTTGACTCAGTTGGGTTAACTCGGTTGGGCTGACTCAGTTGATTTGACCAGATGAATTTAATATGTTGAGTATGGAATAGATCTGTATGATTATATGCTAGTTGCTAATATGCTAGTCTGGTAGATCTGTAGGACTACATGTGATTCTGTTTGCATGATTATATGTATATGTTTGTTATATGTTATATATTGACATATTGTGTTGGGTGCTGCTTTGTGTTGTAGCCAACACACCCTGGAGCATTCTAGATATGAGCTGAGGGCCGAGTAGGTCTTGTCAGACTCATAGTGAGGGCTTAGGAGCATTCCAGATACGAGCTGAGGACTGAGTGGTATGCCAGACTTGTATTGACGACTTGAGGGTATTTCAATCTGATGACTGATTAGGTTAGGGAGCAAGCCAAACATAAGTTGTGGGCCCCGAGGGCAGGCCATACTTATTTTGTGGGATCAAGGGTAATCCAGTCTTCTAACTGTAGACCCAGTACATGTTGTTATTATATATGTGCTGATACTTTGGGGGAATTCACTAAGCTTTGCCTTACAATTTTTAGTTGTGGTTTCAGGTACTTCGGACGATCACGGGAAGACGAAAGCGTGACCGTACACATCCTCTGTTTTATGTACTTTTGATCTATGAGTTACTATGATATGGAACAATATTTTGAAAACAATGATTTTGTAAACATTCTATGATTTGAGGTTGCTTTAAAAAGCTTAAATTTCTTGTGATATAATGTATATTACAAAAATATCTAAGAAATAAGAAAAAATAAACATGATAAAAAATTTATAAAAATGATTTTTATTTTTTGCAATAATTATATATATATATATATATATATATATATATATATACTAGAGCATTTTAAGGCCCGTGCTAAGCACGGTCCATGGAGGGTGATTTGGGAATTTTTGAATCGTCATCAAAATATATTTTTCTAATACCGAAAAAGTGCAAGTACATTGTGGTCTAGTACTACTTTCATTTTTTTTTTACATGTTTGTACTTAAAGAAGCTTCTAAGTTATCAGACATCCCAAAACCTATCCATACAAACAATTAAAAATTAAAGACAGAGTAATCAGAATATGCTATCCTGAATTGAGTTGCTTGAATAGAGGCTTGTTTGGTAGTACATTACATCTATGGTGTACCTATCCATTCACCAAGTAGTTGGAAAGGTAAAGGTCATGAGTCTTTGTTCTCCGTAGGCAATAGTATTTCTCAAGCACCAACTTTGTAGGCTCGGTCTACAAGTGAGAATTCGGAACCATTTATGAATATAAATGCAGGAAATCATCATTAGTCTATATATATATATATATATATATATATATATATATATATATATATAAGTGAACAAGTATAAGTTAAAGCACATTTTAACTTCGGGGTCAAATGGAGTAATTTTATTTTTATAATTTCTAGGAACCATTTTAATGTTTCCAAGCAAATTTAGATAATTAAGTTAATCACTTTAGCCAAGGAAACTACGAACATCTTTTTCCAAATCATGTCATATTTATGAAAAACATTTTTGTGACGATGTAATTAATACATATCGTTTTCACATTTTGAATGAAATATGCTTGACCTAAAACTCAATGTATACCCTTTTTAATGGAAGTGTACCAAACTTCTATTAGAAAGGTACCCATAAGAGATGTAGATATAAAGATGCCATTTTATAAATCCAAAAGAACACACTTCTAGAGTTGATACGTCAAAAGAAGGAAAGTTTGGCTTTAGGGGTCAAGCCAATTAATTTTCAAACTTATATACCTTTCATGCCAGCACCAAGTAGAAAGTCTAACAAATATAATTAACACATGCAGAGAATATATGCTTCATGGTGTTAAATATGGCCATGCCGGTCGACACTGAATAAGCCCAATCTTTCTTATGTTTGCCTTCTACCTCAATGTAAGTCTTGTTTGTGACATCAAAAGCTATACATTTAATGTTCTAGTAAAAAGTTAAAAGTAAATTAAGAATGAACTAAGAAAATGGCAAAGTGAGATCATGAATAAATGAGCTTGAATTTGAGAACTCCACATCAATTCTTAGTTTCTCAGAGTATCAAACACAAAAATTAAAAATAGGACATCTGGTCACATTATAATATATCAGATAAATGGAAGATTTAAGTTTAAATATATTCCTAACGGGTACTGCAAAGAGACTCTTTACACCTTTTTTTTTCAATCTCGACAAGTATTTCATAAGTGTAATGCTTCAACCACTCCACGTGCCCCCACTTGACTCTCATGCAAAAAAAGAATTAAAAAGTAAATAAGGGCAGATTGTGAAAAAGGCCATGAATTAATAGGCGAAGCCCCATTTCCCTAACTTCACTCTTAACTTCATTAACAAAAAGAGAAATAGAGCAATGAGATAAGGATAGTTTTTGAAAGAGGTCATCAGTTATTTTAGAACTATAACAAAATAGAAAACTTGGAGCGTTTTTATAACAAAAATATTATTAAAGGTAAGAAGTTAAACAAATGACCTCATAAGCCGTAAGCCAACTTGTGGTTATTGTGTGACCAACATTGAAGACTCAAATGAAAATATTATCTTAGAAAAATGGTGTTGGGCTCCTTGATGATTTCACTGTAACTACAAGCCAACATACATAACTGATGTACATAATTTCAAAAAACTATATTTTAGCAAAAGTAGATTGAAATGTCGTCATAGATATCAATGTTGAATATAGAAACTTGCCTTCATTTGTAACCAACATATAATGTGCTTTTGCACCATAAGAAAAAGAATATAATGTGCTTTTGCACCATAAGAAAAAGAATAATGACCTGTGATGGGTAATGTCGGTATTTTTCTCAAGAGTAGCATGCACATAACGGCACTTTGGGTGTTGCCGTTGGTTCTCAAATACAACTGTTTTAAATGTTGTTGAAATTAGAACCTCCACCACTTGAAATTTTCTATGATTTAAAAAGAAAAAAAAACAAAAAAACAAAATAAAATTGAAACCTATACAGATTGCAGAAAAAAATGAAACCAAATTCAAATTGGTTTAACTTGGAAACCTGGAAAACCATATATACTGTCAAAATTAAATTAACATAAAAGCAATGAATACTCTCCATAAATCCAGAAACTGAGAGTGAAACCAAACTTAAGTAACCAGAGAAAGAAATAGACTTAATTAAAGCAAAAACGAAGAATAAACAGAAAAGACAAAGATGAACATTCATTAGAAGTGGAGAAGATGAGATCATTAATGGTTATATCCCTACCCAACTTCCTAGAATTATTAACCTTCAAAACTCAGAAACCAAAGCCAAAATCGAAAAATATAAATATATATATGAAGAAAGACAGTTGCGTTAACCACATAATATATAGTAAGAAAGAACTTTTGGCTAAAATCTAAAACATAATTCCACAATCGATTAATATTCAAAATGAAGACTAAAGAGAGATTTGGACCATAGTAGAAAATTAAAAAAGAAAATCAGAATGAAATCATGAACATTCATCAGAAAACATATAATAAGACATAACATTTGAATTGCATCCAAAACCTAACTCCCAAATTGATTGATTTTCTAACCCAATAATCAATAAACAGTGAAAATACTAAGACATATTAAGAAAACGTACATGATAAGCGGGAGAATGAAGACGGACTGCTCATACAACTTTTGGATGGAGGTGAAACGCCATCTTAGAAGGTTGAAGAAGCACCATCTTAAACATAGACAATTTGAATAGATCAACTAATAAACATGATTTGAAGTTAGGGATTTACGTAATTGAATGTCGACTGTGCTTATTTGAACCTTACACATGGCGCCCGATTTGTGGTAAATGGAGAACGAGTTGTCGAACGGATAAATGGAGAAGGATGGACGATGCATCGGCAGTAGGGAACAAGCGTCTGACTATAGAATTCTAGGATATAAAGACGATACAACAAACGGAACATGAGTCGATAAGAATCGATGTTAATCTTGATGGCGCCGTTTCAGTAAGTGGGTGTCGTGGCGTCTAATGAAGCGGGTGAAATTGATTTAGGCGACGTGAGAAAAATAGGGTTTTTGTGTATATATATATATACAGGGAAAATGATTCTTGAGGGTAATTAACTTTTGCGTTTGTACTCATTTGGTCACTTTTCTTTTTTTTGTATTCAATATACCATCGAACTTGTTGTTGGTGTTTACCATAGCCCTTTTGACCGGCTTTTGACCCGTGATAGCCGGTCAAAGGGTTATGGTGAACACAAACAACAAGTTCGATGGTATATTGAGTACAAAAAAAAAGGAAAGGGACCAAATGAGAACAAACGCAAGAGTTGGTTACCCTCCTGATTCATTTTCCCTTTACTCATTTACAACAAATCCCACATCATCTCCTACTGATATTAATGACTTTATGATATTCATTCTTGCTTCTCTTCAAAACATAACTCACGAAAGGACATTATTCATGCATGTACAACTTTGTAATGCACTTGAATATTTATTAGGGGAATCTTGACTAAGTAGGCGCATTTCATGACTACATTTACATTTGCAATCAAATGATTTATCGTATCATGGATTCTAGATAAGTCTACAAACGAGTGGAATCACAAGTGTTGTGATTTTTGAGTTTACTTAGCTTTAAGATCGAACTCATGGGATAAGATACAACATCAATATGTACAATATCATGCTGCTTTTGTAGACACATCACCATAATATTGTACATATTGATGTTGTATCTTATGTTGGGTTTTGAGCAATCTAACACTTCCTAAGTGTGCATGCAATCCTAATAAACCTTGGATCTATGTTTGTCTAAATACATGAAAAATAATAATTTTCCAAGGTTCATAACTTATCTAACATGGCATGGGGTACTTTTAAACATAAAAGAATTAGATAAGATTACGTACCTTTTTGATGAGTTTGATTCTTAAGGAGTTTGAGGGCCAAGCATCAATAGTGTGAATGCCTCAAATGGAATCACAAATCACCACAAACACTTGGAAAACTTTGAGAGAGTGTATACACACTATAATTTCAGCTACACACAAACACACACACTAGTGGCTATTTCATGCAACATAAGAATGCTTATATAGTGTGCATGGTTAGGGTGAAACCCTAATAACCCATGACCTTTCCTTTTCCAAGGATCCATGGGTTAAAAGCTCCATGGATCATCCATGGACTTCCATACAAGCCTAGCCCATTAACAAATGAGTGTTAGCCCACACCATATAAAACCAATAGCCCACAATCTAATTAGTCTTCTTTTTAATCTCTAAATTAATTCATAATTAATTTAAGACTAAGACTAATTAAATAACATGACTTCATATTAATATATTATAACTTATAATATATTAATAATCATATGTGTATAACTCTCATAAAATTATCCATAAATAGTTCGGGTGAAGTGCAACCCAAATGGACCATGCCGAGTCGGATCAAGTATATACCAAATAAGTTATGAACTTATACACCTTATCCAACATCTTATCCCATGAGTTCGATCTTAAAGCTAAGTAAACTCAAAAATCATAGCACTTGTGGTTCCACTTGTTTGTAGACTTGTCTAGAATCCATGATACGATAAATCATTTGATTGAAAATGTAAATGTAGTCATGAAATGCACCTGCTTAGTCAAGATTCCCCTAATAAATATTTAAGTGCATTACAAAGTTGTACATGTATGAATAATATCCTTTCGTAGGTTATGTTTTGAAGAGAAGCAAAAATGAATCTCATAAAGTCATTAATATCAGTAGGAGATGATGTGAGATTTGTTGTAAATGAGTAAAGGGAAAATGAATCAGGAGGGTAACCAACTGTTGCGTTTGTTCTCATTTGGTCCCTTTCCTTTTTTTTTGTACTCAATATACCATCGAACTTGTTGTTTGTGTTCACCATAACCCTTTGACCGGCTATCACAGGTCAAAAGCCGGTCAAAAGAGCTATGGTAAACACCAACAACAAGTTCAATGGTATATTGAATACAAAAAAAAGAAAAGGGACCAAATGAGTACAAACGCAAAAGTTAATTACCCTCAAGAGTCATTTTCCCTATATATATATATATATATATATATATATATATATATATATATATATATATATATATATATATATATATATATATATATATATATATATGTAACGCCCGGGTTTTCAGGGCTAAGCATTTTGTCAATGTAATAGTCTAGGTCAACTATTGTAACTCTTTTTGAAGTAATAAATATGAAATATTTGAGTATTATGTGAACTATGTGTTTATGTGTTATAAATGTATAATTAATAAATAATAAAAATGAGCGTCAAAATTAAAGTGTAAGATAATCCCGATATCTCTACATAAAGTTGTAGAATATGTCTCGAGGTTTCCGTACATATAAAGAATGTCGAAATCCGAGCTATAACGAAGAAGTTATGGCCCGCCGAAGTTTTACGGCAAAACCGGCACGGCACCGGAAGACATAAAATGGTAAATTTATGATAGAAGATTTTTTTAGCCTTAGAAATCTAAACAAAAGTTGTAGGATATGTTAAACTAAGAACATCGATAAAAAGAACGCCCAAATCCGACTTCGTATGAAGAAGTTACGCTTTCTCGAAGTTTCGGACTAGCAATGTACTGCCCGAGATTCGAATGTTTGATCGAGCGGTTTTTAGCCGACACGACCTGAACGAGAATCGAAGATCTCGTTGAGAGTAGCGTAACGAGAAAAAGATGGGCAAAAACGGAGGTCAGATGAAGAAGTTATGAGAATTTAACGGATCAATCGTATCCCGGCCCATTAATAATATAAAATTTAAAATCGAGCCAAAATTAGCCGACGAAGTCTAAACAAAAGTTGTAGAGTACGTTCCCACCTTCGCGTGGATATAAAGAACGTCAAAAACGGAGCTCGTATGCGAAAGTTACGAATTTTTGAAGTTTGAACTCGAAAATGCGAACCTGATGCGAATCAGGGTGACGTGGCGCGATCAGAGCCGTCGCTTGCGGCCCACGGTCTCGCGCGGATGGGCGACGCGTCGCTCCTCGCTACGCCCAGCGTTCCGGCTTCGTGCGCCCCGCGTCCGCTCGCTCTCGGTCCAAAAGATGCCACGGCGCCTCGCCCTACGCCCCGCGTACGAGATCCGGGTACGCCCCGCGTACCTTCGCCTCCCCTCCGTCCGGTGCGAGACAGCTGGCTGCGAGCTGGCGCCCTTATCCGCGGGAACGCCCCGCGTAGCTGCTGAACGCCCCGCGTACGGCCGAGGCCTCGCGCCTATATAAAGGGGCCGAAGGTGCCCTCATTTTTCACACCAAAACCCTTTCTCTCTCTAGTTTCTTTCTCTCTCTACAACCCCAAACCACCCCTAAGCCCTAGTTGAACCCCTAGCACCCTAAGGAAGCCCCGAGGCTCCCGGAGTCCCGAGAAAAAGGAGTTTTTCGGTTTCGAAACGCTGCTCCAATTAAGTTCCGGTTTTCGATAAAATTCGCTGTAAGTATGCTACGCTTACGCAATTTTTAATATAGCTTCCAAATAATTATAGGAATGTTATTAGGTCCTTAAAATAATTATTTGGGCTATTATTATGAGTTATATTGAGCATTATTAACGCTTAATAATAGTCAGACTAATTAATTTATCGCGGTTATCATTAAACTAAACCCTAGTGATATCGATACTAGGTTTTATCGAAGGAATATCATTTTAAGAGTATCGAAGCGCTGTCCGAGTGCTGAGTCACCACCTAATCAGGTGAGTGCATAGTCACCTTCAACTTACACATAGATATGAAGTATTTTATATAAATTACGTGCTATTTGTGCACATTATCTGAATACTTGCTATCTATGCTAGATGAACGTTGTTATACATGTTTTCAATGATTTAAACTATATATGTATTTTATATCTACGAAAATGTTGGGGTAAAACATGGGTAGATGTAATAGGTGATGTGTGATAAAATGATGAGAGGCCTCGATGTTGTTGTTGTTGATCCAGTCATCTAGCGGAGTATAGATGACGACCACGGACTCTTCTAGACAGTCCAGTGGAACACTAGCAGGCTCGCAACCTGTAGGTGTTGTGAACGATGTGTTCACCGGTGTACTCCATCCCCCACATGGTTGCCTATTAGGACATTTATTGCTGAGGAATCCCCTTAGCAGTAGTGTCCATCCCGATGATGATCCTTAGGCTAGGTCCCTTATGATAGGTGTTTAGGGACGTAAAGTGAGGATAACGGGAACGGGTAATCGGGTTATTGTTGATTGATGAAATTAATAAACTTATTTATTGTGGGTTGAAAACCCTATGTGCTCACCAGGCTCCCAAGCCTGACCCACTCAGTTTTATGCATTACAGGAAGTGGCGCATGAGCATAGGTGTGATGTTTTGGATGAGGGATTACGGATATAGGCCTGTAGATATGAAATAATGTAGTAAGGCTTATATTGTACTGTTTATACTTTTGATCTGTACGAACATGACATCCCGAGTCTTTTAATGAAATACATTTCTATGGAAATGCTTTTGATAAATCTTTATCATATTATTGTTTTGGGACAAATTCCGCAATTCTTTTATTAAAAGATAACTCTGATTTTGAAATAAAGTATAAACAAAACCGGTCTTTTCTGGCCGTGATTTTGGGGATGTCACAATATATATATATATATATATATATATATATATATATATATATATATATATATATATATATATATATATATATACACACACACATGTCACTTGTTTTAATTAAAAATAACCCTAATATTTATCTATAGAGTAAATTACTGAAATCGTCCCTGTGGTTTGGTCAAAATTGCACGTTTGGTCCCTAATTTTTTTTTTGCACTCGGATCGTCCCTGTGGTTTGATTTTGTTGCGTTTTTCGTCCCTATGGTTTGGTAAAAATTGCATATTTGGTCCCTAACTTTATGTATGTAAAGGACGAAAAATGCAATAAAATCAAACCACAGGGACGAAAAACGCAACAAAATCAAACCATAGGGACGATCTGCATGCAAAAAAAAGTTAGGGACCAAACGTGCAAATTTGACCAAACCACAAGGATGATTTTAGTAATTTACTCTTATCTATATTTTTTATAATGAAATTTATATATATATATATATATATATATATATATATATATATATATATATATTAAAAAATTTGGGTATCTTAAAATTCACTCGACCCAACCTTGAAACCCAAATACCCGAAATTCAATTCGGTTCGAGTATCGGTTATAGTTTCACTTGATATTTATCCGAAAAACCCACCCCGAAAAAAATCCAAAACCTGACGGGTATACCCAAACAACAGACCTAGTGCAACTGGCGTTTTTTCTATTTCATTTGAGGGTTTGCAAACCAAATCTATTTCTTTTGACATAGTTTTGTATAGATTAGGTTTTTGTATTTGGTTTTTATGGATTTTTCTAATCTGATTCAAATGTAATTTTTGTTTTCATGTTATTAGAGCCGACATCTCGCGCCCTGTGGTTCAGCACATCCATGTCTATCCCGGAGAATGATAGTGTATCTCACATATGTGCGACACAGTCTTATAAATGACTATATATATATATATATATATATATATATATATATATATATATATATATATATGTTGGAGTCCCCCTCCTGTCTACAAAGACTCTTTTGGAGAGTTAATATGGGGATCCATGTATATTTACATGTGGTCCTCAAGAGGGAATTGATAGTTTCGGGTCTTATCCTAGGGCCAAAAAGACAAACTATGGTGCTTTATCATGTAATTGAGTTACATTGTATATCACCAATTTCCGACATTCTTGTGGTAATCATGGATTAAGGGAGCTTTTTGGGATACATGGCATAATGACATATATGTTTACCTCCAAAGAACTTGTAAGTTGGCAAAATGTTTTTGATTTGCCAGATTTTTGAATGTGGAAAACATTGAAGATCTTGCTAGAAATCTATGTAACATTTGGATTAACATTTGTTTTTCTGAAATGAATGTTTTCCAGAGTTAGATATTCAACATATTGGTGGTGCTTCGATTAGAATAGCATATGAATTGAGTTTTGAAACTCATTGTTGAATAGTATTGCTAGAAATTGGAGGTGTGCTGCTTTCTATGTGGAGTTCAATCTCGTTTCATTTGAACATTTTGATTGTTAGCAAAATGGCGTAAGGTGGTTTGCACAATTGCACTTAACCAACTTAACGAGATAACCTTTTTAGCATAAAGGGTTGTGTTAAAACCAACCATTTGTAACATATTTTGAAGAAAAAAAAAGTATAACATTCAACATATCTCCCCAGAGAGAGAGAGAGAGAGAGAGAGAGAGAGAGAGAGAGAGAGAGAGAGAGAGAGAGAGAGAGAGAATTGATTATTTTCTAAGATTTTTGACACAAATTTATCTCTTCCAATAAATGAAACCTAAAAATGATACGTGTCAGTTTTTTAGAATATCTCTTTGGTACGTGATATTTTTCTATGATTTTTATTATTATTTTTTTTGGTACAAATCAAATTCAATTCAAATTTTGAAAATACAAAATCATATCCTAATAAGATTATTATATTTATTTTGCTTAATAAATTAATTTATAATGACTTACAATCAACAGTGTATATATATATATATATATATATATATATATATATATATATATATATATATATATATATATATATATATATAGATATATATATATATGAGTAAATTACTGAAATCGTCCCTATAGTTTGGTCAAAATTTCACGTTTAGTCCCTAAATTTTTTTTTGCACTCGGATTGTCTCTGTGGTTTGATTTTATTGCGTTTTTTTTGTCCTTATGGTTTGGTCAAAATTGCATGTTTGGTCCCTAACTTTATGTATGTAAGGGACGAAAAACGCAACAAAATCAAACCACAAGGACGTCCGAGTGCAAAAAATAATTAGGGACCAAACGTGTAATTTTGACCAAACTATAGGAACTATTTCAGTAATTTACTCTCTCTCTCTCTCTCTCTCTATATATATATATATATATATATATATATATATATATATATATATATATATATATATATATATTATTATTTTTATCTATATAAAAATTTTAATATATACTCACCGTGGTTTCCACGGATTATAACATCGTTAAATAAATAGATTTTTATACCACGTTACTCCGAAAATGGTCCCATGTCAAGTTGTTAAACACTTAAATGTGATCAATTCAAAACCGAATATACTAGTCCCAGGTTAGATCGACATGTTTCCTCTAAAATAAATCAAACAATACTTCTTATAAAAAACATAAATATACATCTAAATATAGAAGAGGTCACCTCTAAAGACATCAAGAACAAGACCATCACCACAGCTACAAATACAAGAAACTGCCATGAACCAAGCACATAAACCTTCATCAATTTCCCTATTTTAACCTTCCATTTCCCTTCATAAACCCTGTTAACATCTTCAATCACCGTGTCCAAGAAGGGCAGTTTCGTCAATCTCACACACCTGCTCATTCCATTCCACAAATTAGCAACATCTTCATCGCTTTTCAGTCGGTTCTTGATGATCCCCATTTCTCTAAGCAACTTCACATCTTCTTTGGTATCAATAATCCCATTCATCAACTCGATGTAACGAGTCAAAATCAACGGCCCAGATGCTTTGCATACCTCGTAAGCGACCAGATTTCTTAATACGACATCTGTATTTACATCAAAACTCACGATGGGTAGAAATAACTTAGACGTCTTATTATCAAAGTCAATGGTCAAGATCCCACCCGATGAGGGAGAAAATCCGAATCCCGCTTTAACAAGCTCGGTGACCGAAGGGATCGAGATTTCCTCCATTAATGGTGGTTTACTAGTACATTCTACGCTTGAAATTTGTTTATCTTCATCATAACATACTTGTTGTTTCAAGATTCTTACCATGGATGTGTTGGAAATGATCGCGAGAGGGAAATTTACTAAAAGTTTAACCGGTTCCGAAGATATCAATCTTTTAACAAAGTTCTGTATGTCATCGATGATTCGTTGGAACTTGTGTCGAGTTTCTTGTACTTGTTCTTCAGCATGACCTTCATTAGTTGTTCCATACCATTGTTGTTTGATGTTGGGATCAATGATCATGTGATATAGAAACTCTAGCACGTGGGCACAATTTTCACTGGAGTGAAGATTGCACTCTTGATCCACAACCGTAAAAGGCGAAAGCTCTTTATGCAGCCCTAACAAAGTCGAAGTTAAATATTTCTGAGTAGATTCGGGAGATTGAGATTTGAATTTGAATTCCAACAACTTTTCCAAAAGAAAAATTGGAATCTGATTCTCTAACATCACAATATCTCTAAGAATTGCATCATGCCCAAATTTTCGACATGAAAAATCAACCAAATGGGACATTCTTGACGCTACTCGTGTGATCAATCTTCCTTTCTCGATATTATAAACATCAAGAAACTCGAGCAAGAATGAAACATCAAGGGACATCATCCAAGCTAGGGTTTCACCATCGAAATTTAGATACTTATGGTAACATGCTCTGATCTTTGGCTCGAAAACCACAAACTGATCAACAATTTGTTGAAACTTAACATTACTATCTTGCATTAGCTTTTGACATCTTTTGGCAGCAGAAAGTTTGTATCTTTCCATTTCATAGAGCTCGGGTCGCCAATGGTGGTAAGGGCCTAATGCTACTTGTTGTGGAATGTAAGACTCAGGTTTTGTGGACACAAGGACGATTGGGACATTGAATATACTCACCGGGATATCAGTATCTTCTTCTATGTCTTCATCGATGGCTTGACGAATTGTAAGGATCCACCGCTGGTCACTGGAAATTGGATTTGAGTTGGAATTCATGGTGAGATTTTGAGCATTTGATGCCGTATATGGTTTCTCTTGCAGGTAAGATAAATTTAGAAGGTTTGACGAAGAAATAAACATCAATAGGTGGTAACATATTCCAGTTAATTAATTACTAGTTTACAACCTTAACTCAGGTCCAATTTAATGCAAGTGGTAACGCCATTTTTGATATCATGTAGTGGAATAGGGTAAATAGTTTGGTTAGGATGGGTGAAAAATCTAAAATCTGCTATTATTCCTCAGCAACAAACTCTGTTCTTTTTTTGTCCGCTGATATGGGTATATGCTAGCTTTTGGTAATAATTTTGCAATTTGAAAAAAGGGAGTAGCTTATGATTACACTGAATTACATCATTCTACAATTCAATTATATAACAACATATTCACTTATAATCACTACTAGGGTATTATTGTGCATCATCATACATATATCAAACAGAAAAATTCAGATTGATACAAAAGTAAGTTGATGTTTATATTTTATAATGTAACATGAGGTCCTACTTGCGGAAGATCATACAAGGCTTTCTTAGTGAATCATAAATGAAGTAACAGCATGCATACATACACTCTTCAACCGAGTTTAGCCACCATCTGCGCCAGTAAGGATTGATGTAAAGAAGCGCAAAAAATCCCAACAAGAACACAACACATGTTGAACTAGAACTTCCATAGAAACACGTCATATCGATATCATACCATTTCTCAGTGCGTTTTTCTTCTTTAGAAGCCTGTGACTGAGTTATGCATCTATTGTCTAGTGGTGGTCCACAAAGAAGTGGATTGCCTTGGTAGCTCGCTTTTGTAAAGGTACTAAACTGTCCTTTCATTTCTGGGAGTCTACCCGACAAATTGTTGTGAGACACATCGAAAAAAGATAGAAAATTGATCTGAATCAGTTCTGACGGAACTTTTCCGGTCAAACTGTTTGAAGAAAGGTCCAAGCTTTCTATATTTGCAAGATTTGAGAAGCTCGCTGGAATGGGTCCAGTCAGCTGATTGTGAGACAGGTTTAAAGCGCGAATCTGGCTCAACCCCCCAAGTTCTTGTGGAATTTCACCTGTAAGTTTGTTACTAGATAGATCCAACCCTGTCATGTAATCAAGGATGCCACCCTTGTAGCTGAGAAAGAGCCTTTTTGTTGTATATTGAATTTCATCTTGTGTTTCCAATACTTCACTGTTGAGGTAGATAGGATGCATCCCCAATAGAATACTCCCATAATGGGGAGAGGAATCAAGCCTATACCTCACCTTCACATATTTGAAGAAAGCAAGGTCGGTTGGGCCAGTAATATTGTGAAGGCAGCTAGGTACGGAACCAGAAAGTGAGTTACCAGATAAGTCTAACAAGCTCACTTTACTTAATTGACACAACTGCTTCGGGATGGAATCACTCAAGTTGTTTTTTCTTAAAAGAAGAATCCTTAAAGTGGATAGTTCACCAAGAAATGTAGGAATCCTGCCTGACAAGGAGTTGTCGCCAATGTCCAAAGTCAAAACCTGAGTCAAATTACGAAAGGATTTGGGTATTGATCCAATGAATTTGTTGGAACCCAAAAGAAGATGCTCCATGTCTTGCAAATTCAAACAGGACGGGATGGGTCCGGAGAAAGAATTATGGGAGATATCAAGAAATGAAAATGGAGCTGCTCCACAAGGAAACGGGCCTTGGAAACTATTATTTCTCACCACCAATTCAGACAAGCTACTCATGTTGCTTATCCAATCAGGGATGATACCTGTAAACAAGTTATTGCTAATATCCAGAACGCTCAGAGATTCATGAGTTTCCTTGTTGCTCTTATTTCCAATTTTCCCTGTGAAATGGTTGCTATCTAAGTAAACCAAATAGAGGCTGCCCCAGGTTAAGTTTCCTGAGAGTACCTGGCCGTGCAACTTGTTCTTTGATAGTTTTAAGATCATCAAACTAGACTTTTTAGTAAAGAATCCCTTTGGTATTTCTCCTGATAACTCATTGTCTGATAAATCCAGCATCACTAATTCACTCAATTCACCGACTGAGGATGGGATAACACCACTTAAACTATTCATGGACAAATTCAAATGCCCCATGTTGGGAAAGAACTTTGGTATATCGTCAGGAAGAGTACCTATCATTCCATTCCCAGACATATCCAACTCCAGCATATTAGCATTCCTATACAAAGGCATACCGACAAACAAGTTGTTCCTTAGAACAAGACCTTCCAGATACGTGTTGTTTTTAACCAACCAATTTGGGAAGTGTCCCTCCAAGGAGTTCTGTGACATGTCTAGTAGCCGTAACTTGTGCTGGTGAACTAGAAACCCAGGAATGACATGTCCTTTAGGCATTTTCATATTACAATTAGATAGCTCAAGAATTTCCAACTGAAACATTGGAATCCAACCTATAGGCTCTTCTGTTTCCACCTCAAACTTGTCATTGTCGCTTCTGAATCGAACAACCTCAAGCTTTATATGATTGGATAAGGAGCTGAAGGAGAATGAACCTTCAAATTTGTTATGACTAAAATCAATATATTCGAGAGATGTAAGATTAGCAATGAGGGATGGCTTAAGTATCCCTGAGAATTGGTTTGAAGAAATATCCAACAACTTAAGAGATGATAGATTTTTCAAACACTGAGGCAGAGTTCCATGGAGCATGTTGCCACTAAGTTCCAACTCATGGAGGTTCTTCAACTCGCATAACCCTGTCAAACAAGAAAAAAAAAATGTTCTGCGTAAGCCATGAAACTCAAAGGGTAAGTTACAAAAGATTAACCTTCCAAAAATATATATGACTTTCATTTGCATGGTCATACGCCTTCAAAAAGATCAACCATCGAGGAAAGGTAATGTTGCAAAATAATCGTAACACTGAAATGTGCATACTTTAGATAACTTACCATGATCTGATAATGATCCATTAAGATAATTGTAAGCGAATGAGACAGCTCTCAGGGAAGATAATGCTGGTATTGCTGATGGGATGATCCCAACAAAACTGTTGCCACTCAAATCTAACATCTCCAAATGGTGGAAAGATGCAAAAGCTGGATTGAAACAAGAGAAATGTTGGTTGCTAAAGAAAACCATGGAAAAGGATATGTTACAAGTCATGTATGATTGATGGTTGAAGCTAGATAAGGTATTGGGCCACTTACCCACCCACCTCATTAACCTTTCATCTTCAGATGACTTCTTAAACCAATAATAATGTTGTTAATTAAGTAATGACGAAAGAACGTTACCTTCCATTGGTATTGTTCCATTGAAACCATTATCTCTCAAGAAGAGGACTTCCAAATCAGGCAAAGTAAAGATTTCTGAATTAGAGAGACGTGTCAATCAGTTTGATAAAACAATTAGCAAAAATGGAAACTAATAAATAATATTTGTATTGGATTTCTTTATTGACGACTCTTTTAAGATAAACATGCCTTGGACAGGAAAGGAACTTCCCCATGAAAAAGAATGTGAAAGATCAAGAATCTTGAGGGATGGGAGGGCACTTAGGCATGATATGATGCTCTTGTTGAAATTGTTATCTGATAGATTTATACTCTTCAGCCTTTTCAATTTCAATAGAGTCTTACAAGCTGTAAAATTGAAGGAAGGTACGTAAATCTTAGAGAAACCATGCATGGCCTTGTAAAGTTTGTAATTATGAAAGAATTTAGGATTCATTAGCATTTAGGAACTTCATCACTATTCACAAGTTAACATACCGTGGCTAGGATAAGCTCTCACAGGCTGTAGAAAAGAGAATTCATTTACCTTGGATATTTGGTGCGCTGTTGAGCTCTGTTTCACTTAAATCCAGCTCCTCCAGGTTAGTGAGATGTGATAATTCTGTAATACGAAAGAAAAACACATATATATCATGTATTATGCATGCTATTTTCAGATGTACAATTTTGAATATAGTTCATTAGTCTTTCTACACCACTCTAAACAGGTAGCCTTAGAGTATCTCACTTCTTCCTCAAAACCTTAATCAAAACCCTAAATCCCTAAAACAAAATTAAAAATCAAATCCCTTCACCAAAATCATCACCGACTCCTGTACTAAATCAAATAAACTATAGTCATAGCACGTACCTTGAGCTGGAAATGATCCCGACATTTGATTGTAGCTAAGATCCAAGTTTGTAAGCGATGAAAGGATACTTAGTGATGTTATAACGCTTTCATTAAATCTGTTGTAAGCAAGATTTAGAGTTTTCAACTTCCTCAATATGACATCCCTCTCAGAACCTACATTTAGACATTGAAGTAGTGAATTTGTAAGCTTTAGTTTGATAAGACAAATCAGGTTATGAGAACATACACAAGTATATATTCATATCTAATTTTAATAATGTTTATCTTTCAAGTATCAAGTCCTCACTGCAAATTTTCTTTGTCCCAAGAAAAGAAACGGGTCATATTTCAAGCTTCAACACATGAAAGAGTCATTCTGCTATATATGGTCTTGTAATGTTGCAAAAGAGGGATCTGTGTATGAATCCAAGGCGGCTATATTGGCATGGTGGTTTTATGATGATATTGATTTACCTTGAATCTCAAAGGTACCACTGAAGCCACAATAGCTTAGATCCAACGTCTCCAAGTTCTCTAAAGCAGCAAATTCTGCAATTCATTTGAAAAGGGTGCAAGTATCTTTAAAACAGGCATTTGTGCATGATAACTTAAAAGAAGATATGAAAAGACGAAAACATGCCACTGCTAGGGAACTATCATTCAGGCTAATGTGACTAATATCTCCAACTCTAACACCTTTTTTTACAAATTGTATCTAATTAAACCGACGATTAAAACCATTAGAAGTCCACGCCAACAATTTACATTTAAATATTATAAATATACACCAAGTCCAGCATGATTCTACTACTAATTAACAACCCCAAATTAACATGTTTCCGACCTTGTAAAAAAGTCAAGAACCAGATGCCAACCAAACTCCAATCGGCTCTCAATATTTGGAACCGGGCCAATCCTCAGTGAGATTGGTTTGTGTCCGGACTGGCTCCAAGTACTCGGTCCTGATGTCACCCCTAGCCTACTTTAGCACAACCCCTTAGGATTTCTACGTAGCTTATATTTTCATATTTTTCCAATTGCATATATGCATTTAAATTTTTTTCCCTTAGATGCAGTTAGAAGTAAAAAATTTATATTTGAATGTAAATACGTTTTATGATGTTAAGTTTAAAATGTGACTGAATTTCAAGAACTACGCATTTTCAAAATGTGTCTTTCCTTTTGTGATGTCAATTTTTGTAGTGAATATTGTGATTACTGTTGTGTTCCAGCCTCCAAAGCCTCCAAAGCTACAGTAGCCACCATTGTTGACAAAATGAAACCTACGGGACAAGTTTTTCTTCCCACCCTATGATGAACACACTTAATGAAGGCAACTACAATGGTGGCTGCCAAGACTATAAATAGAGACTTCATGCTTCAGTTGTAAGCATCCCAAAAACACAGAGAAACAGATAGTATAACACTTAGAGTGAGAGTGTTAGTGAGAGGGTTGGTTTTTTGTAATAGTTGAGTGTGAGAGTTGCTCCTCCTATTGTAATTCTATTTTATTGTTTAATAGAAGAATTTTCCAACCTCAACAATTACCACATACCAAATTTTTTTAGTGTAACTATTTTTGTGACGCCAAGTTATGGAAAAGTAACTGCTTATTTGACATCAAAAACATAAAACATTATATTTTATTTTACAAGTTTCAGAAAGTATATACAACTGAAAAAGCTAGAAAGATAGATATATGTAATTGTTAATAGAAAATATAAGTATAGGATGCAGGAATGTTTTACTATCAAATTGCACATTCAATATGTTTAGTCAACATCCACTTTAGTGTTTTTTAAACGTAAATTTAATAGATAATAGAACTAGTGATATTAATATATCATAAACATCTACCCAAGACCATGAAAAATTATTTTATAGGCAATTATGTATCGATCAATATCAATATCAATACCCATGTATCATAAGAATCAGGTAAATGGAAGGTAAGAATTAAGATGCAGGCAACCCCTTGCCTAAGGATAGAAGGACTACTTCCATAGATCACCACTGGCATAAATAACAGGCACGACCCCACACCAGATGATCTCCTTGGACCATAAGATAATATTTCTGTCTTCTGTTAGATAAAAAATGATATCTACAATTACATATACATTGAGACATGTATACTAAATTTCTTGGACTTTGTCCCTCTTTCTGCAGGAATTTTCATATCAGTACCACTACTTTGAAACATAAACAGAAGTCCCCCCTGCACCTATTCTGTCTCATTGATAAATAAGCTAATGCAACTGAAACACTTATGCTCCTTAATGAGTGAAGATCACACATAGACATGACACAACATCTCACAAGCACTCTATAAATATAGGTTCTCATGCATCGTACCAAATTGGAAACAAGATAAAATCAATTAAGTTCATATGGTCTACAAATGATACCCCGACAACTTTGGAAAGAGCTATATACAGGAATAGCACATACCTTGAGCTGGAAATGGTCCTGACATTAGACTGTGGCTAAGATCCAAGCTTGTGAGCAATGAAAGGGTATTTAAAGATCTTATGATGCTTTCGTTAAATTTGTTGCCCGCAACATTTAAAGTTTTCAACTTCTTCAATACAGAAACCCTCTCAGAACCTACATTTAGGAGTTGTAGCAGTTGAATTTATAAGCTCTAGGTTGATAGAGCAACAAAGCTGTTTAGGAGTATATATATATATATATATATATATATATATATATATATATATATCCATTTTTCTAATATTGTTATGCTACCCTTACAAGAATTATTATCATATCTGACAAAGTGACTTGATTGTAGTGTATTGTGGTAGTTACTATCACTAATACAGATACTATATTGGCATGATGGTTTTATGATGATACTGATTACCTGGAATCTCAAAGGTACCATTGAAGCCACAGTCGCTTAGATCCAGCATCTCCAAGTTCTCTAAAGCAGCAAATTCTGAAATTCATTTGAAAAGGGTGCAAGTATCTTTAAAACAAGAATTTGTGCATGATATGATGATAACCTAAATAAAGAAAAACGAGTAAGACGCAAACCTACCATTGGTAGGGAAGTTTCCATTCAAGCTAGTGTGGCTAAGATCCAAGACTTTGAGTGAAGCGAGTGTCTTTAATGATGGAAGGATGTCGTTATCGATATCACGATTCCCACTAAGGTCTAGTACCTCCAACTTCTTCAAACTTGACAACCTTTCAAGTCCTGCAAAAGAGAAATTTTTTAACACGGGCATCCTTGTCTTTTGATATTGAAAGGACAACCTTTTGAGCAACATCGATAAATACTAAAAAGTTGTAGCATAAATTGCAGGATATGAAGTACACATAAAAACTTGTGTTCAGTCTTTTATAAATAGAAAAATATTATCCAACTACTAAGTTACATAAGAAGCGTCTTTGAGTGTACATAAATTAGTTGGATGTTGTGTTCATAAATTAGTGCTCACTCGAATAAATATGACATTGGAACCAGGTGAAAGAAATACTACAGCAATTACTCACGTTGTACCTGTCTTAATAAACTCTTTATCAAGAAAATTATCTGACAAATTGAGACTAGTCAACTCATTAAAATGAAGAAACAAGGAAACATTCAATGGCCACAACTTGCTCTCATTATCCATGTAAACATCTTTTGCCCCTCTTAAATTGTACAAAGAGAGTTCTGTCACATGCCCTGTTGTTGTGCTGCAGTTGATCCTCTCCCAATCACAACAGTTGTTGCCACCATCACCAGGTGTACCACTGCCATAATCAACCCAGGTAGGGAGAAATTTGTCAATTTCAGAATCATATGACTTCATAAGGGAGGCTTTGATTTCCAGTAGTGCCTTTCTCTCCTCTTCTACACAATCCCCTTGTGTATGCCCAGCCACTAGAATATGTATCATCATTAACATCAACAATGAATATTGCAATGATTTCCGCTTACTACAAGCCCAACATTCCATTTTAGTAGCAAATGGTGGCTTTGTAGACACTCACAACATTAAACTTCCGGGTAGATTTGGTTGCTTAGCTTTGCTTGGTAAACATTTGATATATGATGAAATGAATATGTATGAACGCTCAAAATTTCCACACATAAGTCATCAAGTCAATGCTCAAAATTTCCACACATAAGTCATCAAGTCAATGGTAACAATTCAACACAAAACTCTATTCCATCTATTCCAATATTCCATTGTCACCCACTCCTTCAACTAAACATTTAAGACATGGCATTTGTTGACTTTTCAACAAACTTCCAAAGTCTCCATTCACATAGAATATAATAGGTTTATTAATTTTTTTTTGCGCAATTACTTTAGAAAAACGAAATATTTATTAACTAAAAGAAAACAAAACCCAGATATCATACCTTTGTTTACTGGTAATGTCCAGACTCGCAAACCTCCTTGCGATTTCCACGGATGGATTTTATCAATTTCTGGTAAACAACCAATTGAGAGCCATTGCTAGAGATCACAGTAGCCGACATTGAAACCTGCTTCAGTGAATTTGAAATTGCAATAACCATAACATGATGAGTAGGCCTTTCCCCCACTAAATAATTGTTATGTGTCCATTGTTTGGATGGGATAATTACTTAGTGGTCTATTTTAATTATTGCTTTTGTTTTCCTGTTTCCTAAGAAGTTAGGATTGTGCTAGAATAAAGGGCAAAGACCTTTTGTTGGGAATATAGCAGAAAATTGCTCCAAAACCTTCTCTCTTAACTTCCTCTGTTTCTTTCTCACTGTCATTCCGATCGATCCACATCAATAATCATTTTCACCACCACTCACCGACGACGTTGATGGTACAGGGTCTCGGCCCTCGATTTAGAGGGGTGTGTGGCAGTGGCTAGAGAGTGAAGGCAGGGGCGAGATGGGGTTGTCATAGTGGGTTCGTTAAACGGGATTTTGTCAACGGAAGGGGCCAGAGCCCGGAGGATAGACAGAGGGGTTGGGGATTTTAAAGGGAAAGGGAAATGGGAACGGGAAAGCTAGTTTTGATGGAGCCGTAAAAATCAAGTGTTACCATTATTTTTGAAAAATAAAATATTTAAGTTACGAACAAAATATATTATAAAAAAATATAATAAACTTTTGTTTTTTGATTTTTATAAGTTGTAGATGTGTATATTTTAATTTTTATAATTTTAGTCTATATTCTAAATTTTGTTATGAATTTTGGTCCGAAATTTTTTTGAAATTATTTTTCTTTTACGAAATTATATACTTATTTTTTTTTTAAAAACTTTTTAAAGGCATTTTTGAAATTTTTATACACTATTTTGAATTCTTTTACAACCTTTTAAAACTTGTATTATAATCTCTTTTTAAATTTTTCTTTACACTTCTATGTAACGTTTTTATAGTCTTTATTGTCTTTTAAACTTGAACTACAATTTTTAAAAATATCTTTCTTATACATTTGCATTTGTACAATTATTTCGACGTTTTTCACTCACAATTTATGTTGTGTAACGTATTTTTTATTACACTTTTGTTAAAAAGATGTTTTAAACAAGTTTTTTAAAAAAGAACAATAAAAAAGTTTTAAACAAATTTTTTACAAAAGAAAATTTTTAAATTTGTAAAATAATTGTTATAGAATGCAACAAGTTCAAACATTAGTGCGACGTCCCAAAAATTCATAGTAATTATTTTTTTGTTTTGTTTTTTAAAAGATAAACCATACAAACAAGTTGTTCCAAGACCAATCAAAGTGAATATATTATTTAAACATCAGAGTAAAAAATCACAAATAGTCACTGCGAAAACTCTAGGGATGATGTGCAGTCAAGCCGGACATTTCCCTTTCGTACCGAAAGTACCTGAAACCATAAACATAAAACTGTAAGTACAAAGCTTAGTGAGTTCCCCAAAATACCACATATCATACATACAATAGAGATTGATATGTGTCATCCATAGTCTCATAATTGTCATTATGCCATGAGCTGTAACATGGTCTTTCCTTGCCAAGCCGGGGCAAAAACCCGAGTCTTATAGGCAAGTGCCAAGAGCCACATCTTGGTCTTCCATGCATGTATCACAAAGACAACTAGCATACTACATATAACTACCAGGAGTCCAAATCCTGGTCTTGCATACAATTTGCCGGGAGCCACCTCCAAGTCTTTCATACAATTTGCAGGGGCCACCCTAGTCTTCCTATGTAACATATATCAATGGGTCGGCAATGGTGTCTTTGACCCCCAAGTATATTGAGGAGACTCACCTGAACCACAAAGCCGACTAAAAACCCAACTCAACGTCGCATCGACCGCAACTAACAACTCACCGCCAAAAGATGGGTGTTGAACACCTCCTATCAATCCACACATGGTAAACCCTAAGTTTACCTTCTAAAAATAGAAATTTGTGATGGGTTTGAGCCATAAGAACTTTCCTATGTGCACATGCAAACCCTAATGCTTGGATCTAGGTTTCTCTAATTGAACATGCAATGTATCCAAGACTTCTATTGATAGATCTAGTATAAACATTCAAATCATAACATAAGAAAACAGATCTAAAGGAGTACCTTGAGTTGCTTGCTTGAATCTTCTTGTCTTTGGAGCTTAGAGTCACAATTGTCACTCCTCTAATGGCTTACAAACACTAACTAGCAAGAGGATGATGATAGAGAGAGAGAGAGAGGAGGGTGAGAAAATCGGCTCTAGGGTTTCTTGGGATACAAGAGTGCCGATTTCCTCCACCCAAAGGGTCTATATATACTATTGGCTACTAGGGTTACGTCCTCACAAGACCTAGGCTCTGATACCAAGTGTTGGATTCAACTTTGATGAATCCCCTATTATGAACAAGGAAGAAGAACGACAAACAAAGGAATAAAAGAAACTCGGAAATTTCCTTAGGCTGCTAGTATATTTCTTATTAAGGCAGAAAAATGAATTATAAAACTTCAATTACATATCCCTACTTATACTAAACAAAACAAGAGTTTGACTCTAATACAAAAACTTTGAAAGAAAGTAAAAAACAAAACTTTCCACAAAATACCCCTACACATAATATCCGATTAACCCAACAATCGTGTGCAAACCTTCTCCAAGAGCTGTGGGGTCCAGCGGGTTTGTTTCAGCCAAATGTGTTGATTGTTGTTGGGCCTGGTGTGGTTGATGAGTTGAACGATAAGGTCTATACTACTGCTGATATAGGTGTCCGTAATTCCATGGGTAGGACCAACCTTGCTGAGTAGGAAAAAGACATGGTGGTGGAGAGTATGCAACCCAATACGGGTATGGGGCATTACCCAGAGGTGCACCTGGAGGTCTGGTGCTGTGATTACCAAAAGGAGCACCGCGACCACAAGTGTTGTTTCCGCCATGACCACGGTTACTATGTTTATAGGGCGGCAATTTTGGTTTAATCAGGGTCGGCGATTATGGTTTGGAGGAGTTGGTTCATCAGCTATGGCGGTGTGTGTAGCAATAAGGGCTCCACCAGAAGAGTTTATGGTTGTGTTATTGCTCTCTCGACTGGATTGGAGATGTTGTTCAAGTTGAAGCATGCTACATGCCATTTCCCATGTTGGCAGGCTTTGGTTGATAAAAAAGCCACAATATCAAATTCAGAGGGTAAGCCATGTACCAGTTGAAGTACAAGATGATTTTCTGTTACCAGACTTTCAACATCGTCGAGTTGCGAGGCCAAATCCTTAGGCATTGACAGTAGTCTTCCAATGATGACATGGCTGAGAGTTTGAGGTTGTTGAACTCATGTTCCAAAGCTGTTGCATTAGATCCCTTATTGTTGAGGAAGATTGATGATAATTTCTTCCATGATTCATATGTTGTGGTGTCGGGTTCCAATATACGAACCAGAAGATTATCAGAAAGTGCACCGTGTATCCACTGGAGAACAATAGTATCAATTTCAGACCATGATTCGTATGTCGCATTGTTAAGAATAATTATGAATTATTGTGTTATGCACATTTTATTTGATGTTTGAATAAATCAAAGTTCCAATGAGTGTGTTCCTGGTCTTTGGCAACTAGTCAAGTTAGTTCCTGTTTTTCAGCTATGCTTTAGTATAAGTAGAGAGGCAAATGTATGTTGAATGTATTCCTAGTTTTAATTACTTTTGTTCAGTGAATAAAGTAGAATACTTTGCCTCATATTGTTCCCTGTGTTTTCACTTGTCTTTTTTGTGTATTCCTTCACTGTGCAGTTTTTTAGAACTGTTTTTTCCAGATTTGCCCTTCCCTGCTCCTTATCAAATTTGTCCCCTGTGCAGCTTCTCCTTTTGTTGTGTTACTTCCCATTTTGGTAATAAAAGACTTTATTACCCCTGCTATTTACCAACACTTGGTATCAGAGCAAAGGCTGGTTGTTGTATGCCAAAGTACCAAACTCGTGAAGAGATGGCAGGAAGCAATGGAAATGGGGAAAAAGAGAGTCCAATCACCTTTCACTACCCGATGCTGTCAAGAAGCAACTATTCTGCATGGGCTATAAAGATGAGAGTTTTCATGCAAGCCCAAGGAGTCTGGGAGGCAGTGGAACCCAGAACGGCCAACACAGCTGTGGAGATCAAGAAAGACAAGTTGTCATTGGCTGCTATTTACCAAGGGATTCCCGAGGACCTGTTGTTGTCCTTGTCTGAGAAGAAGACAACTAAGGAAGCATGGGATGCTTTGAAGGTGATGTTCCTAGGAGCAGATCGTGTCAAGACAGCAAGGATTCAAACATTGAAAGCTGAGTGTGAATCCTTAAACATGAAGGAATCAGAAGGGGTTGATGACTTTGCTGCCAAAATAAGCAACTTAGTAAGTTCTTTGCGTACATTGGGGGACACAGTGAATGAGTCCCATGTAGTGAAGAAGATGCTTAGGGCAGTATCCACTAAGTTTCTCCAAATTGCTTCAACTCTTGAACAATTTGGGGACCTGGAAACAATGACAACTGAAGAAGTCATTGGGAGGCTGAAGGCTCATGAAGAAAGACTGAAAGGACATGGTGAAAGTGAAGTAAGAAAGCTTCTCTTAACCCACCAAGAGTGGACTGAGAGAAACAAGAAGAAAGGAGAAGGCAGTTCAAGGTCAACCCCAAAAGGAAATTGTGGTGGGTCATCACAGGGAAGAGGAAGAGGCCGAAGCAGGGGTGGTCCTTGTGGTGGTCGAGGTGGTCGAGGCAGAGGTGGTTCTAACCAGCAGAAAGAAAGAAGCCATAGACAAGATAAAAGTGAAGTCCAATGTTACAACTGCCAAGAGCTCGAGCACTATGCAGCCGAGTGCAAGAACCCAAAGAAAGAAAGGAATCATGAAAGCAATTTGATCTAGGAAGACAATGAGCTAGCTTTGTTGTTGTCATCCTTTGAAGCCAAAGAAGAGACAGGGTAAGTGTTCTTGAATGAAGAAAAAGTCATCCCCAAGCTAAGATCAAATGGTGATGTTGCAAGTAACTCAAACATGTGGTATCTGGACACAGGAGCCAGCAACCACATGACTGGAGAGAGAAGCAAATTCCAAGAGTTGGACACCACAATCTAGGGCTCTGTCAAGTTCGGTAACAACTCAAAAGTCAGAATTAAAAGAAGGGGTATGATCAGTTTCCAATGCAAAAATGGTGAGCAAAGGAAACTAAGAGAGGTATACTATATACCTGAGTTGTGTAGTAATATTATAAGCCTTGGCCAACTCTCAGAAGGTGGAGATGAAATTAGAATCAAGGAGAATTTCTTGAGAATATATGACTCCAGGATGAGGCTACTCATGAAGGTTCAGAGATCACCAAACAGGCTCTACAAAATTGAGCTCACAGAGGTCACTCCAAGATGTCTTGTAGCTGAAATAAATGACCCAACCTGGTTATGGCACACTAGGTTAGGTCACTTGAACTTCACTGCCTTGATGATGATGTCAGATAAAGGGATTATAGAAGGAGTGTCTAAAATAATTGTACCATCCCACCCATGTGAAGGCTGCCTGGGTGGAAAACAAACAAGAAATCCATACCCATCGTGTACAACTTTCAGAGCCAAGAAGAAATTAGAGCTGATTCACGAAGATTTGTGTGGCCCTGTGTCACCTCCTACACCAGCAGGAAACAAGTACTTCATGCTCCTGGTTGATGACTACAACAGGGTGATGTGGGTATACCTGCTAAGAACGAAGGATGAAGCTCTCTAGTCATTCAAAAAGTTTTAGAGCAAAAGTGGAAAACGAGACCGGAGAGAAGATTAAAGTCTTGCGATCAGATAGAGGAGGAGAATTCTTGTCCAACCAATTTACCAATTATTGCAGTGAAACAAGGATCGGTAGACAATACACCTCCCCATAATCCCCACAAAAAAACGGGGTGGTGGAGAGGCATAATCGCACGGTGGTTGAAATGGTAAGAAGTAATCTAATAACCATGAAGCTTCCACACACGCTATGGGGAGAGGCTGTGAGTCACGCCATTTACGTATTAAATAGAATAAGTACGAAGGCCTTGAATGATTCCACACCCTACGAGATGTGGACTGGTCGCAAACCTCATGTAGGCCACTTGAGGGTGTTCGTTTGCCTTGCACACGTAATGATTCCCAAGAATCAGTTGAAGAAATTGGATGAGAGAAGTAAGCGAGCAGTATATCAGCGGAATGAAAAGGGAACAAAGGCTTACATGCTTTTTGATACTGTCACTAGGACAATTCACGTTAGTAGAAACGTTGTGTTCCAAGAAGATAAGGCGTGGATGTGGGAGAAGGAATCGAGAGTCAATGGTACACCTGGATTAAGCTTCACCGTTGAAGGATTTGACTTCAACCGTGAGGGTATCGATGATCTTGAAGGCACCAGATCTATTCATGGGTCTACCCCATCTACACCCGATACTCACATATCCTCCGTCAATATGGACTGGACCAGAAGTGTATCCCAACCCAATACTGATTCGGACCCTCAAATAAGCCCACAAGGAAGTCAGTCAAACAACACGACTCCATTAAACCCTCCGATAACACCAAATTCGTCCAATTCACCCAGCATCGCCTCAAGTTCGACTGGTGGAGGTGCTCCCAAAAGGTTTCGTTTGCTCACGGACCTCTATGAAAATACCGAAGAAATCGAGCTGCCACCGGAGGAACTGATGTTAATGTGCAACGATGACTAACCTGGGAGCTACAGTGAAGTGATTCGAAAGAAAGAGTGGGTAGAAGCGATGAACACTGAGATAGCTTCAATTGAGAAGAATAAGACTTGGAGCTCAGTCGAACTCCTAGAAGGAAGGAAGCCAATCGGATTAAAATGGGTTTTTAAGGTGAAACGTGACCCAACAGGAAGGACTATGAAGCACAAAGCAAGAATCGTGGCAAAGGGCTACGTTCAAAAACAGGGCATCGATTATGAAGAAGTCTTTGCGCCAGTAGCGAGAATTGAAATAGTCCGGGTCATTTTATCACTTGTAGGCTCGAATGGTTGGCATGTACACCACCTAGACGTGAAATCTACGTTCTTCAACGGGCACCTAACTAAAGAAGTCTATGTCACACAACCTCAAGGATTCGAGAAGAAGGATGAATTTGGCAAAGTGTATAAACTCTACAAAGCCCTGTATGGCTTGAAACAAGCTCCCAGAGCTTGGCATTGGTGTTTAGACAAGTACTTAAAGAGTTTGGGTTTTAAAAGGTGTGGTCAAGAATATTTAGTGTACATAAGGTCAAAGAATGGGAATAAGTTAATCATTGGAGTATATGTAGATGATCTACTTGTGACAGGAAGCAACCCAGAAGATGTGAAGGACTTTAAAAAAGAAATGAAGATCAGGTTCGAGATGAGTGATCTCGGCCTGTTAACATATTATCTTGGAATTGAGCTGAATCAACAAGGTAATGGAATCACGCATAAGCAGGAAGCTTATGCCAAGAATATTTTGCTCAAAACCCGGATGTTAGACGGCAATCCCACCAAGAGCCCGATGGAACAAAAACTCTCTTTGACCAAAGATGGTGATGAAGAGCTGGTGAACCCAACAGAATACAGGAGCATTGTTGGCTGCCTAAGGTATCTTACTCACACTAGACCCGATATTACTTTTGCAGTTGGTGTTGTTAGTCGTTTTATGGAAAATCCCTATATAAAACATCTCCAAGCTGTAAAGGGAATCCTCAAATATGTGAAAGGGACCTTGAACTATGGTCTAGTCTATTCTAAAGGAGGTGAATAGGTCACTATCTCAGGCTTTACAGATAGTGACTTGGCCAAAGATATTAATGACAAGAGAAGTACATGGGGAATGACTTTTTATGTGAATGGAAACTTGGTCACATGGGCATCTCAAAAGCAAAGGGTCGTGGCTCTCTCATCTTGTGAGGCAGAATTCATTGCTGCCACCATGGCAACTTGTTAGGGCATATGGCTAAGGAGACTTCTCACAGAAATCACAGGACAAAAAGTACCACCTGTGACATTGTTTGTAGACAACCAATCAGCACTTGACCTGATGAAAAACCCTGTATTTCATGGTAGGAGCAAACATATTGACATTCGGTATCATTTTATCAGAGAGTGTGTTGAAGATGGAGAAATTATTATTACTCATGTGTGTCGGAAAAGCTAGAAAGCAGACATTCTCACAAAGTCCCTAGCAAGAGTGAAGCATGAAGAGATGAGGGACTTAATTGGAGTGAAGAAGGTTCAGAATTAAGGGGGAAAATGTTAAGAATAATTCTGAATTATTGTGTTATGCACGTTTTATTTGATGTTTGAATAAATCAAAGTTCCAGTGAGTGTGTTCCTGGTCTTTGTCAACTAGTCAAGTTAGTTCCTATTTTTCAGCTATGCTTTAGTATAAGTAGAGAGGCAAATGTATGTTGAATGTATTCCCATTTTTAATTATTTTGTTCAGTGAATAAAGTAGAATACTTTGCCTCATATTGTTCCCTGTGTTTTCACTTGTCTTTTCTGTGTATTCCTTCATTGTGCAGTTTTTTAAAGCTGTTTTTTCCAGATTTTCCCTTCCCTGCTCCTTATCAATTTTGTTCCCTGTGCAACTTCTCCTTTTGTTGTGTTACTTCCCATTTTGGTAATAAAAGACTTTATTACCCCTGCTATATACCAACACGCATCACTGACTTTGGGTGCTGCACTTCCGTCAATGTGATGCAGAACTTTGTATCTTTTTCATGAAGCTTGAATAACTTCACCCAAGAAGAATAGGTAACCTTGATGACATCAAGTATTTAGACCTTATGTTGGATATTGGTGATAGTGTACACCAGGTGAAGTGTTGGCTTTGTGCTACTTTCTGGGTGTTCTATGGTCGACATATCTGTTGTGACAGGGGATGCCGCCGGTAGTGATTTTTAGGGTTTTGAGCTTAGCTCTGATACCATAAAGGTTTATGATAATCACCTGCAGATCTCGTTCGTTGATACAAGTATATATACAAATACAAGAACCGAATCCTTATAATAAGGAAAGAATCAAATACAATAATCTAAATATATACACTATTTTTTATTGATTAATATAGTAATGATGGCTACATACCTTCCATGCAATGCGAAATACTATACATAAACTTGTGTGCATCTACCAAAATCGTATTTTTATGAATGACTTTAATATAAAGTACACTGAGGAATGACTAAAGACTTTAATGGTTACTCAAAATTACTATTGATGACTTATCACGAAGACCAAAAAAAACTATTGATGACATATGAGAAAGACTCAAAATTACTATTGATGACATTTAATGACTAACGCCTAAAGAGTTATACAATGTATTTACAAATGTTTCTTATTACCCAAAAGTAACTCTTTGTACATTACTCATAATGATTTTAATGATATTTCCAGGGTTCATATTTATTTGAGAATGTGCCAATTTTTTGAATTTTCAAGATGTTGAACCCTTGAACCCTTTATAGTTTGATTTCATTATTTTCCTTGCGGTGGGAGCCTAGTGGTTGAGGTACGTAATTCCAAACAGAAGGTCTACAGTTCAAACCATGACACATTTGAAATATTACTAGTGTTCCGTAATTGATTTCCCACATTGGCCTTGGGGCAGATTTACGTGGGCCGCTCAAATGGTGTTGTTTACCTTTTTTTTTCATGATGTTGAACTCCGGTGCTACTCACTAGGCTTCTCGAGCCTAACGTATGTATTTTGACAGATTGAAGACTATAGAGGAGGGTTGGATATTTAGAAGGCCACAATTGATGTAGTTCTTACTTGAGACTTATGTGATATTATCTTGAACACGCTCGTACTCTTAAACTTTTAGATTGTAAACCTTATTAAAAAAAACTAAGACTTTGGGACCATTTTACGAAAAGGATGATTTTAAGAATGTTAAATGATTTTAGACAGTTAAGCGTTATGAGTGGTGTATGCATGCTTGTGAGGTACGATGGGGTGAGATTTTATTTTTTAAATTTAGTTATAAAAGTATTAAAAAAATGTAAAAGAAAACAAAAAAAACAAATTAAAAGGGTATCAACAGATTCATTTGTAGTAATTTACTTTAATATGTACCAAGTAACTTTAGAGTTTAGACTGTATTCTCATATATAATCATAGGAGGCCACCACAACAACATTTTCAAAGAGGTGATAAAGTGGAAGGCAAGTGCAGTTGTGTTCTCTCTTGTGCAAATACTGGTTTTGAGGTTATGGATTCCTACTAACGAGTACTACTATTATATAAATTTATAGCTTATAAACATTCATTACCTAGACACCAGCCGAAGCAAAGGTGTTCAAACTTCAAATAATCAATACAAGAAAGCAATACAGAATTTGTTTCATAACAGATTCTAAGCAATAATAGATTCAGCTATGTTGCCTACCATAAATTTAACCGGTTTACATAGTCTTATTGCGCACCACCACATAAAAGTCAACACATAATATTATAAATAGATACAAAACCAAATTCACATTTATTGCATACATCACTCTTTCTAAATAATCAGGTCCTACTTACGGAAGATGATACAAGCCTTCTTTACTGAATTATAAAGAAAGTAATAGCATGTATACATACATTCTTCAACAGAGTCTAGCCACCTTCTGCGCCAGTAAGGATTGACGTACAAAAGGGCAACAAATCCCAATAAAAACACAACCAATGTTGAAATAGAACTTCCATAGAAACACACGATATCAATTTCATACCATTTCTCAGTGCCTTGTTCTTCGAGAGATGGATGTGTTGTTACATGTGGTTCAGTGGCACATTTCTTCTCCAGTGGTGGTCCACAAAGAAGCGGATTGCCTTGGTAGCACGCCTCTGTAAAGGTACCAAACTGCTGTTTCATGTCTGGGAGTCTACCCGACAGATTGTTGTGAGAAACATTAAAAACTCCTAGAAAAGTCAGCTCAATCAGTTCTGATGGAACTTTGCCAGTCAAACCATTTGAAGAAAGGTCTAAGCTCTCCAGTTTAGCAAGATCTGAGAAGTTCACTGGAATGGGTCCAGTCAGCTGATTGTGAGACAGGTTCAAAGCAAGAATCTGGGTCAAAAACCCCAGTTCTTCAGGGATTTTACCTGTCAGTTTGTTGCACGATAAATCCAATCCTGCCATGTAATCAAGAATATTGCCTTTGTAGGGACGAGACATGCTTTTTGTTGTAAACTGAACTTCGTCTCGTGTTTCAATCACTTCGGGATAGAAGTTGGTAGAAAGCCCCCTCTGAGGATCACTTCCATCCACGTAAGTGAAATCCGTGAAAGACTGACTCATCATTCTTTCAATGAAAGCAAGGTAACGTGGGCCTGTAATATTTTGAAGGCAGCTAGGTATTGAACCAGAAAGAGAGTTACTGGATAAATCTATCAAACTCACATTACTTAATTGGCATAATTGCTTCGGAATAGAACCGCTAAAGTTGTTATTTCTCAAAACAAGAATTCTTAAATCGGATAGTTCGCCAAGAAATTCGGGAATCCCGCCCGACAACTTGTTGTTGCCTATGTCCAAAATCAAAACCTTAGTCAAATTACCAAAGGAAAGAGGAACTGATCCAGTAAATCTGTTGGAACCCAAATAAAGATGCTCCATATTTTGCAAATTTAAGCAGGATGGGATGGGCCCGGAGAAAGAATTCTGTGAGATATCCAGAAACGAGAATGGAGCTGTTCCACAAGGAAACCGACCTTTCAAACTATTATTTCTCACCACAAGTTCAGACAGGTATTTCATATTGCTTAACCAGCTAGGAATGACACCTGTAAATAAGTTATTGCTAATATCAAGAGCTCTCAAACCTTCAAGATTTTCCTCCCAGTTCTTAATTCCGATTTTCCCTGTGAAACGGTTGCCATCTAAGTAAACCCATTGGTGGTTACCCCAGCTTAGGTTTCCTGAGAGTACCTCCCCATGCAAGTTGTTCCTTGATAGTTTCAATATATCCAGGTAAGAGAGGTTTGTAAACAATTCCTTTGGTACTTCTCCTGATAACTCATTATCGGATAAATCTAGTACTTGTAATCTGCTCAAATCACCATATGACGGAGGAATAGCACCACTTAATGAGTTTCTGGACAAATTCAAACGATTTATGTTTGGAAAGAACTTTGGGATATTGTTTAGAATAGTACCTTTCATGTGATTTCCAGACAAATCCAACCACTTCATATTAGCATTCCTATACAGTGGAAAACTGTCAAAGGAGTTGTTCCTTAGATTAAGAACTTGCAAATTCGTATTGTTTTCAATCAACCAATTTGGAAACTGCCCTTCCAAGGAGTTGTGGGACATGTCTAATTCTAGTAACTTGTGTTGGTGAAGTAGAAACCCCGGAACAAGATGTCCTTTATGAAAATTCATATTGCAATTAGATAGAGCAAGAACTTTCAACTGAAACTTTGGAATCCAATCTATAGCCTCTTCTGTTTCCACCTCAAACCTGTCATTGTCGCTTCTAAATCGAACTACCTCAAGCTTTGTAAGATTGCAGAAATAGCTGAATGAGAATGAACCTTCAAATATGTTATGACTAAAATCAATGTACTCGAGAGATGTGAGATTAGCAATGAGTGAGGGCATAAGTATCCCTGAGAATTGGTTTGAAGAAATATCCAACAACTTAAGAGATGTTAGACTGTCAAAACACAGAGGCAGACTTCCATGGAGCATGTTGTTACTAAGATCCAACTCCTGGAGATTCTTTGACTCACAGAATCCTGCCAAAAAAAAAAAAAAAAAAGTTGTTCGCTCATTTAGGCATCTGAAAGAGTAACTATCGGGGAAAGGCCAATTTAACCATACCGTAACAGCATTTCATTTATGCATTTGTCCTAAAAAATCCTAGACTTCTAATCGTGCATGCTTTAGATAACTTACCATCATCAGATAATGAGCCATTAAGACTATTTTCAGCGAATGAGAGAACTCTTAGGGAAGATAATCCCTGTATTGTTGATGGGATGCTCCCAACAAAACTGTTTTCACTCAAATCCAAGATCTCAAGATGACGGAAAGATGCAAAAGCTAGATGAAAACAAGAGAAGAGAAGGTTACTAATTAATAAAAACCCTGAAAAAGGATTTGATATAAGTGATGATTATTGATGAATGAAGCTGGTTAAGCTGTGGGGAAAAACCGCTACCTTCCATTGGAAGTGTTCCACTGAAACCATTACGTCTCAAGAGGAGGACTTCCAAATCACGCAAATCATTAAACTCTGAATTACATAGAAGGACGTGTTAAACAATTAGCAAGAAAGAGAAATTAATAAATAATAATGAAGATGAAATATAGTATTTTAGTTTTTTAACGATGACTCCTTTTGAGGTAAACATGCCTTGGACAGGAAAGGAAGTTCCCAGTGAAGTTGAATAGGATAGATCAAGAATCTTGAGGGATGGGAGGGCAGTTAAGCATGATATGATGCTCTTGTTGAAACTGTTACCAGAAAGATTTATACTCTCCAGCCTTTTCATTCTTGATAAGCTCTTACAGTCTGCAAAAGGGAAGGCAATTCTTAAAGAAACCATCCATGGTCTTATCAAGCATGTAACTATAAATCTTCATTTACCTTGGATATTGGGTGTGCCAAGGTACCAGGTATTACTTAAATCCAACTTCTTTAAGTTAATCAGATGAGCTAATTCTGTCATATGAAAGAAAAACATATATCACACATCATGCTTGCTATTTTCATATGTACATTTTGAAGCTAGTTTGGTGCATTATATGTTCGCTGGTATTTTTACATGATTGTAACTAGGTACCCTTATTTAACGTGCAATACCAGTTCACCACAATAGGCATTATATTTTGATAAATGTTTTTCAAGGGATGCTTATATAAGTAATTAAAAGATTATAGGTGTTTCGGTTGCGTTAATCTAATTAACAATTAGATATATGTTCACAAACACTGTATAGATATGCGTTCTCATGTATCACCGTAAATTGGAAACAATGGAAAAGCTCTTTCTGGAGAACATATATGAAGTATAAAAATACATCCACTTTTACTTCTGTTATGCATTAGTCAAAAGAATTAAGACTCCATTACATTTTTCTTTTGTCCAATAAAAGAAACAGGCCATATTTCAAATTTCAAAACCTGGAAGAGTCATTCTGTTAGGGTCGACTTGTAATGTCGCAAAAGGTAAATTTGTGTATGAATCCAATGTGATTATATATTAGCATGATGGGTTTAAGATGACAAATTGATTACCTTGAATCTCAAAGGTAATATTAAAGTAACAAAAGCTTAGAGACAACACCTCCAAGTTCTCTAAAGCTGCAAATTTTGCAATTCATGTAAAAAAGGTGTAATTAGTACCTTTAAAATATGCATTTCTGCATGATAAAAAAAGGGAATGAAAGAAAAGACAAGAACATGCCACTGATAGGGTAGTTTCCATTCAAGCCTGTGTGGCTTAGATCCAAGATTTTGAGTGAAGTGAGTGTACTCAATGATGGAAGAATGTCGTTATCAATATCATAATTCAAACTGAGGTCTAGTATCTCCAACTTTTTCAAACTCGACAACCTTTCAAGTCCTGCAAAAGAAAAAAAAAAAGTTTTTTATCAAAGGCATCCTAGTCTTTTGATATTTTAGGGACTACTTTCCGGGCACAGATAGTAGTTATATACAGATAAGATTCGGCATGAATTGCAGCTTCTGAAGTAAAGACTTGTGTTTGGTCTATTTTTACTTAGAGCAACCGTAATTTTATTAAAATAGCTAAAGGCCAGAAAAAGAGGGAAGAAAATTACATCCCATATATTAATTGGATGTTGAGTCTATGAATTTGAAAAAAAGATGATGTTGGAACCGGATGAAAAAAAATAACTAAAGCAATTAATCACATTGTACTATACCTGTCTTCATAATCTCTAATTTATCAAGAAAATCATATGATAGATTGAGACTTGTCAACTCTCTAAAATGAAGAAACAAGGAAACATTCAATGGCCACAACTGGATCCCAAGCTCCATGTTTTCATCTACCATTCCTCTCAAATTGTACAAAGAAAGCTCTATGACATGCCCGGTGGTTGTGTTGCAGTTGACCCTCTCCCAATCACAACAATCGCTGCCACCATCCCCAGGGGTACTACTGCCATAATCAACCCAAGTAGGGAGAAAATCGTCAATTTCAGAATCATATGACTTCATATGGGAGGCCTTAATTTCGAGTAGCGCCTTTCTCTCCTCTACTATACAATCTCCTTGTGTTTGCCCGACCATTAGAATATTTATCATCATCAACATCAAGGACCGATATACCCATGATTTACTCTGACTCACAACCCAACACTCCATTTTAGTAGCTAATGATGACTTTATAGAGACACAAACTTCCGGTTTAGTTTGGTTTGGTTTTATTTGCTTGGTATATGAACAGATATGTAATGAGGCATGGAAAACAATTTATATTTGATAAAGTGAATATGTTTGAATATTAATTGCATAATTCTCCGCCATTCATCAAGTCAATGGTCGATCTCCACACATAACTCTATTCCATCTATTCCATTGTCAACCATTCCTTCAACTTGTCCCTTTTGGAGTATCAAGTATGATACAGTTACACTCCCCAAAACTTATGATTCACACATTTGTTGACTTTTCAACGAACTTACAAGTCTCCATTCACATAGCATATTTTTCAATTACTTATATAAACAAAAATATTTATTAGCTAAACATTAATATTATCACAATCATTTCTTTTACATAATTTTCATTCAATATTTCTAAAGTATATAAATAATCCTAAGAAGAATTTGACAAAGAGAATGACTAGTGTAATTAATAGATATTTTTATTTAAGCATTGAATTCATGTACTCCCTTCTGCATTTCAAGCTTATATTGTTACTCAAAAAGACCACTTAAAACTTGAGCTCTTACACAGGTACCCAACAATATTTATAAGCTAATGGCTGGTTAATAGGTAAGCTGATTTACACCATGAATCTCATAGGTAATAATTTTTGAAGAACAAACAAAAGCATAAAGGGTCCGATATTAAGAGAGTTTTGTATCAATCGACACATTTATAATAATTTACTTCGATATATTAGAAGTTATATTAGAAGGCCACAGCATCCTATTTATGAATAAAAAACGGAAGTACTGATTATCATTCATTTAGAACTATATTATATTTTGATTCTCAAGTTTAACATATTTTTTCAGTTTTGGTCCAAAAAAGTTGTCTTACAAATTTAGTCCTTAATTTGACGTTTTTATAACGATTTTGGCCATCATCTCATATATACCTTTATCTACTCTTTTTATGATATTTTACTATTATGTAAATTATTGTATACCATATTATATTAAGTTGGCCCCACCTCCCCCATTCATATCCCCTCATTTTCTAAAGCAGATTCCTGAACCCTGATGTAAAAAGTTATGTGGATCTTTACAGATGACGCACAAACACATATATGCCCACACATAAAAAGAAAATAAAATCCACCTACCATACCTTTGTAGACTCGCACAGCTCCTTGCGGTTCTCATGGATCGATCATATCAATTCCTGGTAAACAGCGAATTGAGAGCCATTGCTAGAGAGCACGATAACCCGACAATGAAACCGGCGTCAGCGAATTTGAAATTGCAACAACCCTAACCCGATGAGTATGCTTAACCTTTCACCTCCTTTCCTTTCCTCCTCGTCTTCCCTAACCACATAACCATTTTCACCACAATTCACCGACGACGGCGAGGGTACAGAGTCTCGGACCTCGATTTAGAGGGGTGGTAGAGGGTGAAGGCAGCGGCGAGATGGTGTGTGTGTGTGGGTGGGTGGGGGGGTGTTCATAGTGGATTCTATAAGCGTGACACCGTCGAGTCGACGGAAGAGGAAGCGGAGAACAAACGGAGGGGTGGGAAGGGTTTTAACTGGAAAGGGAAATCGAGGAGTGCGGTAAAAAACAAAGGGAAATGCATTTTCTAGGGTTTACCCGAGTCCCTTAACTAGATGATTCTTTTAGTTCATATCAACCCATACTATAATAGTCGGTTAGTGACATTTTAGATTAAAAAAACTCATAGAGTATCCTTATAAAGCCAAAAAGAAATAAGTTTGGGGATCAATTCATACAAAAAAAAAATCTGGTTTTCTTCTAAAATCAATTCACACTTAATTCGTATTGATCCCCGAACTTTTTTTTTTTTTTTAATTTATAGGGTATACTGTGAGTTTTTTTTTTTTTTTATCTAAAAGGTCACTGAACGGGCTATTACAAGTTGACAAGGACTAAAAGACCAGGTCATATCCTAGTTTAGGGATCTATAAAGCCCGACAAAAGCTTTAGAGACTGAACGGGTAAACCTTATAAACTTCGTAGGGCATTTGTGTTATTTTCCCAAAACAAAATAGAATAAAGACTAAACTACAAAAATGATCCCTGTATTAGTACGACTTTACAAATTTAGTCCTATTTTTCAAATTTGTCAAAATTGGTCCTTATTTTAGGTTTCGATTACACATTTCGTCCATATCTTTGTTACTTTTTTATTGAATCCGCTAACCACCCTCTTTTGTGCCCCTCATATGAGGGGTATTTGAGTCATTTTACTACTTTCCAAACCAATGATCATCTTCTTTTATCACCGCCATCCTTCACCCATCTTGAGTAATTTCTGGCAATCTTCTTCTCCCACAACCTTCATAATCCTTCACTTTTTCCAACAACCACCCTATCATTAAATTTTGGCAACCCTCTCCCACTTCTAGTTTTTTTCCTTGAACAAACCCAATTTAAAGCTAATATAACGAAAGGAAACATCATCCTAAATGTTCATTTCCTTCCTTTTGTATGTTAATTGTGAAGATCATTCTTCCATTGATTTTTAAGGTAACAAGTTACACATTTTAAGGAAGTTTCTCAATGTAACAAGTTACTAGGTTATATGCTCAAAATTGTTGTTATAACAAGTTATTCGACCTAAACCATGCAAGTGAGTGACTCTTGGGGCCATTAATCCAAGCATATGTAAACTATATTGCACGTTGTAAATTTATGAAACACAATTGCATGCCATCTTTCTTTATGACGAGGGTTAAAGACATGTATTTGCATGTCATTTGTCCCCTTTTATGACACGTAATGTGTGTCATTAAAGACATATTTTATAGTAGTGTATAACAAACTAAATGTGAATAAATTCAAAGTTGAAGGAGTTATTTGTAAAAGAAATATTCAAAAAATATATTTGGTGTTAATGAATATTTTAACAACATATTTGGTTTATGAGAAATTAAATATCCTCCTACATTTTATTCCTACTTATCTTCTTATCCTATAAAATGTTGACATGTGGCATATTTAATGACATATATAATGAAATTGATAATATTTTAATCCACTTATCACCATTTAATATAGGTAGAAGAATATTAGGAATAAAATGTAGGAGGATATTTAATTTCTCTTGGTTTATACCATTTATCAATATCATATTTGATGTAAAAAATTATGTTGCATTGATGCAAATTTACACCAAGAAAAAGTGCAAATATAGGATTTACAATTCAATTGAAAATTCCTCAAATCAAGTTATTTTTTTACACTTTTTCAAAATAAAATAAAAATAAATGTAATTGATAAATGCTCCAGAAAGAAATTTAAAATATCTAAACATATAAACCTCTAATTTAATAAAGACAAAATTATGTGATGTAGTCTTGTGGTTTGTAACGTCATGATTTTCACAACTAAAATTTTCATTTTTAAATTAAGTAAAATCATTGTTTCTAAGAAAAACCAAGTCATGAAACCATAAGTATTAAAATACAATCATCCCAAAAATCAAAGTATCATAACAATACGAAATCATGAAAGATGTCGATGAGAGTGTACAATCTAGCATTCGTCTTCTCACAATCATATTAAGTACCTAAAACACATTTAAATCCACAAACAACAAGTATGAAGCTTAGTAAGTTACCCTAAATATCACATACAACACAACATAATAAACAACTATGAGCTATCAGCAACCCGATGACTATCAGCAGTCCTATGGGCTCTCAGCAGCCATATGGGTTATCAACAACGACTATCAGTAGTCCTGGAGTTATTAACAACTCAAATAACACACATAACAAAAATCAACAAATAAGACTTAGTTAGTCTAGCATGCACCCCATTATGACATAGGTAATATGGTGAGAATACTCACCTTGTATATAGCAGCTCGACACAACACAACATTACTCAAATGGTGAAGACCGACCCTAAGAATCACCTAACTAACAATATAAAATTTCACTCTTAGTCTACACTCTATAACCCCCAGGTTGACCAAAAGTTAACATGGTCAAGAAGTCAATGGTCAAAGTTAGCGGTTAAAGCTAGCCCCGGCCAACCCCTATATCGTAGATACCATTTGGCCACACTATGGCAGCATTAGGATAAAAACAGTCACAGGAGTGTCCATCACCACATCATGGTGGTCAATCCGCCACGTCATAGGAACATCTCTAGACAGCTTAATGCATTAAGCTCTTAATCTTTCAAGCTATACACTCAAACTTTCTAAAAGGCTTTATTCACCCCAAAGCATCATAAAAATCGCTTTATAGACATGCATGTCTTGATCTCAAGTTATATCAATATGGATAAAAAAGAGATCGAGATCTCATGTATGAACCCAAAATTCAACAACTCTCCAGATATGGGAAACTAGACCACGAAGGAACTTTAAGAACCCATAAAACTGCCAACTTTATGGAGTATATACGAGTAACCCACCCCAAACATGGAAGAAATTGGATAAAAACCTAGATCTAGCATTCTTGACACATAAAGGTAGGAGCTTGAGGACTTACAAGAGTCTTAAAACAACACGGGATGTAAAAAAAATATTATATAACATTATAAGTAACAAATATTATATATAGAAATTTATTATACAAATAATAACCTACATGCGATCCATTTGTAAAAAAAAAAAATTGGAGCAGATTTACCCAGCAAAATAATGCAAAAAAGAATAATTTAGATTTCGGGTTTGTGACGCCCTTAACAAGTTTTTTTTTTTTTTTTATTATTATTATTATTTTTTTTACATATTTTTAATAATAAAATAAAGACAAAAATTAAATGATAGAACTATATATCTAAAGAGAATAAACCTTAAATTTAGTTAATATAATAAACATATTTTTAATGTAATAAAAGGTTGTTGGTTTATTGATGGGCCTGAGCCAAATTCTTTTAAGTTTTTTTTTCCCTTTTGCTTGGCTCTTGGGTTCTTCACACAAAGAAATCGATTTTGGTTTTGTAAAAGGACGATTAGGCAGAAGAAAATCACGAATGAACGATAAAATAAAAAATTACAAAGAGGTCGATTCAGTGCAAAACCTTTTACAAATGTGGTTAGGTTCTTATACTTCTGATTCACTCACAGGGTAGTTTGTAAATTGGATTTGTGAACTTCGTTTATTGGTAAATTTTGAGCAATTTTGTATAGAAGCGTTGCCGAACTGCTAGGGTTGACACCAAATCTAGGGATTTTTCCAAAATCGTTCTAATATTTTGCATATCTTTTCTTAATCATTTAATTGGATACATAAATATTAGTATGTATTTGGAGCAGATGATGTTAAATATTAATAATTTTTTCAATGTTTAGATGTTTTTCCTGTGATTAGCTAGTTTGTTTCATTATTAACATCGATTTAGATCTTTATATGTTTATGTGTAATCTACTGCTGATAATGAGATTGATAATTACCACTCTGTTTTATGTTCTCACAAAATTGAAGTATATGGCTGGAGAACTTAACAACCACTCCAAGTTATTGAATATTCTTTACAGATTTAAGCATTAGGTTCTGGTAGGACTAATTAAGACAAACTGTAAACCATCAGCATTACATCGACGGTCATTAAATCAGGATTTCTGCTCATTGGTAACATGGAATAATAGTGGTTTGTTTATTTAGAATCGTTGATATTTGTATTAAACAACCATCAAAATATTACATCAACACCAACACCCAATACTGCTTTGTCTTTTATTGGATTTCACAAGTAGTTAATGCATTACATGTGATTACGAAGTTATATCATTAAAATTGTAACGTAACATTTTGAATAAGCAACTTAGTACATTTGGGTTACCTTTTACCTATTTAACTTAATTCCTGTTTTTTCTAAGTTTCAAAATTTGACTCATTTGGGTCGTAGATGTAAAATATACTAAATTGATTAGTTTCTAAGTAAATGAGTTGAACTCAGAATTTGCTTTACGAAAATGTCGCAGTTTATTTGATAAAAAAAAAAAATAATAAGTAATCTCTACTCCATTCATCACATTTATAGTGTTAGTCGATCTTTAAATTCTTTATTTTATCAGGGGATAAACCCATCTTGTAAAATCATGTGGTTTGCCTACAGACATATTTTAGTTAATTCGGATTTTTACTCATATCTTTAATGCATCAAGAACCATGCTTCTGAGTTTTAAAACACCTGATTGGGAGGAATCAACATTGCAAACATCAAAGATCCCTAAAGCTATTTGAAAGCAAGGCCCAGGTTATTGATCTGGAATCCTGATTTCCGGATGTTTAGGAGATCAACATGTAGTGTTGGGTAGTGATCAGGAGGCGATTCATTTGAAAAAAAAATTAGTAGAATCTTTTTTTATACATCATCATACATATGAATACACATACAAACAAGTTTGCATTTATTTTATCACGCATTCTAATGGAGGTCCTGCTTATGAATGGTCAGGGAAGGCTTCCTTGCCAGATCAGAAAGGGAGTAATAAAATGTAAAGATACAATCTTCAACCCAGTCGAGCCACCTTCTACGCCACCAAGGATTGGTGTAAAGAATTGCAACAAATCCAGATAAGAAGACAACACATGTGGAACTAAAACTTCCGTAGAAGCATGCCATATCGATATCATACCATTTGTCATTGTCTTCTTCTTCATCTGATGGACTGGTCAGCTGTGAATTAGTAGTTGTGCATTTCTTCACGAGTGGTAGTCCACAAAGAAGTGGATTCCCTTCATAGCTTGCCTCCGAGAAGGTACCAAACTGTGCAGTAAATTCTGGGAGTCTGCCTGATAGATTGTTGTGAGAAACATTAAATACTTGTAGAAAAGTCAGTTTAATGAGTTGTGATGGAACTGTGTCGGTCAAACCATTTGAAGAAAGGTCCAAGCTCTCTATTTTTGCAAGATTTGAGAAGCTCACAGGAATGGGTCCAGTCAGCTGATTGTGAGACAGGTTTAAAGCACGAAGTTGGGTTAAGAATCCAAGTTGTTGTGGGATTTCACCTGTTAGCTTGTTACAGGAAAAATCCAATCCCGCCATGTAATCAAGTATGTCTCCCTTGTAGCTGAGAAAAAGCCTTTTTGTTGTAAACTCAACTTCATCATCTGTTTCGAATGCATAGAACTCGGAGTTGCTAGAAAACGACCACCGTAGAATCCTCCCGTAATTGAAATAGGGACCAAAGGAAAACCCCATCATGATAGTTTTTAGGAAAGCAAGGTCGGTTGGGCCGGTAATATTTTGAAGGCAGCTAGGTACCGAACCAGAAAGTGAGTTACCAGATAAGTCTAACAAACTCACTTTACTTAATTGACACAACTGCTTCGGGATGGAATCGCTCAAGTTGTTTTTTCTTAAAAGAAGAATCCTTAAAGTGGATAGTTCACCAAGAAATGTAGGAATCCTGCCTGACAAGGAGTTGTCGCCAATGTCCAAAGTCAAAACCCGAGTCAAATTACGAAAGGATTTGGGTATTGATCCAATGAATTTGTTGGAACCCAAAAGAAGATGCTCCATGTCTTGCAAATTCAAACAGGACGGGATGGGTCCGGAGAAAGAATTATGGGAGATATCAAGAAATGAAAATGGAGCTGCTCCACAAGGAAACCTGCCTTCAAAACTATTATTTCTCACCACCAATTCAGACAAGCTACTCATGTTGCCTATCCAATCAGGGATGATGCCTGTAAACAAGTTATTGCTAATATCCAAAAGCTTCAGAGATTCATGAGTTTCCTTGCTGCTATTAATTCCAATCTTCCCTGTGAAATGATTGCTGTCTAAGTAAACAAATTGGAGTCCACCCCAGCTTAAGCTTCCTGAGAGTACCTCGCCATGCAATTTGTTGTTTGATAGTTTTAAGAAACCCCACCAAGAGACATTTGTAAACAACCCCTTTGGTACTTCTCCAGATAACTCATTATCAGATAGACCCAATATCCATAATTCACTCAATTCACCGACTGAGGATGGGATAACACCACTTAAACTATTCATGGACATATTCAAATACTCTATGTTGGGAAAGAACTTTGGTATATCGTCGGGAATAGTACCTATCATTCCATTTCCAGACATATCCAACAACTTCATATTAGCATTCCTATACAAAGGCATATCGACAAACAAGTTGTTCCTTAGAACAAGACGTTCCAGATACGTGTTGTTTTTAACCAACCAATTTGGGAAGTGTCCCTCCAAGGAGTTCTGTGACATGTCCAGTTGCCGTAACTTGTGCTGGTGAAGTAGAAACCCAGGAGGCATTTTCATATTACAATTAGATAGCTCAAGAATTTCCAACTGAAACATTGGAATCCAACCTATAGGCTCTTCTGTTTCCACCTCAAACTTGTCATTGTCGCTTCTGAATCGAACGAATTGAAGCTTTATATGATTGGAGAAGGAGCTGAAGGAGAATGAACCTTCAAATACGTTATGACTAAAATCAATGTACTCTAGAGATGTAAGATTAGCAATGAGTGATGACGCAAGTATTCCCGTGAATTGATTTGAAGAAATATCCAAAAACTTAAGAGATGACAGATTTTTCAAACAATCAGGCAGAGTTCCATGGAGCATGTTGTTGCTAAGATCCAACTCATGGAGGTTCTTCAACTCACACAACCCTGTCAAACGACAAAAAAAAAAAAGGTTCTGCGTAAGCCATGAAAACTAAATTTACAAAAGATTAACCGTCAAGAAATATATAATATGGCTTGCATTTGCATGTTCATACGGCTTCAAAAAGATTAACCATCGAGGAAAGGTAAGTTTACAAAATAATCACAACAATGCAACGCACATCATGCTTTAGATAACTTACCATGATCTGATAATGAGCCATCAAGATTATTTTCAGAAAATGAGAGAGCTCTTAGGGATGATAATGTCTGTATTGCTGATGGGATGCTGCCAACAAAACTGTTTCGACTCAAATCTAAGACCTCCAAACGGTGGAAAGATGCAAAAGCTGGATGACAACAGAGAGTTACATATGTATTACAAGTCATGTATGACGATTGCAATAATAATTATGTTAATTGAGTAACGACAAAAGAACATTACCTTCCATTGGTATGGTTCCATTGAAATAATTACCTCTCAAGAGGAGGACTTCCAAATCAGACAAATTAAGGAATTCTGAATTAGACAGAGAGAGAGAGACATGTCAATCAGTTTGATAAAACAATTAGGAAAAACTGAATGAATATATATATATATATATATATATATATATATATATATATATATATATATATATATATATATATATATATACATCGTTTTAAAAATCGTCAGAAGCGTACGCCTTGAGGCGTGCCTTAAGGCGAAGCGGACCATGGCCGAACTAGAGGCGCCGCCTCTGTGGTTGGATTTGAGACATACGCTTCGTCCAGGTGAAACGTAGATGAATCGGTAGAGGCGGTGCGTTCTTCAGAAACGTACGCCTTGAATTTTTAGTCTAATTTTGACTATTTTCTTTTCCAATCCCACCTGGTCTGCATCGCATCTTGCAATTCTTCATCAATTAATGAAATTGATGTTCCATACATTCAATTGAGTCTACCAGATGTTGTTTGGATATCCAATTTCAGAAACATACGCCTTGATTTTTAGTCTAATTTTGACTTATTTTGACTTTTTTCTTTTCCAATCGCACTGTTCTGCATCGCATCTTGTAATTCTTCCTCAATTGATGAAATTGATGTTCCATACATTCAATTGAGTCTACCAAATGTTGTTTAGATATCCAATTTCTTGATCCCCACAAACATTCTGGCATAAATTGGATGCATATGACCAAAATTTATAAAAATATATGTTCTGACCCTGGAGATTCAATTTTATATTACTGTAGTTTCAATTATATGTTTAGTATTTTATTTTTTATAAGATATATATATATATATATATATATATATATATATATATATATATATATATATATTTTAATTACGCCTCGGGCATAAGCCCCGAGGTGGGATTACGTTCTTTTAAACCTTATATATATATATATATATATATATATATATATATATATATATATATATATATATATGTGTGTGTGTGTGTGTTTATATTTTTCACTTAGATGCGGTTAGAAATAACTATTATATATATATGAATCTGAATACATTTTCTGTCGTTAAGTTTAAAATGTGACTGAATTTCTAGAACTATGCATTTTCAAGACGTGCCTTCCTTTTGTGATGTCAATTTTGTAATGAATGTGATTTCCACAAACCAAATCTTTTTCATGCAACTATTTTTGTGATGCCAAGTTGGCAAGTTATAAAAAGAAACTGCTTATTTGACATCATAAAGATAAAACATTATATTTTATTTTACAAATTCCATAAAGCATATACAACTGAAAAGCTATAAGGATACATATATGTAATTATTAAAAAAAAAAAAGTATAAGTATAAGATGCAGGAATGATTATACTATCAAGTTGCACATTCAATATGTTTAGTCAACATTCACTTTAGTGTTTTAAATGTAAATTTAATGCATAAAAGAACTAATGAAATCAATATACTATAAATATCTACCCATGACCATGAAAAATTATTTTATATGTATCAATTATTTAAAGATAATATTTCTGTCTTCTGTAGATAATAAATGATAATTACAATTACATAGAAATTCAGACATGTATACTAAGTTTCTTGGACTTTGTGTCCCTCATTCTGCAGGAAATTTCATATCGGCACCACTAGTTTGAAACATAAACAAAAGCCCCCCTCAATGTCACCTATTGCGTCTCTTTATTAACCAAGTCAATGCAACCGAAACACTTATACATCTCTATGTGTGAAGATCACACATAGACCATAGACATGACACAACATCCCACAAACACTCTATAAATATAGGTTCTCATGCATCATACCAAATTGAAAACAAGATAAAATCAATCAAGTTCATATGGTCTAAAAATGATACTCAAACAACTTTGGAAAGAAGTATATACAGTCATAGGAGGTACCTTGAGCTGGAAATGATCCCGACATTTGATTGTAGCTAAGATCCAAGTTTGTAAGCGATGAAAGGGCTTTTAGAGATGTTATGACGCTTTCATTAAACCAGTTGCCCGCAAGATTTAAACTTTTCAATTTCCTCAATATGGAAACCCTCTCAGAACCTACATTTAGGAATCCAATCGAATTTATAAGCTCTAGCCAGTTTCATACAGCCACAGAGCTCTGATAAGCCCCAACTTAGCATGGATTGCTTTTAGTTGAATTGCTTTATTATAGTTATTTTATTGTCTGTTTTGGGTCCAGGGGTAGTTTGGTCTTTTTTAGTATTATGTCTGTTATTGGTTGTTTGTTATGTTGGGAGCACTAACTTTGTCCCAGGTCTGTTTTAGGGGACCACTCCCCTGAGTCATGTCTAGTTTAAACTTTAAATATATACCCCTGCAGGTTTTTGTTTAGGTAGCTAAGAATTAATTTGTAAAATGAACTTTGTTCTTCTTCGAGAGTCCATTCCTCTCAAATGAATGGGAAAACCCTAATCTATCTTATCAATTCATAGTTTCATTATCAGATTGTATGCAAGAATGAATAAGGGTCTATCAATCTCTTTTGGAGAACGTATACAAGTACATATCTATATCCGTTTTAAGCATTGTAAGGCTTCCATTAAAAGAATTGTTTATTATATCAGACCAAGTGACTTGATTGTAGTGTATTGCAGTAGTAATATCTCTACCACAGATAATCAAGTCCTTATTGCGATTTTTCTGTCCCAAGTAAAGAAAGGTCATATTTTAAATTTCACACATGGATGAGTCATTCTGTTATGGTCTTGTAATGTTGCAAAAGAGGGATTTGTGTACAAGTCCAAGGTGACTTTATTGGCATGATGTTTTTATGATGATATTGCTTACCTTGAACCTCAAAGGTACCATTGAAGCGACAATAGCTTAGATCCAACACCTCCAAGTTCTCTAAAGCACCAAATTCTGCAATTCATGTGAGAAGGATGTAAGTATCTTTAAAACAGGCATTTATGCATGTTAACCATAAAAAAGAAGAAACGAAAAAGACACAAACCTACCATTGGTAGGGAAGTTTCCATTCAAGCTAGTGTCGCTAAGATCCAAGACTTTGAGTGAAGTGAGTGTCTTTAATGATGGAAGGATGTCGTTATCGATATCACGATTCCCACTAAGGTCTAGTACCTCCAACTTCTTCAAACTCGACAGCCTTTCAAGCCCTGCAAAAGAAAGAGAATTTTTTAACACAGGCATCCTAGCCTTTTGATATTGAAAGGGCAACTTTCTAAGCACAATTGGTAAATACTAAAAAGCTGTAGCATGATTTGCAGGATCTGAAGTACACATAAAGTCTTGTGTTTGGTCTTTTATATATAGAAAAACATTATCCAACCATTAGGGTTCCTAAGAAGCGTCTTTGAGTGCATAAATTAGTTGGATGTTATGTTCACGAATTTGAATAGAGTCGACTTACTGGAATGTTTTGCTCAAAAAAATATGATGTTGGAACAAGGTGAAAGAAATACTAATTAAAGCAATTAATCATGTTGTACCTGACTTCATGAACTCTTTATCAAGAGAATTCTGTGACAAATTGAGACTTGTCAACTCTTTAAAATGAAGAAACAAGGAAACATTCAATGGCCACAGCTTGCTTTCATCCTTATACCAGTAAGCATCGAACCCTATCACCCCTCTTAAATTGTACAAAGAGAGGTCTGTCACATGCACTGTTGTTGTGCTGCAGTTGATCCTCTCCCAATCACAGCAGTTGCTGCCACCATCCCCAGGGGTACCACCACCATAATCAACCCAGGTAGGGAGAAAATTATCAATTTCAGAACCATATGACTTCATATAGGAGGTTTTGATTTCCAGTAGTGCCTTTCTCTCCTCTTCTACACAATCCCCTTGTGTATGCCCAGCCATTATTAGAATATGTATCATCATTAACATCAACAGCCAACATAGCAATGATTTATGCTTACTACAAGCCCAACACTCCATTTTAGCAGCTAATGGTGGCTTTGTAGAGACACTCACAACATTAAACTTCCTGTTAGGTTTGGTTTGCTTAGCTTTGCTTGGAAAACATTTGATATATGATGAAATGAATATGTATGAATAATAATAATTTCCACACATAAGTCATCAAGTCAATGCTCAAAATTTCCACACATAAGTCATCAAGTCAATGCTCAAAATTTCCATACATAACTCTATTCCATCTATTCCATTGTCACTTTGTCAGTGACTCCTTCAACTTCACCCTTTCCCTTTTGGAGTATGATACACTCCCAAACATTTATGACACGGCATTTGTTGACTCTTCAATTAATGAACTTCTAAGTCTCCAATTGCCCTATTAAATTTTTGGAATTACTTACAAAATCAAAAATATTTACTAACTACACACTAATATCAATTACATCATTTCCATTTAATTTTACTGAAGTAAATAAACAAACCTAAGAACAATTTGACAAAGAGAATGACTGCTGTAATTGATAGATATTTTTATTTACACGTTTAATTCAAAACAGAGATCAATACAATTTTTTTTATACATTTTGCTCTTGCTTTATGTACTTCTCATACTCCATTCTGCATTTCATGTTTATTTTTCTCAAAAAGGCTACTTAAAACTTGAGCTCTTATATTGGTACCCAACAATATTTATAAGGCCGCTACATCCTACTTCTGAGTAAAAACTGAATAACTAAGTATCATTCATTTAAAGGTAAATTATATTTTGATCCTCAAGTTTAACTTCTTTTTTAGGTTTTGATTCAAAAAAGTTGTCTTACAGATATTTTATTATTTATGTAATGTAATTTAAACCATATTAAATTCAGTTGACCCCACCTCCCCCATCCACGTCCCCTCGTTTTTGAAACACTTATGCAGATTCATGATGGTGAAATCAGATGTGAAACTGAAGAGTGAGGGTTGATCTCAATTAAATGAGCCTTTTATTGTGTTTGGCAAAAAAAAACTTATGTATTACTTATTAGCTTATAGCTTATTGGCTTATAAGCTAATAAGTTAGAGGGAGTTAACTTTTGTATACTCGTAATGACCAGACTCGCTAACCTCCTTGTGATTTCCAGGGACGGGTTCTATAAATTCCTGGTAAACAGCCAGATAAGAGCCATTGCTAGAGATCACCGTACCCGGAAATGAAACCGGCTTCGATTTTGAAATTGTAACAACCCTAACCCGATGAGTAGGCCCTTTCGCCTCCCTTCCTTTCCTCCTCGTCTTCTCTAACCAAATGATCATTTTCACCACCATTGGCCGACGACGGCGATGAAACAGCGTCTAAGCCCTCAATTTAGAGGGTTTTGTATCAGTGGTTAGAGGTTGCAGACAGGGGCGAGAATGGGTGGGAGTCATAGTAGGTTCGATAAGCAGTACACCGTCGACGCTGGACGGAAAGGGAGCGGAGGATTAACGGAAAGGTGGAAAGGGTTTTAACGGGAAAGGGAAATGGTAGAATTAGGTTTGGTGGGGTTGAAGGGCGGGGGGTAAAAATCAGGGGAATTAGGGCTTAGCTTTTCAAAACCAAAAGTCCTTTTTGGAAAAGAAAAAAAAGCAAAAGATGTTTAGCAAACTGGTTTTAAAAGTAACTTTTGAAGTTTTTACATAAGGAAAAACAACTTTTTGGAAAAGTCAGGAAATCCTGACTTTTTGTAACTTTTTCAAAAAGTACTTTTGGGGTTTGAAAAGCTAAGCCAAACACCCCTAAAGATTTTTTATCACTTAACTTTTGTGCATATTTAGTCACTTAACTATTTTTAAGTTTTGAAATAACATCAAACTTTTGCCTTTGTGCTCATTTAGTCACTTAACTTTTAGTTTGGTCACATTTAGTCACATAACTTTTAAAATTATGCTCATTTAGTCACTAAACTTTTAAATTTCTTTACAAGTTTGGTGACTAAATGAACAAAAATTTAAAAGTTAGGTGACCAAATGAGCACAAATCTAAAAGTTAAGTGGCTAAATATGACCAAACCAAAAGTTAAGTGACTAAATGAGCACAAAGTCAAAAATTTGATGACCTTTTGAAACTTAAAAATAGTTAAGTGACCAAATAAACACAAAACCAAAAGTTAAGTGATCAAAAATGACCTAAACCCTTCATTAAAACTCATAAAAAAAATTGAAGCTTTTAAATTAGACAAAATTACATAAATGGTCCTCATGGTTGACAAAATCGACCAATTATGATCCTTATGACGAATTCTTTACACAGATGGTCCCTGTGGTTTCAAAATCTTTCAAAGACGGTCCTTTTGACTAACGACGTTAACTTTTTCAGTTAAGTCCTATGTGAAATGACATATTTGCCCTTCATGCATAAGGACGCTTTATGTAATATGTTTCTACCACAAGGACCATTTATGTCATTTCACATATGACTTAACTGAAAAAGTTAACGCCGTTAATCAAAATGACCGTCTTTGCAAGATTTTGAAACCACAGGGACCATCTGTGTAAAGAATTTGTCATGAGGACCATAATTGATCGATTTTATCAACCATGAGGACCATTTATGTAATTTTGTCTTTAAATTATATTAAATTCAATAAAAATTACTTACTTTTGGTCGATGAAATCAAAAAAATTAGAGGTTTTTTAAATTCTACTAAATTTTGTGTCCAGGTGAATTTCTTTGGCCAAAAACAAAAAACAAATATTTTAGATTTTGTTTTTTATGTTTTATTATAAAGACAATGAAGTGTTTGAGACTTTTTATTTAAATTGATAAATATTTTTTAACTTATTAATTTATTAATTTATAACGGTACGAAAATAACTTATGTGGTGTCAAAACGCTATAAGTTGATTAACACTTTCTAGCGTTTGGTAAAATGACCAAAAAAATGTTTCATAAAGGTATGAGACGACTATACATTATAAGGAGTTTTGATAAGTTAAATGGAGTAACTTATTAAAAATAGTTTATCCCTGGTTTCATACCACTATAAGGAGTTTTGATAAGTTAAATGGAGTAACTTATCAAAAATAGTTTATCCCTGGTTTCATACCACTATAAGTTGTTTCTAAAAAACTCTTTATCAAATTATTCATTTTAACTTATACCGATATGAAATCTGTAATAAATTAAAAAAAAAAAAAAATCATTTTTAAGCTTAGCCAAACACCATCGATATATCTTCTCCTAGCACCTATTCATCCTAACCATTATTCATTAAATCAAAATATATTATCATCATCTCTCCCACACCCCGCCCGTCCATGTATCCACAACACACTAGGGATGAAACTGGGTTCAAACCCAGACCAAATGGACCTAGACCTGGAAAACCCAGAATCGATTAATGGAATTTTGTAGAACCGGAAATTGGACTGGTATATAGGAACCAGTTCCGGGTACGGTACCGGGTAAAATGTGTCTAGAACCGGAAAACCCAAAAACATCAAAGTGAGTAGGTTGGAACCGAATAAAGTGAGTTTAAAACCAAAAACCTAAAAAAAACCGAAATTTTTTTGGCAGTTACTTACTACTTAATGGGTTGAACTCTGAAAATTTTCATATTGATATCTCAAATTCGAGGGACTGTAAGTCATTGAATATGAAACTAAAATTGACAAAATTATAGTCTAAAATCATGTACAAACTCTAAACTACACTCCGGGAAAACCCGCATGTCAATCCGACTTGAAACGAATGAGATATGCATGTGTTAATGTTTTCACATAATACAAAGTACTAAAACAAATAGCTGAAAAGTTGAAAATTTTCAGCTTTGATATCCCGACTTCGGAGGATTGTAAGTCATTGAATATTAAACAAAAAATAATAAAATTATATTCTAAAATCATGTACAAACTCTAAACTAAAAGTTGGAAAAACTTCATGTTAATCCGGCTTCAAACAAATTAGATATGTATGTTTTAAAACTTTCACAGAACACAAAAAGTTGAAAAACAAAAAACTTATAGCTTTGATAACTCGACTTTAGGTGACTATAAATCAATGAATATAAAACTAAAAATGACAAATTTATAGTCTAAAATCATGTATAAACTCTAAACTACACATTGGAAAAAATATGTATGTCAATCCGACTTAAAACGAAGGAGATATGCGTGTTTTAAACGTTTCACAGAAACCAGATCCGACCTCTAAAAGTGGTTCTAGTTCCGGTTCTAGGACCCGACGGACCCAAACCCGGGCTACCCAAAACCCGGATAAAGCTAATTTTTAAGTCCTTAACCGAAACCGATTCTAAATATTTCGGTTCTAAGGATTCTGGTTCCGGTCCGATTCTGGTTCCGGTTTTAAATCTCATCCCTACAACACGCCCCACTGTAACACCCACACATGTACACACACCCTCTTGCCCAACCCCAAATGTTATTTAGAGGGGTGTGTCTTCAAGTTACAAACAGGGGAAATTGAGTAATCTAATTATTTGAAAAAAAAAACAATTTTTAGCAAAAATAACCATTTTGTCCGAAATAGACATTCCAGAATAAGAAAAAACACGTTTTTTGACTAATTCTGGACTACGGTTCACATTTCGGACTAAAAATTCGAATTTTAGGGGAAAACTATTATAATTTCAAGAACAAGTCTGAAAATCCGAAGAACAATTTCGGAATTTCGAGAAAAAACCGTTTTTTACTTAAATTTAACAAAATGTTAAACAAATACAGTAAATATGGCTATATATTCAACAATTATAATGGCGCTATTTTTTTTTCTTTCAAAAAAGTGACTCATAATTTTAAACGGTTTTAGAAAAAAAAAACAATTCATATTTAAATAACTATTTAAAAAAATAAGATTTTTAACTTTTTTCTTCAGAGTATTAACGTAATTTTTTACCATGAAACACAATTTCTTAATAGCTATGGGAGTGAATGACTTATTTTTTTTGTTAAAACTAAATAAGATTGGAAATTTTGATTTTTTATTTTGGAAAATACCAAACCAATTGTTTTTTATTTTGATTTTGGTTTTTCAATATTTTTTTAATATTTTATTTGGGGTTTTGTTTTGTTTTGTTTTTTTTTTATTTTTTTTTATTTATTAATTTAGTAAAACATAATACAAGAGGAAGTTTGTTCACATTTAGTCATTGAATTTTCTTTAAAGGGAAACGAACTTTCAATTTTGTTCATATTTAATCACTAAAATTTTTTACATTCTTTATTTATCACTGAACTATTGAAATTGTTCACATTTTACTCTTATGAACAAAGTCATTATCCTTATTGAAAAACAATGATATTAAACCCTTATAAATAGACATTTCAGACATAATTGATGATATTAAAAAAAAAAATGGGAAAAAACCAAAAAACAATTCCGAAATTTGAAGATCAAACTCGGATGGAGCATTTCGGAATAGATCATTCTTTGAAAAAATTGAAAAGTAGTTTGGAATGTGAACAATATTTGTAAACCAGGCGTATTTTAGGTGCAATAGAAAAACCTTAAAAAATGGTTAGATTACTCAATTTCCCTATTTTAGGTTCACTAAAGTTCTTATGGCTTTTGTAAAATGTTGATGCCGTGAAAGTATCCGTTGAGAAAGGACATGCACTTTTTGGTATCATAGACTCCTAATTAATATGGAATTTTACTAGAGGTGTTGATAACGGTGCATATATTGCTCATATCTCTAAGGAATCAGGAACCATGTGTATTAACTATAAAAGACTTAATTTGGTTAGATCAACATTGGGAACCTTTATGATTCATAAAGACATTCTACCAAAAAAAAAAATTTGTAAGAAATTCCAAGGTTATTGGTCAACTAGGAAAAGGATGGATGATTACTGGAATCCCGATTTCAAGATGGTTAGGTGATCAACATGCATCAATGTTAGCTTAACCTTTATAGGAAAGGACTGAGAAAAGGCACTTAAGGAGCAACTGTTTATATACTTTTTAACATAGGTTGGGATGTGCTTGATTTGAAACATGGTTTGTTGACCACTTCAACTTCAAAGTTTGGGAAGATGTGCCTACAAACTGTGCTCTAGAGGACCCAAATGCTATTGCTGGAGCAGTTGTTCAACTACTCAACCGTTGGTGTTTACTTGTGAGGAATGACATGACAAATAAATAATTTTCCATCCTTTTTGTACCATAAATCAATGTAAGTTTATTAAAGCGGAGAAATAGGTGTAAGTTCTAGTAACTTGTTCAATTTTGCAACCTACCATAAATCAAATTATTTTGCGTCATAAAAGAGATGTAGAAACACTTAAATCACTAGAATCTTCTAATGCATCATCTGACGTATATAATTATACTAGTTGTAAGACTCATGTATTACATGAGTTAATTTAAAGAAGAAAAAGTTAAATATAAAAGTCAAAATATTTGAGAACTTTGAATTTATAATAAAATAAAAAAAATAATGAATTATCATAATTGAAATATTTTTATATTTTAAATTTAAACAAATAATTTATATAAACAAACAAAAGAAACTAATAACCTTTAATTTGAAATTTTTGAAATTAAAAGGTAAGTTCCTTAATGAATTGATATCCATTTATTGCAATTATTACATTAAAATATTATATGAAAATTAATAAAATTAAAAAACTCATAAAATGACATGTGAAAAAAAATAATTCAAAATAACTATAAAGTGACATTTGGCAAATTGAATGAGAGCGTGACATGTGGAAAAAAAAACTTTATTTATTAGAGTAGATACAAAAACATAGAAATATGAATACATATGGAAACAAGTTTGCATTTATTCTATCACAAATTCTTAAAGAGGTCCTACCTACAGAAGATCATAGAAGGCTTCCATACTAAATCATAAAGGAAGTAATAACATGTATATATACAATCTTCAACCCAGTCTAGCCACCTTCTACGCCACCGAGGATTGGTATAAAGTATTGCAACAAATCCCAATAAGAACACAAAACATGTCGAACTAGAACTTCCATAGAAATATGTCATATCAATATCATACCATTTCTCATGGTCTTCTTCGGCTGATGGATTGGTCACTTGTGGATTTGTGGTGCATTTCTTCTCCAATGGTGGTCCACAAAGAAGTGGATTACCTTCATAACTCTCCTCCGTGAAGGTACCAAACTGTGACTTCATTTCTGGGAGTCTGCCTGAGAGACTGTTGTGAGAAACATTGAAAATAGACAAGGAGGTAAGCTTAATGAGTTCTGATGGAATTGTGTTGGTCAAACCATTTGAAGAAAGGTCCAAGCTCTCTATCTTTGCAAGATTTGAGAAGCTCACTGGAATGAGTCCAATTAGTTGATTGTGAGACAGGTTTAAAGCACGAAGTTGGGTTAAAAACCCGACTTCTTCTGGAATTTCACCTGTAAGTTTGTTATTAGATAAATCCAATCCCGTCATGTAATCAAGGATGCCACCCTTGTAGCGGAGAAAGAGACTTTTCGTTGTATACTGTACTTCGTCTTGTATTCCCAAGGCTTCACCGCCAAGGAAGATTGTACGCAACCCCCATATAATACTCTCATAATGGTAAGAGGAATCATACGAATACAATGATTTGCTTCTTTTTAAGAAAACAAGGTCACTTGGGCCGGTAATATTATGTAGGCAGCTAGGTATTGAGCCAGAAAATGAGTTAGCGGATAAGTCTATGAAACTCATATTACTTAATTGACACAACTGCCTCGGAATAAAACCGTTAAAGTTATTTTTTCTCAAAAGAAGAATCCTTAAATTGGATAGTTCGCCAAGAAATTTAGGAATCCTGCCTGACAAGTTGTTGCCGATGTCTAAAGTCAAAACATTAGTCAAATTACGAAAGAAATTGGGTATTGATCCAGTGAATCTGTTGGAACCCAAATGAAGATGCTCCATATATTGCAAATTTGAGCAGGATGGGATGGGCCCAGAAAAAGAATTTTGTGAGATATCAAGAAATGAGAAAAAAGCTGCTCCGCAAGGAAACCTGCCTTCCAAACTATTATTTCTCACCACAAGTTCAGACAAGCTACTCATGTTGGTAAGCCAATCCGGGATCAAACCTGTAAAAAAGTTATTGCTTATATCCAGAAGAGTCAGAGATTCAAATTTTTGTTTGCTTTTAATTCCAATTTGCCCTGTGAAATGGTTGCTATCTAAATAAACCCATTGGAGAGTACTCCAACTTAAATTTCCTGCGAGTATCTGGCCATGCAACTTGTTGTTTGATAGTTTTAAGAAACCCAATTTGGAGGTGTTTGTAAACAATCCCTTTGGCACTTCACCAGATAACGCATTCTCAGATAAATCTAGTACCCATAATTTACTCAATTCACCAACTGAGGAAGGGATAACACCACTTAAAGCATTCATAGACAAATTCAAAATACTTATGTTGGGAAAAAACTTTGGTATGTCATATGGAATAGTACCTATCATGTGATTTTGAGACACATCCAACCACTTCATATTAGCATTCATATGCAGTGGCATACCACCAAACAAGTTATCACGTAGAATAAGAACTTCCAGATTCGAATTGTTCCTAATTAACCAATTTGGTAATTGTCCCTCCAAGGAGTTGTGAGACATGTCTACTTGTCGTAAATTGTGTTGGTGAAGTAGAAACCCAGGAATAATACGTCCTTTAGGCATTTTCATATTACAATTAGATAGCTCAAGAATTTTCAACTGGAACATTGGAATCCAATCTATAGGCTCCTCTGTTTCCACCTCAAATATGTCATTGTCACTTCTGAATCGAACTACCTCAAGCTTTTTATGATTGGAGAATGAGCTGAAAGAGAATGAACCTTCAAAATTGTTATGACTAAAATCAATGTACTCAACAGATGTGAGATTAGCAATGAGTGATGGTGGAAGTATCCCTGAGAATTGGTTTGAAGAAATATCCAACAACTTAAGAGATGTTAGACTGTCAAAACACTGAGGCAGACTTCCATGGAGCATGTTGTTACTAAGATCCAACTCCTGGAGATTCTGTGACTCACAGAATCCTGCCAAAAAAAAAGTGGTTCACCCATTTAGGCATCTGAAAGAGTAACTATTGGAGAAAGGCCAATTTAGCCATACCGTAACAGCATTTCATTTATGCATTTGTCCGAAAAAATCCTAGACTTCTAATCGTGCAATATTCTTCAGATAACTTACCATCATCAGATAATGAGCCATTAAGACTATTTTCAGCGAATGAGAGAACTCTTAGGGAAGATAATCCCTGTATTGTTGATGGGATGCTCCCAACAAAACTGTTTTCACTCAAATCCAAGATCTCAAGATGATGGAAAGATGCAAAAGCTAGATGAAAACAAGAGAAGAGAAGGTTACTAATTAATAAAAACCCTGAAAAAGGATTTGTTATAAGTGATGATTATTGATGAATGAAGCTGGTTAAGCTGTGGGGAAAAACCGCTACCTTCCATTGGAAGTGTTCCACTGAAACCATTACGTCTCAAGAGGACTTCCAAATCACGCAAATCATTAAACTCTGAATTACATAGAAGGACGTGTTAAACAATTAGCAAGAAAGAGAAATTAATAAATAATAATGAAGATGAAATATAGTATTTTAGTTTTTTAACGATGACTCCTTTTGAGGTAAACATGCCTTGGACAGGAAAGGAAGTTCCCAGTGAAGTTGAATAGGATAGATCAAGAATCTTGAGGGATGGGAGGGCAGTTAAGCATGATATGATGCTCTTGTTGAAACTGTTACCAGAAAGATTTATACTCTCCAGCCTTTTCATTCTTGATAAGCTCTTACAGTCTGCAAAAGGGAAGGCAATTCTTAAAGAAACCATGCATGGTCTTATCAAGCATGTAACTATAAATCTTCATTTACCTTGGATATTGGGTGTGCCAAGGTACCAGGTATTACTTAAATCCAACTTCTTTAAGTTAATCAGATGAGCTAATTCTGTCATATGAAAGAAAAACATATATCACACATCATGCTTGCTATTTTCATATGTACATTTTGAAGCTAGTTTGGTGCATTATATGTTCGCTGGTATTTTTACATGATTGTAACTAGGTACCCTTATTTAACGTGCAATACCAGTTCACCACAATAGGCATTATATTTTGATAAATGTTTTTCAAGGGATGCTTATATAAGTAATTAAAAGATTATAGGTGTTTCGGTTGCGTTAATCTAATTAACAATTAGATATATGTTCACAAACACTGTATAGATATGCGTTCTCATGTATCACCGTAAATTGGAAACAATGGAAAAGCTCTTTCTGGAGAACATATATGAAGTATAAAAATACATCCACTTTTACTTCTGTTATGCATTAGTCAAAAGAATTAAGACTCCATTACATTTTTCTTTTGTCCAATAAAAGAAACAGGCCATATTTCAAATTTCAAAACCTGGAAGAGTCATTCTGTTAGGGTCGACTTGTAATGTCGCAAAAGGTAAATTTGTGTATGAATCCAATGTGATTATATATTAGCATGATGGGTTTAAGATGACAAATTGATTACCTTGAATCTCAAAGGTAATATTAAAGTAACAAAAGCTTAGAGACAACACCTCCAAGTTCTCTAAAGCTGCAAATTTTGCAATTCATGTAAAAAAGGTGTAATTAGTACCTTTAAAATATGCATTTCTGCATGATAAAAAAAGGGAATGAAAGATATGACAAGAACATGCCACTGATAGGGTAGTTTCCATTCAAGCCTGTGTGGCTTAGATCCAAGATTTTGAGTGAAGTGAGTGTACTCAATGATGGAAGAATGTCGTTATCAATATCATAATTCAAACTGAGGTCTAGTATCTCCAACTTTTTCAAACTCGACAACCTTTCAAGTCCTGCAAAAGAAAAAAAAAAGTTTTTTATCAAAGGCATCCTAGTCTTTTGATATTTTAGGGACTACTTTCCGGGCACAGATAGTAGTTATATACAGATAAGATTCGGCATGAATTGCAGCTTCTGAAGTAAAGACTTGTGTTTGGTCTATTTTTACTTAGAGCAACCGTAATTTTATTAAAATAGCTAAAGGCCAGAAAAAGAGGGAAGAAAATTACATCCCATATATTAATTGGATGTTGAGTCTATGAATTTGAAAAAAAGATGATGTTGGAACCGGATGAAAAAAAATAACTAAAGCAATTAATCACATTGTACTATACCTGTCTTCATAATCTCTAATTTATCAAGAAAATCATATGATAGATTGAGACTTGTCAACTCTCTAAAATGAAGAAACAAGGAAACATTCAATGGCCACAACTGGATCCCAAGCTCCATGTTTTCATCTACCATTCCTCTCAAATTGTACAAAGAAAGCTCTATGACATGCCCGGTGGTTGTGTTGCAGTTGACCCTCTCCCAATCACAACAATCGCTGCCACCATCCCCAGGGGTACTACTGCCATAATCAACCCAAGTAGGGAGAAAATCGTCAATTTCAGAATCATATGACTTCATATGGGAGGCCTTGATTTCGAGTAGCGCCTTTCTCTCCTCTACTATACAATCTCCTTGTGTTTGCCCGACCATTAGAATATTTATCATCATCAACATCAAGGACCGATATACCCATGATTTACTCTGACTCACAACCCAACACTCCATTTTAGTAGCTAACGATGACTTTATAGAGACACAAACTTCCGGTTTAGTTTGGTTTGGTTTTATTTGCTTGGTATATGAACAGATATGTAATGAGGCATGGAAAACAATTTATATGTGATAAAGTGAATATGTTTGAATATTAATTGCATAATTCTCCGCCATTCATCAAGTCAATGGTCGATCTCCACACATAACTCTATTCCATCTATTCCATTGTCAACCATTCCTTCAACTTGTCCCTTTTGGAGTATCAAGTATGATACAGTTACACTCCCCAAAACTTATGATTCGACATTTGTTGACTTTTCAACGAACTTACAAGTCTCCATTCACATAGCATATTTTTCAATTGCTTATATAAACAAAAATATTTATTAGCTAAACATTAATATTATCACAATCATTTCTTTTACATAATTTTCATTCAAGATTTCTAAAGTATATAAATAATCCTAAGAAGAATTTGACAAAGAGAATGACTAGTGTAATTAATAGATATTTTTATTTAAGCATTGAATTCCTGTACTCCTTTCTGCATTTCAAGCTTATTGTTACTCAAAATAACCACTTAAAACTTGAGCTCTTACACAGGTACCCAACAATATTTATAAGCTAATGGCTGGTTAATAGGTAAGCTGATTTACACCATGAATCTCATAGCAGCATGGGTCGGTTTGGGTCGGTTTTGACCTAAAACCGAACCCAACCCAATAAAATCGGTTTTCAAAAAAATAAAAACCGAACCAAGAACCCAAACCGTCGGTTCGGTTTCTCGGTTTTTAATTTCTACATGGGTCGGTTCCGGGTTTAAACCCGAACCCAATATTAACTCAAGTAAACTAATATGGGGTAGGATAGAGGTATTGATTTCTTATATTAAGGGTGAAACATGTGTAACTTTCATACATTCGTCGATGTGGGATAGACCAAGTTCCAAATTAAAATAGAAAATTTTGACAAGGAGGAAGATTCGAACCCTTCACATCAGGTTCAAGGGGAAGATTCTCAACCGCTGGGCTAAGAGGACGTTTGCATATCTAATTCGCACCTTAGCTTATATATATTCATATTATTATATATACAAAAACATGACACTAAACCGTTGAGTCGGTTTCTCGGGTTGGATGGGTCGGTTTCAATGCAAAAACCGAAACCGAACCCGATATTTCGGTTTTTAAAAATTTAAAACCCAAACCGTCGGTTTTGCTTCGGTTTCGGTTTTTTCGGTTTCGGTTTCGTCGGTTTTGGTCGGTTTTCCGGTTTCTTGGTTCGGGTTTGCTCACCCCTACTCATAGGTAATAATTTTTGAAGAACAAACAAAAGCATAAAGGGTCCGATATTAAGAGAGTTTTGTATCAATAGACACATTTGTAATAATTTACTTCGATATATTAGAAGTTATTTTCAAAGATAAAGATTGTAATTTCAAATATTATATTAGAAGGCCACAGCATCCTACTTATGAATTTAAAACGGAAGTACTGATTATCATTCATTTAGAACTATATTATATTTTGATTTTCAAGTTTAACATATTTTTTCAGTTTTGGTCCAAAAAAGTTGTCTTACAAATTTAGTCCTTAATTTGACGTTTTTATAACGATTTTGGCCATCATCTCATATATACCTTTATCTACTCTTTTTATGATATTTTACTATTATGTAAATTATTGTATACCATATTATATTAAGTTGGCCCCACCTCCCCCATTCATATCCCCTCATTTTCTAAAGCAGATTCCTGAACCCTGATGTAAAAAGTTATGTGGATCTTTACAGATGACGCACAAACACATATATGCCCACACATAACAAGAAAATAAAATCCACCTACCATACCTTTGTAGACTCGCACAGCTCCTTGCGGTTCTCATGGATCGATCATATCAATTCCTGGTAAACAGCGAATTGAGAGCCATTGCTAGAGAGCACGATAACCCGACAATGAAACCGGCGTCAGCGAATTTGAAATTGCAACAACCCTAACCCGATGAGTATGCTTAACCTTTCACCTCCTTTCCTTTCCTCCTCGTCTTCCCTAACCACATAACCATTTTCACCACAATTCACCGACGACGGCGAGGGTACAGAGTCTCGGACCTCGATTTAGAGGGGTGGTAGAGGGTGAAGGCAGCGGCGAGATGGTGTGTGTGTGTGGGTGGGTGGGGGGTGTTCATAGTGGATTCTATAAGCGTGACACCGTCGAGTCGACGGAAGAGGAAGCGGAGAACAAACGGAGGGGTGGGAAGGGTTTTAACTGGAAAGGGAAATGGAGGAGTGCGGTAAAAAACAAAGGGAAATGCATTTTCTAGGGTTTACCCGAGTCCCTTAACTAGATGATTCTTTTAGTTCATATCAACCTATACTATAATAGTCGGTTTAGTGACATTTTAGATTAAAAAAACTCATAGAGGATTCTTATAAAGCCAAAAAAATAAGTTTGGGGATCAATTCATACAAAAAAAAAAACTCTGGTTTTCTTCTAAAATCAATTCACACTTAATTAGTATTGATCCCCGAACTTATTTTTTTTTAATTTATAGGGTATACTGTGAGTTTTTTTTATCTAAAAGGTCACTGAACGGGCTATTACAGGTTGACAAAGACTAAAAGACCAGGTCATATCCTAGTTTAGGGATCTATAAAGCCCGACAAAAGCTTTAGAGACTGAACGGGTAAACCTTATAAACTTCGTAGGGCATTTGTGTTATTTTCCCAAAACAAAATAGAATAAAGACTAAACTACAAAAATGATCCCTGTATTAGTATGACTTTACAAATTTAGTCCTATTTTTCAAATTTGTCAAAATTGGTCCTTATTTTAGGTTTCGATTACACATTTCGTCCATATCTTTGTTACTTTTTTATTGAATCCGCTAACCACCCTCATGTGCCCCTCATATGAGGGGTATTTGAGTCATTTTACTACTTTCCAAACCAATGATCATCTTCTTTTATCATCGACATCCTTCACCCATCTTGAGTAATTTCTGGCAATCTTCTTCTCCCACAACCTTCATAATCCTTCACTTTTTCCAACAACCACCCTATCGTTAAATTTTGGCAACCCTCTCCCACTTCTAGTTTTTTTTCCTTGAACAAACCCAATTTAAAGCTAATTTAACGAAAGGAAACATCATCCTAAATGTTCATTTCCTTCCTTTTGTATGTTAATTGTGAAGATCATTCTTCCATTGATTTTCAAGGTAACAAGTTACACATTTTAAGGAAGTTTCTCAATGTAACAAGTTAGTAGGTTATATGCTCAAAATTGTTGTTATAACAAGTTATTCGACCTAAACCATGCAAGTGAGTGACTCTTGGGGCCATTATAACAAGCATATGCAAACTATATTGCACGTTGTAAATTTATGAAACACAATTGCATGCCATCTTTCTTTATGACGAGGGTTAAATACATGTATTTGCATGTCATTTGTCCCCTTTTATGACACGTAATGTATGTCATTAAAGACATATTTTATAGTGGTGTATAACAAACTAAATGTGAATAAATTCAAAGTTGAAGGAGTTATATGTAAAAGAAATATTCAAATATATTTGGTGTTAATGAATATTTTAACAACATATTTGGTTTATGAGAAATTAAATATCCTCCTACATTTTATTCCTACTTATCTTCTTATCCTATAAAATGTTGACATGTGGCATATTTAATGACATATATAATGAAATTGATAATATTTTAATCCACTTATCACCATTTAATATAGATAGAAGAATATTAGGAATAAAATGTAGGAGGATATTTAATTTCTCTTGGTTTATACCATTTATCAATATCATATTTGATGTAAAAAATTATGTTGCATTGATGCAAATTTACACCAAGAAAAAGTGCAAATATAGGATTTACAATTCAATTGAAAATTCCTCAAATCAAGTTATTTTTTACACTTTTTCAAAATAAAATAAAAATAAATGTAATTGATAAATGCTCCAGAAAGAAATTTAAAATATCTAAACATATAAACCTCTAATTTAATAAAGACAAAATTATGTGATGTAGTCTTGTGGTTTGTAACGTCATGATTTTCACAACTAAAATTTTCATTTTTAAATTAAGTAAAATCATTGTTTCTAAGAAAAACCAAGTCATGAAACCATAAGTATTAAAATACAATCATCCCAAAAATCAAAGTATCATAACAATACGAAATCATGAAAGATGTTGATGAGAGTGTACAATCTAGCATTCGTCTTCTCACAATCATATTAAGTACCTAAAACACATTTAAATCCACAAACAACAAGTGTGAAGCTTAGTAAGTTACCCTAAATATCACATACAACACAACATAATAAACAATTATGGGCTATCAGCAACTCGAGGACTATCAGCAGTCCTATGGGCTCTCAACAACCATATGGGTTATCAACAACGACTATCAGTAGTCCTGGAGTTATTAACAACTCAAATAACACACATAACAAAAATCAACAAATAAGACTTAGTTAGTCTAACATGCACCCCATTATGACATAGGTAATATGGTGAGAATACTCACCTTGTATATAGCAGCTTGACATAACACAACATTACTCAAATGGTGAAGACCGACCCTAAGAATCACCTAACTAACAATATAAAAATTTCACTCTTAGTCTACACTCTATAACCCCCAGGTTGACCAAAAGTTAACATGGTCACGAAGTCAATGGTCAAAGTTAGCGGTTAAAGCTAGCCCCGGCCAACCCCTATATCGTAGATACCATTTGGCCACACTATGGCAGCATTAGGATAAAATCAGTCGCAGGAGTGTCCATCACCACATCATGGTGGTCAATCCACCACGTCATAGGAACATCTCTAGACAGCTTAATGCATTAAGCTCTTAATCTTTCAAGCTATACACTCAAACTTTCTAAAAGGCTTTATTCACCCCAAAGCATCATAAAAATCGCTTTATAGACATGCATGTCTTGATCTCAAGTTATATCAATATGGATAAAAAAGAGATCGAGATCTCATGTATGAACCCAAAATTCAACAACTCTCCAGATATGGGAAACTAGACCACGAAGGAACTTTAAGAACCCATAAAACTGCCAACTTTATGGAGTATATACGAGTAACCCACCCCAAACATGGAAGAAATTGGATAAAAACCTAGATCTAGCATTCTTGACACATAAAGGTAGGAGCTTGAGGACTTACAAGAGTCTGAAAACAACACGGGATGTAAAAAAAAATATTATATAACATTATAAGTAACAAATATTATATATAGAAATTTATTATACAAATAATAACCTACATGCGATCCATTTGTAAAAAAAAAAAAATTGGAGCAGATTTACCCAGCAAAATAATGCAAAAAAGAATAATTTAGATTTCGGGTTTGTGACGCCCTTAACAAGTTTTTTTTTTTATTTTTATTATTATTATTATTATTATTATTATTATTATTATTTTACATATTTTTAATAATAAAATAAAGACAAAAATTAAATGATAGAACTATATATCTAAAGAGAATAAACCTTAAATTTAGTTAATATAATAAACATATTTTTAATGTAATAAAAGGTTGTTGGTTTATTGATGGGCCTGAGCCAAATTCTTTTAAGTTTTTTTTCCCTTTTGCTTGGCTCTTGGGTTCTTCACACAAAGAAATCGATTTTGGTTTTGTAAAAGGACGATTAGGCAGAAGAAAATCACGAATGAACGATAAAATAAAAAATTACAAGGAGGTCGATTCAGTGCAAAACCTTTTACAAATGTGGTTAGGTTCTTATACTTCTGATTCACTCACAGGGTAGTTTGTAAATTGGATTTGTGAACTTCGTTTATTGGTAAATTTTGAGCAATTTTGTATAGAAGCGTTGCCGAACTGCTAGGGTTGACACCAAATCTAGGGATTTTTCCAAAATCGTTCTAATATTTTGCATATCTTTTCTTAATCATTTAATTGGATACATAAATATTAGTATGTATTTGGAGCAGATGATGTTAAATATTAATAATTTTTTCAATGTTTAGATGTTTTTCCTGTGATTAGCTAGTTTGTTTCATTATTAACATCGATTTAGATCTTTATATGTTTATGTGTAATCTACTGCTGATAATGAGATTGATAATTACCACTCTGTTTTATGTTCTCACAAAATTGAAGTATATGGCTGGAGAACTTAACAACCACTCCAAGTTATTGAATATTCTTTACAGATTTAAGCATTAGGTTCTGGTAGGACTAATTAAGACAAACTGTAAACCATCAGCATTGCATCGACGGTCATTAAATCAGGATTTCTGCTCATTGGTAACATGGAATAATAGTGGTTTGTTTATTTAGAATCGTTGATATTTGTATTAAACAACCATCAAAATATTACATCAACACCAACACCCAATACTGCTTTGTCTTTTATTGGATTTCACAAGTAGTTAATGCATTACATGTGATTACGAAGTTATATCATTAAAATTGTAACGTAACATTTTGAATAAGCAACTTAGTACATTTGGGTTACCTTTTACCTAGTGTTAGTCGATCTTTAAATTCTTTATTTTATCAGGGGATAAACCCATCTTGTAAAATCCTGTGGTTTGCCTACAGACATATTTTAGTTAATTCGGATTTTTACTCATATCTTTAATGCATCAAGAACCATGCTTCTGAGTTTTAAAACACCTGATTGGGAGGAATCAACATTGCAAACATCAGAGATCCCTAAAGCTATTTGAAAGCAAGGCCCAGGTTATTGATCTGGAATCCTGATTTCCGGATGTTTAGGAGATCAACATGTAATGTTGGGTCAACATTGTAGGAAAAGTGATCAGGAGGCGATTCATTTGAAAAAAAAAATTAGTAGAATCTTTTTTTATACATCATCATACATATGAATACACATACAAACAAGTTTGCATTTATTTTATCACGCATTCTAATGGAGGTCCTGCTTATGAATGGTCAGGGAAGGCTTCCTTGCCAGATCAGAAAGGGAGTAATAAAATGTAAACATACAATCTTCAACCCAGTCTAGCCACCTTCTACGCCACCAAGGATTGGTGTAAAGAATTGCAACAAATCCCGATAAGAAGACAAAACATGTGGAACTAGAACTTCCGTAGAAGCATGCCATATCGATATCATACCATTTCTCATTTTCTTCTTCTCCATCTGATGGATTGGTCAGCTGTGAATTAGTAGTTGTGCATTTCTTCACGAGTGGTGGTCCACAAAGAAGTGGATTCCCTTCATAGCTTGCCTCTGTGAAGGTACCAAATTGTGCTTGCATTTCTGGGAGTCTGCCAGAGAGATTGTTACGAGAAACATTGAAAGTAGATAGAGAGGTAAGTTTAGTGAGTTGTGAAGGAACTTTTCCGGTCAAACCATTTGAAGAAAGGTCCAAGCTCTCTATTTTTGCAAGATTTGAGAAGCTCACAGGAATGGGTCCAGTCAGCTGATTGTGAGACAGGTTTAAAGCACGAAGTTGGGTTAATAATCCAAGTTGTTGTGGGATTTCACCTGTTAGCTTGTTACAGGAAAAATCCAATCCCGCCATGTAATCAAGTATGTGTCCCTTGTAGCTGAGAAAGAGCCTTTTTGTTGTATACTCAACTTCATCATCTGTTTTGAATGCATAGAACATGGAGTTGCTAGAAAACGACCACCGTAGAATCCTCCCATAATTGAAATAGTGACCAAAGGAAAACCCTATCATGACAGTTTTTAGGAAAGCAAGGTCGGTTGGGCCGGTAATATTTTGAAGGCAGCTAGGTACTGAACCAGAAAGTGAGTTACCAGATAAGTCTAACAAACTCACTTTACTTAATTGACACAACTGCTTCGGAATAGAGCCACTCAAGTTATTTTTTCTTAAAAGAAGAATCCTTAAAGTGGATAGTTCACCAAGAAATTCCGGAATCCTGCCTGACAAGTAGTTGTTGCCAATGTCCAAAGTCAAAACCTGAGTCAAATTACGAAAGGATTTGGGTATTGATCCAATGAATTTGTTGGAACCCAAAAGAAGATGCTCCATGTCTTGCAAATTCAAACAGGACGGGATGGGTCCGGAGAAAGAATTATGGGAGATATCAAGAAATGAAAATGGAGCTGCTCCACAAGGAAATGGGCCTTGGAAACTATTATTTCTCACAAGAAGTTCAGACAAGCTACTCATGTTGCCTATCCAATCAGGGATGATGCCTGTAAACAAGTTATTGCTAATATCCAGAACTCTCAGATATTCATGAGTTTCCTTGCTGCTATTAATTCCAATCTTCCCTGTGAAATGATTGCTGTCTAAGTAAACAAATTGGAGTCGAGCCCAGCTTAAGCTTCCTGAGAGTACCTCGCCATGCAATTTGTTGTTTGATAGTTTTAAGAAATCCAACCCAGAGACATTTGTAAACAACCCCTTTGGTACTTCTCCAGATAACTCATTATCAGATAGACCCAATATCCATAATTTACTCAATTCACCGACTGAGGATGGGATAACACCACTTAAACTATTCATGGACAAATTCAAATACTGTATGTTAGGAAAGAACTTTGGTATATCGTCAGGAATAGTACCTATCATTCCATTTCCAGACATATCCAACCCCTTCATATTAGCATTCCTATACAAAGGCATGCCGACAAACAAGTTGTTCCTTAGAACAAGACGTTCCAGATACGTGTTGTTTTTAACCAACCAATTTGGGAAGTGTCCCTCCAAGGAGTTCTGTGACATGTCTAGTTGCTGTAACTTGTGCTGGTGAACTAGAAACCCAGGAATGACATGTCCTTTAGGCATTTTCATATTACAATTAGATAGCTCAAGAATTTCCAACTGAAACATTGGAATCCAACCTATAGGCTCTTCTGTTTCCACCTCAAACTTGTCATTGTCGCTTGTGAATCGAACGAATTGAAGCTTTATATGATTGGAGAAGGAGCTGAAGGAGAATGAACCTTCAAATACGTTATGACTAAAATCAATGTACTCTAGAGATGTAAGATTAGCAATGAGTGATGACGCAAGTATTCCCGTGAATCGATTTGAAGAAATATCCAAAAACTTAAGAGATGACAGATTTTTCAAACAATCAGGCAGAGTTCCATGGAGCATGTTGTTGCTAAGATCCAACTCATGGAGGTTCTTCAACTCACACAACCCTGTCAAACGACCAAAAAAAAAAAAAAAAAGGTTATGCGTAAGCCATGAAACTCAAAAGGTAAGTTACAAAATATTAACCTTCAAGAAATATATGACTTGCATTTGCATGGTCATACGGCTTCAAAAAGATTAAACATCGAGGAAAGGTAATGTTACAAAATAATCACAAGACAGACACGTGCATGCTTTAGCTAACCTACCATGATCCGGTAATGAGCCGTTGAGCTTATTGCGAGCAAATGAGAGAGCTCTTAGGGAAGATAATGCCTGTATTGCTGATGGGACGCTCCCAACAAAACTGTTCCAACTCAAATCTAAGACCTCCAGATGGTGAAAAGATGCAAAAGCTGGATGATCGATAAGAAGAGAGGATTGGATAAGTAGGTTACTAAACAAAAACCCTGAAAAAGGATTTGTTACAACTACAAGTCATGTATGATTGATGGTTGAAGCTAGATAATGTGGTGAGCCACCTACCCACCCGCCTCTGTAATCTTTCATCTAAATTTGGCTGAGTTGTTTAGCCAATAATAATAATGTCATTAATTAAGTCGCGACGGATGAACTTTACCTTCAATTGGTATTGTTCCATTGAAACCATTACCGCTCAAGAGGAGGACCTCCAAATCAGACAAATTAAGGAATTCTGATTAAGGCATAGAGTCGTGTCAATCATTTTGATAAAACAATTAGCAAAAATCGAAATGAATAAATAATATTTGTATTATATTTCTTTTAAGATAAACATGCCTTGGACAGGAAAGGAAGTTCCCAGTGAAGTTGAAAAGGATAGATCAAGAATCTTGAGGGATGGGAGGGCAGTTAGGCATGATATGATGCTCTTGTTGAAATTGTTATATGATAGATTTATACTCTTCAGCCTTTTCAATCTCGATAAGGTCTTACAATCTGTAAAAATAAAGGAAGGTAAATCTTAGAGAAACCATGCATGGTCTTGTAAAGTTTGTAATTATGGAAGAATTTAAGATTCATTAGCATTCAGGAACTTCATCACTATTAACAAGTTAACATACCATGGTTCGGTTACGCTCTTATAAAAGAGAATTCATTTACCTTGGATATTTGGTGTGCCATTGAGATGGGTAGAACTTAAATCCAGCTCCTCCAGGTTAGTGAGATGTGATAATTCTGTAATGCGAAAGAAAAACACATATATATCATGTAGTATGCATGTTATTTTCAGATGTACAATTTTGAAGCTAGTTAATTTGGAGCATT